>NW_006159481.1:2662228-2706364 GCF_000334495.1 Tupaia belangeri chinensis | reverse complement strand
GTTTTTTTTTTTTGGAGAGGTTTTTTTTTTTTTCTTTTTTCACTATAGGGCGCGTGCGCTCGCCAGACAGACAGAGAGAAACATAGAGACAGAAAGCGAGAAATCACCACCCAGGGGGGATGGTCACGCCGCAATCCCTTCTCCTCCATTCTCCTCTCAGGATCTTGGGCATGTACGCACACGTGCCCGGCGTGAGTATTTTGTTTCTTGTACATCCTTTGAATATATCATTCAAATATTATATTGTAAAATGAATAAATTATGTATCTCCACCTTTAGAACCAGAGTTGTCTAAATCATTATTGAATTTCCAATACCTAGTATAGTAACAAAAATATAGTAAATGGTTTTTCATGACAGGATAGAGTTCTTAAATTATTTATATTAATAAAACAGTGTTTAAAAACAACAGGGTATATAATTTATTGCATACAAACCTGTATGAGAAGTAGACCTAATATACTTTCCCTGTATCTATCAATTATGTGGGTGAACAGTTTCACAAACCAAGTTCTAGGAAATAAAAGCAATATCTCCATATATAATCTTTACCTCAGAATAAAAGTTAAAAAAATAATGGGTTTGCTCTAGTCTCTGACAGCACTAAATTTGGGCTCTCTGTGTAACATAAAGACTGAAAGTCTTCAATCTGTGTTTTTACTTCAAAGTCCTTTATCCATCTGACTTTAAAATGCATCAACCTGAGCTCATTTCTCACCATTCTCATTCCATTGGTTTATAGAAAAAGAACTTTCTTTGCACTGCCAGTAAAAACCTGCCAGGGCAAGCTCATTCCAATATTGGTAAAGAACCAGTGAAGAAATATTCCTGTTCCTCCCTCCACAGACAGACAGTAACTACAAAATATCTCAACTTGCATTTTACAATCCTGGATGAAGAGAAATATTAATGTATGTGATTTATAAATTTTAGCTTAGCTAGCTGTCCAGTCTGGGTTTCTCAAGAAATAAGAGTCAAAAATGGAGATTTGTATACAGGACATGTATTAGGGAATTTTCCTGGAATTAAACACTTATGGGACAGAGGGGAAAGATGCAGGATTAAGTAGGAGTTTTTGAGCTATAATACAATCTGAATGAAATCTCAGTCAATGCCTTCAGGAGATACGGAATTAAACTGGCTTTCACAATTATTCTCATTAGGGTTAAGGACATCAGGCCTTAACCAGGCCTGGTGAGCATCAATCAGTGGAAGTAGACTTCCATAGGATACATGATCTTGAACAAGGAAGCTTCTTCAATGGGCTGACACAGGGGGCCATCTTCCAACAACACTGTTGAGAGTTGAAGGAGTTAATTTTATTCTTCAAAATAATGTAAGCAGTACATCAATTATAATTAATGAATTTTAATTTTCTTTCTTTCTGTAATTGTTCCTCCCATTATCTATCTATGTTAAAGTATTAAAGTGAGACAAGAAGAAGTTTATAGCTAAACAACTTAGCAATATTGTAAGGATTTTTGTAATTGTTATTACTATATACTATCTGATACGACAATTTTAAATGTCATGTATTTCTTTAACCAAACACATTTATTTCATATTCAGTGCTATGTATGTGCTTTCTTGAACAACTACAAAATAAACCTTAATAGTTGGTGGCCAAAGTTTTTCAAAATATGGATAAATGGACTCTAGCTTTTCTGAGTTATACTTCAGAAAGAATTGTCCTTAAAATTCACTAAAAGCCATTGATATACAATTAAATAACATTTTTCAACAATAGAAGTGACATGAGAAAGATAAGTGAAAAAGATAATAGTGTATTTGTTAAATCTTTTGTGATACTGAAAAAAAAAGAAAAACAAAATAATATTACAGAATGGCAAATTATTTTTGGTGCCAGAATATGCAAGTATAAAACTTTTGTGGCTGAAAAATGTAAACTTAAACATAACAGAGTCATGTTATAAATATAATATTTCATTTATTTGATGCTGTACTTTTTCATACTTTATCACCTCTGAATAGAAATAGAATTTAGAATTAATAGAGGATCATTTAATTGGACTTTTTTTCTTACATAATGACACATAAAATAGTATGACTTACAATGTATGTTATCTTGGATTTGATATAATATGTTATTTGTTCCAAAAGTGATTGAGGTAACAAAAATAGACTGAAAGAGTCTGATAAATTTTTGAAAAACTATGTTTAAAGTTCTAATGTTCATTTGTTAGTTGATTATGACTCAAAATTTTACATAAAAACCACTATAAAATAATTGTTAGGTTTCTGTGTGCTTCAGATACATTTATTTAAGATAACTGTACCAATATTATGCTTCGCTGTCATTTATATGTGTGACACAGTTCACGTATTTCAGTTCAAAAGGGAAAAAACATACATCTCTAACCACTGTTGTTAAAAGTTTTAAAAGATTCTCTACCATTCTATCCTTTGGGTCTTGAACATTGAAAAGAAACTTCTATGTTACTACTACCACAGCACTATCAAAACATCAGCTCTTTGATGTTAGAGAAAGTTGTAAATTTTACATTTATTACTTGAGAATAGTATGGTGAATTCCTATAATACCTACATAAGACTGAATAAACATAGATTTTATTAAAATTATTAAGTTTCTCATGAATTTCTTCAATGAGTTTTCATTTTAACTTCTTTCTACATTTTCAAATAAACCTCTGAAATAGTATGGAATTTACAAAAGACAGATTATCATTTTCATACTGTAAAACTAAGAAAAAGTTTTCACTTTTGGCCTTATATTTTATTCTAAATTTAGGAATTCATAGTTTCAAACAGTATTTTTTTCCTCTTCCGTAGAATTTCTTTTCAATGTCAGATATATTTAATTCATATTTTATCTGATATTTCTCATTTTAATCTTAAGGACATAAATATGGACAATCATGAGCCTCAAATATTGTAGTTTTATTTAATTTTATTCCTAATTGATAGGATGCTTGATAACCTCATAATAAAATAACTTAACACTTTTTCATATATTACTTTTTAGCAACTTTAGATATCTTGGAAACAACAAAATATTTCAAAGTGCCAAAATAGATATAGAGAAACACAGCAAATATTTAGTTTTATAAATTAGAGACACATAAGCTTGTTATTACAGATGAAAAACAATATAGGAAGCAAATAAATAATATAGGTTTTATAAATTTGAAGGAAGGTTGTTTTCCTTTAATTATGTTCAAAAGCATGTTATTTTTAGTGTTCCAAGAAAGAAAAATGTCAGTGTGTTGAGGTAGATTACTTTTACTCTAAATTCTGATCTACAAAAAGCTTTAAAATGACTGGAATTAAAAACAATATCTAAACTGTAGCTTCAAAGTAATAACATGTTTCAAAATAAGAAAAATTCTGAGCTTTCAGGCACAATTTTTTAAAGAAATTATTTCAGCAGTGTCAAGCTGTGAAGCATCTATAGCTCATCTGCATATACTAATTTCCATCCAAATTTTTATGGTGCTGACCATCTGGATGAACGAATGCTACAGATGACTACCCAGGTCCTTTCGACAGAAGCTAAAGCTATGCCTGCTGCTATGGAAAATACATTTTGGTTGAGCCTTAGGAAGTCCATTTGTCAACATGCTGGAGAGTGGAAATGTGCCTGGATACGTTCTACTTATTGATAGAACTTTTCCTCTGCGCATTATCTTATGTTTCTGTTAACCTTGTGAATGAGACTATTAGTCCCTGAATGCTGGTGAAGTGACTAAAGAACTAAGATCTGGGTAAGAGTACTTGGACCTAAAATTTCACACTATTCCTAGTGGTCATTGACTTTTGGAAATTTCAGACTCTCTGAACTTCAAATGTCTTCATCTTTCAATGAGGATAATAACAGTTAACAAGACTGTTAATAAAAGTTGAATTGACTGATGTAAGTTTAAAAAAAAGAAGCTGTTTATCACAAAATCAAATAGTATTAATAGGCATGTGTATATCTGATAGAGAAAATAAAGAAAGCCAAAATATACAAAAACTATATAGTGAAAGGCACAACATTAATGTATAAAGTAGCATCAACGTCTAAAATCATAAACAATTTGAACCACTTTGCACAAATAAATGTCAAAATTTAGGTGAAATAGGTAGTATTCTAGGAAAATGTTATCAAAATTGATTTAAAATTAAAAGGAAAACTCAAGTACTATATTATCACATAATATGAACATGATAAGGAAACCCAAGTAGACTTGTAAAAAAACTATAGAATTTCATGAATAATTATTGCAGATATGAATAAAAAACAAGATGTCACAACAGATATTCAATGTCTTATAATACCAAATAATAAAATGGGGTTGTAGGAAAAGTCAGAACTCATTTTTGCATAGAAAAATACATCATGACTTTTCTGATGACCCAATATAACCTTGATGTAATGGAAACACGAATACTGGTAAGAGTGCAAGTTTCTGCAAGTACTTTGTAAATGAAGTTTATTTATATTTATTAAAATTAAACAGTACACCTCTTTCAAGACAGTTACTCCACTTGTAGATATCTTCCTTAGAGGAGATCTAGTACTTTAGTACAAGAAGACATAAAATAGAATGTTGCATAGAAGTACTGCAAATAAGAGCAGAAAGGTGAAAACAACTCTAACAGCCTCTCAATAGGAAAACAAATAATAAACTTGCTGTTTATTCATTCAACATAATATTATACAGCAACCAAATCATATCTTAAAAAGAACAAATCTCAAAAATAGTATGTCCACCAAAAAAGCATGTTGAGAAAATATGCACACTTCATCATGTCATTATGCCACATTTTAAATTAAAACATATCCATATGTATGCTATTATATATGATTTACATCAGATTCCAGATAAAACTTTTGTATGTATTTTAGTCTTTCTATAAAAATGTAAAGTAAGTAAGACAAATACTAACATTTGCTTAATCTTAGGTTATGTTTGTGCCATAACATGGCTACTTTTTTTTAATGTTTACATAACAGAAAAGCAATTCATACAAGAAAACAGCTATAAGATAAAAGAAGAGACATAAGGATAATTCATTCATGAATACTAAACTGATATAGAATAAAAAAAGATCA
The DNA here is from genome assembly GCF_000334495.1 of Tupaia belangeri chinensis. Taxonomy (NCBI): domain Eukaryota; kingdom Metazoa; phylum Chordata; class Mammalia; order Scandentia; family Tupaiidae; genus Tupaia; species Tupaia belangeri. The sequence goes on along the minus strand of NW_006159481.1, from coordinate 2,701,287 downwards.
AAATAAGGTCATAGATGAAGTGTATCTCTAGTAGCCGGCTGTTGCCTCTAAAGTTTATTTCCCACTTCGGAACCAAGGTTCTACGGCTAAATGGCTTATTCCAGGATTTGGGTCAAAAATGTGTGAAATGAGTCTACCATGTTACATTGTGTGAGATGATAAGAAGGCAGGACCCTGTCCATTTTTCATGATAGACATAGAAGACATTTTGGTGGCCAACAGCCATTAGTATACATTTTTATTATGTGTATCTATTTTATTATAGTTTCTGAGAATATATGATTTCATCTCTTACTCTTGCTCTCTCCATTCATACCCCTAAATAATGTTCCAAAAGGCAGGCAGTTAGCAAGCTTATTTTTACTCATACTAAAAGGTATGCTGTCTACCTAAACCATTTCTGTGATTTTTAACTTCCCTTCGTTTTTTTTCCCTTTCATTTATCAATCAATAAAAAACATATTTATTGGGCCTTCTCATATATGCTGTCAAGGTGCTTTGGCTACGGCACCATGAATAAAATATCAAGCTCAAGAAATGGAGTTATCTTTTCACCTATAACCCTTCATACATACAATATTGTCAAAACAGAAATATCTTTCAGTTGGGAAGGGCAACTTGATACCATGGCCCAACTTCTTTCTAAATTGCTACAGTTGTCACCATGGTAGCCTGTTGGTTGCACTAGCAAAAACTGACATTTGAAAAATGGTCTGTATATTTTAAAAGATTTAGTAGGCTTGTGAATAATCAAAAAGACATGCAAAGAGACAGTAATTTACCACCAAAAGCTCTAGTTTAAAAGTAAGCTTATTCGAGTAGGCTTGGCCCAAATATTCACCTGTTTTTATACTCAGAAGTCATTCTCAAACCATTCTCAAACTAAATGTCCAGATTCAGAAAGTGTGAGACAAAAAGAAAGAAAAAATTTCTTTCTCATGACTGAATTTTTGCCTTCTACAATATAGTTTCCTTGTCTGGAGATTAGTTTCTCACTTTCATGAGTAATAACTTCCCCTGGCAGGGAATGAACCATACCAGTGTACCTCTAGAAGCACTGACCAAACTACTGGCTTCAGTAAGTTAGGTCTTTCGAAATTACTTAATTAACCACATCTTCCTTTTAAATGTCCATTACACATATTTTCACGACTTGTTCTATTTTAGATGACTTTGAGTGCGTGCACAATACTACCATTACTCCAAGTTATGTTTTATATCATCTTTGGGCCATGCATTGCCACTGTGATAATCCATACTATTCTCATTCAGTAAACTTAGAGATCTGAGACTGATTTATTTATTTTGTTAGAGAGCATGTGCACTCACCAAAGATAGGGAGAGCAAAAGGGAGATTGAGAGAGGAGAAATGAAAGCATCCCTCATGAGGAATGGTCACACTGCAATCTCTTCTTTTCTATCTCTTCCTTGTTTTGAGATTTTTGGACACCCACTCAATATGAGGTTGGCATGATTCTCAAGCCCTCAGGTTCAGGACTTAAATTGAACTGAGTTTGTGGGATCTAGTTGCCTTAACCATGAGGTCATGGAACTGACCCCAGGTATCTTTATTTCCATTCCAGTGACAATGTTCACATTTACACAAGCCCTGTAATTCTGGTAAACAAGGAAAGTTAATCTCCCCGTCATTTCATATTTTGAGTTTTTCTGTATATTGCAATTAAAAAGTCCTTCCCCACATGACTTCAGTGAGGCTTGTGGGTGCCCCTTGTTTATCTATGGCAAATGATTAGCTGCATTGTCTGCCCTTACTGATCAATCAGAATAAAATACTTCCCATGCAAGTTTTGATTAAATTTCTATCTTTTGGTCTGCTAACGTAGGTCTGTCTTTAACCTGAACCAACATATACCCCTTATTAATAGTTCCTCCAGAGAAAGGCTGACCAGACTAAAACATTTTATCATCCCATTACCCATCCTCAGACATCTCACACCCCTTTACTGGTTCTTTCTAGTTTTGCCTATTCTTCTCTATAAAATAAATGCCCTTTTCTGTATAAGCTTTTAAGTTTTCTGCTTTCGTGGTCCAAACACATTTAAAAGGTCCCATTCCCATATTGTATTAGTTAGTTTCCTCTTTCCTGCAATAATCATGTCGAATACAGTCTCTCTATACCTAAGTCCTGATTTATTTTTTCTTTCCAAAGAGATTTTTGCTATAGGGTGTTTGTGCTCACCAGAGAGACAGAGGAGACAGAGACAGAAAGTGAGAAATCACCCACTGAGGGATGGCCATGTTTCAGTCCCTTCTCCATTCTCCCCTTGGGATTTTTGGCATGCACGCACACACTTAGCGTGAGTTTCAAGTCACTGGGTCTGGGACTCAAACAACAGTTGGTCATGAGGGAGTCCAGCAAAATAACCATTACGTCATCTGCTGATCCCAGGCTGTTATTATTTTTTATTTGAGGCTAGTGATAATACCCAATGGCAAAAATTGTATTTCCCCCAATATTTATTCACCTACTTTTATAAGGTAAAAGAATCTCTGATTTTTAACTTTGGAATTGTGCTCACATTTCCCAGCATATCCTACAACTAAATACAGCCATATGCTATGGACTGAGTGCTATGTCTCTCAAAAATCATGTGCAGAAATTCAAATCCCTAATATAGTAGTGTTAGGTGGTGAGGACTTTGGGGAATGATTAGGTCATGAAGGCAGAGCTCTTGTTAGTGCCTGTATTAAAAAGACCCCAGAGAGCTAGCTAGTCCCTACTACCATGAGAAAACAAAGAGACATAGCTACCTATAAACCAGGAAAAGGTCCTTCTCAGACATAGAATCTGCCTAATTTGAACTTCTCAGCTCTCAGGACTATGAGAATGATTTCTGCCATTTATTAGCTACCAGTTTACAAATTTTGTCATAGCAGCCAACAGAGAATAAAACTGAAACTTTTACTTCATTCCCAAGTCTGATTTACATCACTTGCTTTCCAAGTTCTGCAGTTTGTCAATCCTGGGAGCTGCTATCCTCCATAACCATGTGAGTCAATTACAATAATAGAATCAAACTCTCTCTACATATATATACATAACCATATTATATTTGTCTATCTGTATCTATATATTATATTGGTTATGTTTCTCTAAAGAAGCCTGACTAATAACAAAATTTAGCAAATTATGATCAATGAAAGTAACCAGAACTTGTATTCAATGTTCAGTAACTAAGAATAAAAGGAAATGTGTGTTTTTTATATTCTTTTTCCTTTTTCTTTTTTTTGAGAGATTTTTGCTATAGGTTACATGCACTTGCCAGAGAGACAGAAAGCAAGAAATCAATCCCTGCGGGGATGGTCATGCCACAGTCCCTTCTCATCTCTGGATTTGAACACTCACATACACGCAGCCAGTGTAAATTTAAATCTGCAGGGTCTGGCACTTGAACCGGCATTGGCCACATGGGAGTGCAGCACCTTAACCACTATGCCATCTGCTGGTCCCTATCTTTTTTCTTTTTTTTTTAATTACTTAATTTTATTTATTATTATCAGTATTTAATCTGCTGAAGGACAAAAAGAATCACTAGAGAGAGAGAGACGGAGAGAAAGTGAAAAAGCAAGCTGCCAGGTCCAGGATTTGAACCACAGTCCATCCTTTTGGGAGTCCAGCACTTTAACCATCACATCACTGGCTGGCCTTTCTTTCTCCTTTATGAGAATATGATGTAAGGTCTGTAATTAGCAGAGCTTCCTGGACATGAGATGTCCTCAAGACATCAAGGACAGTAGAACAGCAAGAAAGAATGAACCACTATGTTTAGGGGGTGTCTAACACTGGCAGCCAGACTTAATGCTTACTGTGCCAAATCACTTAAACTCTCTTTGCTTCCAAATGGAACCTCTAATAAAAAGTTACTTAAAAAAAAATCATACCCTTGCCACTTCAGGGTAAATCTCACTTATTGAATAATTATTTTGAAAACAGTTCTTTCTTGAATGAAGCCCAAAGAATGTAAAATGAAATTACTAGAAAAGAACAGTGGACAGTCCCTAGAAGTTAGGATGAAACATGTATTGACTGAAGTCTTTTTCTACAGTTCTATTGTGGTAAATAATTACAAATAATCAGAACACTGTGGAAATGTGGAACAACTAATGACTACCCTGCTGAAAAGATGCATATGCCTTGTTTATTAGTTTGAAACTAACAATGGCTTGGTTCAAGAAAGTGTAATTCTGACATCTCTGTCCATTAGACAGCCCATCTTTTCATCCGTGATCACCTCTGAGTACTAATTTATTGCTCCCTAATTTAACCAAAAAAGTTATCCAAGTCACAGCAAAAAATCAGATGCAGCAGAGATATCAAATGTAGATCATTAATATGCAAACATCAAAACCAGAAAATGCAGCTATAGCATTCAACATCTCGGTAAATTCACTTTATTATATGGCCACAAAATGACTAAAAATGGCTAAAAATAAAGTCTGAACATACAGATATCTATCTTTCAATCTTTTACTTCTGAGCAAACATAATCTTATTAAAATTTACATTTTTATTAAACACATGCATACAAATGTTCACATACAAATATAAAGCTATAGTCTTGAACACTAGCGATTGTATAGATCTAGTTTTTGCCTTTTACTATTGGTTCACATAGTCCACCGATATCAATAGAGAGAATAGGCACTTAAATATAAGTGAAAGTTTACTGTCACTACAAATTAAAATAAAAGGATATAAATATTTCTAAGTACATATTAGGTCACTATTATCCCATGTACTGATATATTAATATTTTAACATAATTGCCTTTCAAAATACAACTGCTGCTGCTGAACATATCATTCATTTGAATGGTAAATGATGTTACAATAATATAAGAAATTGAAATAAGTCCATGATACTAATTATTTAGATCACAAACATACTAGCTTTTTTTTTTTTTTTTGAGAAGTTTTTGATGTAGGGCATATGCGCTTGCCACAAAGAGAGAGACAGAAAGTGAGAAATAACCCCCAGTGGGGATGGCCACACCTCAATCACTTCTCCTCCATTCTCCCCTCGGGATTTTGGGCACACACGCACATACGCCTGGCATGAATTTAAGCCACCAGGTCTGGGACTCGAACCATGGTTGACTATGTGGGAGTCCAGCAATGTAACCATTACACTATCAGCTGGTCCCAACCCCCGGTGTGAGTTTTAAGCCACAGTCAACTACATGGGAGTCCAGCGACATAACTATTATGCTATCTGCTGGGACCTGATGCTGCTTTTTAGTTTTTTGAAAATCAGGGAAAAGTTGATTACCAGTTAACACATTTTCTATGTGCTTTTGATAACTGGTACAATGACTTAATTGGTATATTGCTCTTCCCATTGGTGTACTAATTAATTGAGATTTACTCTAATATAAAATTAGTGGTGATGCTGAATAGCTGTTTGTGAAGCTTAAATCTTACTGAGCAACTATATGGCACTCAGTAGTCACCCAGGTATACTCTTAAATGAATTAATTAGTATTAAGAATGCTAAAATTACTTTCACATTTTAAGTTGAATTTATATTGTTTTAGTAACACGACATGTGTCTTTCTGGCAAGTGCATGTGCCCTATAGCAAAAACCTCTCAAAAAAAGAAAAAAAAAAAAAAAAAACCACCTCACACTGGGCATGTGTGTGTGCATGCTGAAAATTCCCAATAGAAGAGCAGAGGAAAAGGGACAGCAGCATGGCTATCCTTTCTGGGGGGGAGGGGGGGTGACATCTCACTTTCTGTCTCTCTGTCTTTCTTTGTCTGGCCAGCCAGCACTCATGCCCTATAGCAAAAATCTCTCTAAAAAATCTTATTTAAAATTAAAAAATAAAGCAGTATCACATTTGGGAACAAGTCTTACTGAAAAATTTTAGTACAACAGCAAAAAATGAACTGCAGAGAATTTAATACTTTCTCTTTAAAATTTTCCAGAAGGGGGAACCAGCAGTTAGCATAATGGCTATGTCGCTAGACTCCCACGTAGTCGACCGTGGTTAGCGTCCCGGACCCTGTGGCTTAAAACTCACGCCAGGCGCGTGTGCGTGCGTGCCCAAGATCCTGAGAGGAGAATGGAAGAGAAGGGATTGTAGCAAAACTATCCCCCCTGAGGGGTGATTTTCGCTTTCTGTCTCTATGTCTCTCTCTGTCTGTCTGGCAAGCACACGTGCCCTATAGCAAAAAACCTCTCAAAAAAAAAAAATTTCCAGAAGGCACATATACTTGCCTGATAAAGAGATGAGAGAGCGAGAATGAGAGAGAGAGAGAGAGAGCATCCAAGCACTCTACTCCTTCCCATGGATCAAGGTCATGATACAATCCCTTATGTTTAATTTCTCCCTTCTTTTGGGATTTTCAGTGTGCAAGCACATGTGCCTAGTGTGATTTTTTCAAGCATCAGGGTCCAGTGTAGTGGACCATGTGGGATCTAGCCACATCAGCTAACAGGCCATGGGCTAGCCAATATGAGGGTACTTTTGAGCTTAAAATGAAACATTTGATATTATAATACCTATTTTTTTTTTCCTAAAAGCATGAAAGCAAAAATGATGTCAGTCATTGAGAGGAGTTGTCAAAAAAGTCATGGAAAATTCACATAATAAAGAAATTGGGCATGGATTTCTAAATTTTTTGCACCCAAGTAATAGTTTAATTCCATTTCCTAATAACTTTTTGAAGTACCCCTGTATAATAATGTGTTTACATGCATTTCATATTTAATATTAAGTCAACACAAATACAGGTAATATAGGACATATATAAATTTATCAAAAGGGCCAAAACTTAGATAAATTATTTTTCTTCAAAATGAAGAGAAATTTAAGAACAAAGAACAAATTACACCTCTATATCTTTTCTATATGGGAAAGAATATCAAACTCTGCTTTTGAATACTAAAATATATGTCCAATTTTTTAAAACTTTATTTATTTTTTAATTTGACCAGAGAGGGATAGAGTGTGAGAGAGTGTGAGAGAGAGAGAGAGAGACAACAAGTGACAAAGCAAACTGCCAGGTCTGGGACTGGAACTGCGGTCGGACATGTGGGTGTCCAGCGTCCTTAGCCACCATGCCACCTTCCAGCTCCAGTATTTCCATATATTTAAAAGGGTTCTTTGATAGTTTCAAATGAAAATGTTGTACTCTCTCTCTCACACACACACACACACACACACATTTAGATTTAGATTCAAATACATAAATTTGGAGATCACAGAACCAGAAATGGATTTAAATCTCTTAGGTAGCTTAGTAGTATCCAAGATAGTATTTGTCTATTTGAACAAATATCTTCCAATAACTGCTACTGAGACCTATTACCAGGTTGTCAGAAAAGTCATGTGCATATTTGCACAGAAAAACAGAAAATTATGCCATGACTGTTCTGACAAACGAATAGTTAGATCATTTGAATCAATAAATCTCCAAATACGTTATTTATCAGCCTACCATTAAAAGGGCTTCTTTTTTTGAGAATGTGTAATCTTTTCTTTAAGAATTAATTTATTTAACTTTATTTATTTATTTACTCTTTAATTTGACCAGAGAGGGACAGAGCGAGAGAGAAAAAGAAGTGAGAACACAAGCCGCCAAGTCCAAGACTTGAACCCATGGTCGGCCATGTGCAAGTCCAGCACCCTCAATCATCATGACACCCACTGGCCCGAGAATGTGTAATCTTTAACATATTTACATATAAGTGCTTATTGTTCCTTTTGCCAGTGAGATTTTATGTTATACTGTACCTCTTTTTAATAATCTTCTAAGGTTTAATATCAGGGTACTTTTGAAGCTTAACTAAAATATTTCTTATGTTTACACATTGAAAATAGCAGTATCTATATAAACTTTAGTATTTTGAACATATTAACCAATTCTGTACAAACATCCAGACAGCTTCTTTTCTGTGGACAAAAATATATGGGCTGGCTCTTTAGCACAGCAGTAATGTGTGGCTTAAGAGAAATGAGGTCACACATGGTGACTGTGATTTAAATTCCGGCATAGTGAGCATGAAATGCACTCACATGAATACCCAGGATCTAGTAGAGAGTACTGGAGGAAGAGAACCATGGCAAGAACAGGTCTCTCTCATTCTTGTGAGTGAGTGCAGTTGCCCTTTAGTGAATCAAATCTTTAAAAGACTAATTCAAGGGTTTAATCTTTAAGATGTATTGCATTGATTAAGCATTTTTCAGTTTCTTGGATATCATGTAAGATTAATTAATTTATGTATTCAAAAAACATACTGTTTGAGACCAGCAGATGGCACTGTAGTTAAGGAACCAGACTCCCACATGGACGACCCTGGTTCAAGTCCCCACTTGAAAATCCCAATGGCAACATGAGTGTACCTGCCCAAAATCTCAGGAAGGGAGTGGAGGAAAGGGATTTCTGTGTGGCCAACCCTCCCCAGAGGAGGGGGTGATTTATCACTTTCTCACTGTCTCTCTCTCTCTCTCTCTGCAAGTCTCTGGTGAGCACATTTACCCTATGACAAAAACCTAAAAACAAACAAACAAAAAAATGCCATAGTGTTCTAGGTACTGTGGATAATAAAAATTACATATAACATGAGGCTGTTAATAAAGATTTCATATTTAGATATAGAGACTAGATATTTAAATTTTAAAAAGTGTAATGAATTATGCACTAGGAACTACACAGAGCTAATAAATTAAATGTTATGAACATAAAAGAGGTGAATTTGGAAGTTCTGAGTCCAGATTCTAGAATTATACACCTACAGTTGTATTCTGGTCTGATCATGTAAGTCTTATGTTTCCTCAATTGTGAAATAAAAAATAATAAAGGCAGAACAACCTCATAGCGTTATTTCAAGGTTTCAGTGAGATAAAATCATGCAGAATACGCAAAAAAAATAATTACAATCAAACTTCTCTTGGTGAATCATGGAAGGTTTCCTAAAAGTTTCAGCATATGATTTGAGCTTGAGTTCTTGGCATTATCACTGGAATGAAGGAATGGGTCTCCAGTTGAAAAAGTGTAATTCAGACTAAGGATCTGGTTAAACCAAAATGACAGGAACACAAAAGAACAGTTAAAAAAGTAAACAAGAACAGAAATTTTATGAGGCTATAATACAAGATAGGGAAAAAAGACCCATAATGAAAAGGTTCTAACCATTCAGATGTCCTTTGCACTAGTCAGAAAAACACAAGCAGGACTTAGACTCAATTTAGGAAAAATCAGGAAGTGACTACAGGGAAGACAGTGTAATCATAAATCCTAAAGTCAGTACATTCTGGGAAAAAAATAAAAGAAATAACTACAGAATAATTGAGCATGACATCGTTTCCTCAAGTCTTACCCTACCTGAAAGCAGAATACACGTTGTCTAAAGAATGGAATAAGGAGTTTAAAGCTTCCCCACTCCCACTCACCAATTAAATATATCTCTCTCTAAATCAAGGATTCTAAAATTATTATTCTATAAAATTTTAAATCTGAAAGGAGCCTTAGACATTACATAATCTTAAACTATGCACAACTTTCAGTTACAGCTCTAATTTCCCTTCATTGCACTCATATTTTAAAGTTATATATTTGTGCAATTACTGATTAATCTGTCTCTGCAATTAACTATGAGCATTGCGAAAGTAAATAATGTGTCTTCTCCTGCTCAGAACTGTATATAAAGAAACAAGTACAGGGCCTATTAATTGAATGAGTGAATGAATTAACAAGTGTATTATATATAAGAAAATTGAAGCCAAATTCGTTTCAGTGCTTTATCCCAGTTATCATAGCTAGTAACAGAATTTGGGTCTAAAAACTCTGGAGTCCCATCCTGCTGCCTTCTCTTACGTTCACTGTATTACCACGTTTATTACATTCTCTCCCTGACACCGCTGAGCAATGCAAGTACTTCCTGGAGAGACTTTATTAGGTGTCTCTGAAACTTTCGTGTGAACAATTATATCAACCTGTTTAGTTTATCTTAAGAGAGAGATTTTAATTTCGAGATTTTAACAAGAATAGCTTGTAAATGATGAAAATATTAAAAACCAGCTTGCTCTGTTTCTCAGTTTGGTCTGGAACTAAATTTAAGCTCTTCATCCTATGATTCTGGAAATATTAGGTCATCAGGAAAGTCATGACTTCTTTTATGTTGTTATGCTGTTTTTTATGCAAAAATGTGTCATGACTTTCCTGATAACCCAATAAAATAAGTGAGCCCTTTTTCAAATAAAAAAGTCAGAGAGTAAGACTCCTTTGGCCTTCTCTACTCTTCTATGACAATAGTTCTTCGAGAAGTCAAGAACAGGACTATGGGAGGGAGGTAAGAAAAAAGGAAGAAAAATAAATCCTTAATAGTCTTTCCCTTGGAGATTAACAGTTCAATAACTATTTGATGATTCTTAAGAAGACTATAGTAAAGAATGTCATTAAAACGAGCAGGAATAACCACATTATGTAATTCAAATGACATTCGTATAAATGTCTTAACCTACATATAAGAAGTTACTTAAAATTCTGTCTCCATACAAGAATGCATATTCCATATAAAAATATGTTTTTCTCTTCTACCACAATTTCCTTTTAGAGATAGAAAATGTTACATTATATAAAGACACACAACAAGAAAAAGCTAGGGAAAAGGAAACTCTTAATCTATATATTTCCCTGATGTTTTGTTTTCTCATCAGGACCTTTCATTTATAAGAATGAAGACTACAACTGTTTATTAAAACAAAAAAAAAAAGTTTACAAAGCAACAATGACAAAAACAAGAAAAAATAAAAAAAATACTAATTGATCATACCAAGGACCATTAATTTCAAGCTTACCCCTTCACTTAAAAACAAAAGAAGTAGTAACCAAAAATCAACTACAACCGAAGACTAAAGAATATGTCTCAGTATTCGAATATGGAATTATGGAGTGTATGTCTTACCATTAGTGTAAGTGGCCATTTGCTTCATTATTATAATTCTTTAATCCAGAATGCAAAGGATGCTATGAATTTCTTCTTAAAAAATGAACTAAAATCAATAAAAAATATCATGATTTAGAAAGTCTTCGGTTGGGATCAGCCAATGGCATATCAGTGGGACCAGCAGATAACATAGCGTTATGTCTCCGGACTCTTACATGGCTGACCATGGTTTGAATCTCAGACACAGCGGCTTAAAAAATGTGCCTGGCATGTGTGCATAGGTGCCCAAGATCCCAGGAGGAGAACGGAGAAGGAATTGCAGCATGGCCATCCCCTGAGGAGATGACTTCTCACTTCCCCTCTTGCTATCTCTGTCTCTGGCAGGCGCACATACTCTAAGGCAAAAACCTTTAAAAAACAAAACAAAACAAAAAAACTTGGGTCAATATTTCTGTATTACAGAAACAAATTAATCAGGCTGACTCAGTGATAGCTATTATAATTATATTTTGTATGAATTGAAAATCAAGGAAGAAAACTTAAGCAAGTAAAGTAGTTTATGGTTGTCTTTTAAAAATATTATTAAGACCTTTTTCACCAAGATGGTCCCAAAATCTTAGAAGGGAGTTCATCCCTCTTTCAAAGCTGAAGCTGAAGCAACAGCTTTGAAGGCCAAGAAGGCAGTACTGAAAAGTGTCCATAGCCAAAAAAAAAAAAAAATCCAAACATCATCCACCTTCCTACAGAACCAGACACTGCAGTTCCAGAGGCAACCCAGTTATTCTCAAAAGAGCACCAGAGAAACTAGGCTGACCACTAGGCCATCAAGTTCTGTGTGACCATGGAGTCTGCCACAAAGAAGACAGAAGAAAACAACACACTTGCGTGCATTGTGGATGTCAAGGCCAACAAGCACGAGATCAAACAGGCTGTGAAGAAGGACTATGATACTGATATGGCCTAAGTCAGTAGCTGAACTGGCACAGAAGGCACATGGGCAACTAGCTCCTGATCCTTTGGATTTTGGCAACAAAATTGGGATCGAACATCTAAACTGAGTCCAGCCAGTGAAGTCTTTTTTTTGTGTGTGTGTGTGTGTGAGATTTTTTTCTTATTGGGCACATGAACTCACTGGAGCCACAGAGAGATAGAAAGCAAGAAAAATCAAGAAATCACTCTCCATGGGAACCAGCAGTTAGCGTAATGATTATGTTGCTGGACTCCCATGTAGTTGACTGCGGTTCACGTCCCGGACCTGGTGGCTTAAAACTCACGCCAGGCGCGTGTGCGTGCGTGCCCAAGATCCCGAGAGGAGAATGGAGGAGAAGGGATTGCGGTGTGACCATCCCCCCTGGGGGGTGATTTCTCGCTTTCTGTCTCTATGTCTCTCTGTCTGGCAAGCGCATGCGCCCTATAGCGAAAATCTCTCCCCCCAAAAAAAGAATCACTCTCCAGAGTGGACAGTCATGCTGCAATCTCTTCTCCATTCTCTCATGATTTGGGACACACAGGCAAATGAGCCCAACATTAGTTTTCAGCTGCCAGGTTCAGGATTTGAACTGCAGCTGACCATGAGGGAGTCTATCTCCTTAACTACTGCCCTACCTACTGGACCCCAGCCAGCTAATTTTATCGAGTTGTTAGAAAAGTCATAATTCATATTTGTAGAGAAAAACACATAGTGACTTTTCCGACGACCCAATAAATACACATTTTTTCACCATAAGCATAATAATTTTAAAATTCGTTATATAAAAATAACATTTAGATTCATATTAGATAAAAAACAATACAGACTAGTATTATTTTAGTAATAGTGGGCATTTCTTAATTGTCTCCCAGCAAACATTCCCTTTCTTCTCAATAAACATCAACTACTGGGGAGCAAGAGGCTCCTTTGTGTAATTTGATTTCTTTTTACTAGACTCTCTATTTTTGAGTAGTTTTGGATTCACAGCCAAATTGAGTGGAAAGCACATAGATTTTCTATACACCTTTCCCCCTGCACATGTAGAGCCTCGCCCATCATCAAAATCTTCCATTAGATGGTGGATTTATTAGACTCCATGGACTTTGCTATCATCATTATCTCCTAAAGACCTGAGTTTATCTTGAAATTCACTTGTGATGTACATTTTGTAGGCGTTGATAAATGTAAAATGAAATGTATCACCTTTACACTATCATACAGAACAGTTTCACTGTCCTAAAAATCATCTTTGTTTTGCTTATTCATCATTCTACTCCCTATCCCCTGGCACTCAATGACCTTCTCACTGTTTTCATAGTTTTGCTTTGCCCAGAATGTAATGCAAATGGAAACATATAGTATGTGGCATTTTTAGCATAATTTTTACTAACCTTGAGGAGATTTACTTATCCCCATTTACAGCCATGGGATGAGGAAAAGACTGACTTCTACCTTTAGCGCTATGAATATTTTCCAATGTTCTGAGCCAATGGTACATAACAAGACTTGGCCACAGCTATACAAGCTATCCACGCTCTGTAGTTTCAATTTTGAGAATGTATCCAATGATTTTCTCTTATACCCTAAATTATCATTGTAGAACAAATATGCCCTGTAAATTCTTTATTCTTTGAACCAATGACTTCTCTAGGCTACGTAACCTGCCTCTTTCCATATTTTCTATTAGATAATGCGACTGGATACTTTACAAATAATATAACCAAAAACTAGAAGAAATTCAAACTATTACTACTTTTCCCTTAAATTTTCTGTTTCCCCCAATTTTTGATTCCTAAGAATAGGAATTCAGATCAAGTGTCTATACTTACAACACTGAAAGCTTACAAGAACAAAATGTATTTAAGTTCTTGTGAATTACCTAAAAAACAGTGCAGTTATCATCCGTAAGGTATTTGTGGTTAAGTTTGGTATAGAAATGAAAATGTTTCAGTGACCAATTACAAGTTGCTGACATTGAATTGTCACTAAGTATTGTCAATATTATCAATTAATGTGCTATTTCAAGAGACTGATGATATTTCTTTGGACACACACAAAACAGACTGTATTACACTAGCTTCTGAATTTGTAAGGTCATATATTATATTGTTCTTAATTTTAACACTGCTCATTGTTTTGCTCTTCTATTGTTTCCCAGAGATTGTAAAGTAACTTTAAAGTACTCTGTAAGATTAAACATCACAGAGAGAAAAGAAAAGAAAAAGAGGGAGAGAGTGCCTAATTCTTTTTTAGATCACTTCCTTGTCTGGACTATTGAGTGCCCAACTTTATTTATAACATGGATGCTTTGTATATTGCATAAACTCAGATGACCTCTAGACTTACTGCTATGAGTATTTGTGTTACAAAAATGTTTTACTGAGTAGATATAGTACCATAACTGTCCTGCTCGGTTTCTTTTATAAAAGATTATTCAGGTCAATTTGACAATTTCTTAATTTATTTACAAATCTATTTAAAATTATGGGAATTGATTTTGATGTAAGGTGATGTTACACTTACTATGAAACTATGAAAACATTCTTTTTTTTTTTTTTTTAAAGAGGTTTTTGCTATAGGGCGCGTGCGCTCACCAGAAACACAGAGGCTCGTGGGCTCACCAGAAACATCGAGAGAGACAGAGAGACAGAGAGTGAGAAATCATCCCCTGGGGGGCATTGGCCAAGCCACAATCCCTTCTCCTCCATTCTCCTCTCGGGATCTTGGGCATGCACGCACACGCACCTGGCATGATTTTAAGCCACGGGGTCCAGTAGGCAAACCATGGTCGACTATATAGTAGTCCAGTGATAGCCATTACGCTAACTGCTGGTCCCATGAAAACATTCTTATTGATTATATTTTCATTTTTGTAATCAGGAGAATCTCAAAAATGCTAAATTTATAGAATTATTAGCTTAGACTATCACAGTAAGCTAAATTGAGTGATTAAAAAAGCAGCTGCTCATATGGTGTATTTTAGAGATACTAGACCTAATTCATCTTGAATTTTAAAGGTTAGGAAACAAATTTTAGCTAACATGATGACAATTAACAAGCGACAAAGAAAAACAGGTAAATGTGAGTTCAACTGTACACCCAGCATTTCTCCCATTCAAGTATCAAGATGACAAATATTAAAATAACAAATTCTTGATTCAATACCATGAATCTAAGTTTTAAATGTATGCAGTTTTAAAAATGCTGATCCCCAAGGAGCTTCCATGTTCCTTTAAAAAAACAAGAAGACAATTATAACTTAAATGAATATTTAATGAAGTTCTAAAAGAAATGTTTTACTAAGAGGCATTAGGTACAGAGACAAATTTTCAAACTTTAATGAGTCTTCAGGAAATATTTTAAAATCCAGATGTTGGATTATTAGGACTAGAGTGGAGCCCAGATTCTGCTTTTCTAACAAGCTCCTAGAGGTTACCACATCCAATGAATCAGACAGTGTTGTACCATGGACCACGTATTGTATAAAGAGAATATGGTGATTAAGATGATCATCTTTGGAGCCACAATGGAACAACCAGCTGTCACATAAACCACATGAGTTTGAGCTCCATCTATACAATAGGAATAGAAATAATCTCTGTCTCATAATGGTTGGGAAATTAAGTGAATTAATATATAATATGCTTAGAACAATGACTGATAGATAATAAGCACATAAAAATTTTTAGCTAATAATAGTTAGAACAAGGAGTTAGCAAAAAATATGAAGCATGTCAGTCATTATCAAACATGATTTTAAGTAATTCACATGCAGTACCTCAAATAATGTATCGGAAGCAGCAAATACTAAGAAAAACATAACTAATTTTTAAATTAGAATAGAATAATAAAGCTTGTTTATGGAATGTTATTTTATTTCTAGTTTGAATTACATATTCACAGTATTTCTATCTATCCCCATCAATGATAACACCAATAAATTCTACATAAATCTTTCATTTTTCCAGATAGTCTTTTTTTCATTTCTTTAATTCCATCTCATTAGTTATAGCCTATGTCCACTTGGGGCACTTTAAATAATTTCTTGCCCTGAAGACAGAAGATTAAATTATGCACTATTAAATATATGTAACTAATTAGTCCAGTGATTAATTTCAAATTTGGTTGAGATAAGAAATACTGTATCATACCTAACTTCAGGGATTTGTGGTATAAAGATTCCCCTAATTTCTTAAATAGAAAAATGATTACAATTATATTTTATGGGCCCTTTAATCATGTAAGTAGTCAAACTGGAAATTACCATCGGAAGACAGGGACTTGCCAGATGACCAACAGCTTGCTATTAGATTTTAACCTCTACTAAAAAATTGGATAAAAATGTAAAAACACTCCTGATGGTTTCATAAAACTGAATCATTTTTTCCTATTAAGTAGACAGTTGTGTATTTATTTTTTTAATATACTTATGATCAGGAGTCCCTGGAGATTTCACCACTTCCCCCAGGATATTGTTACATAAAGTCCGTTAGGTATATTATAATCATTACATTAATGAAATACCTTGAGGCAAAAAGTTCACCGAAGAGTAATTATATATCTGAGTGTCTGAGACCAGAAAAGATCAAAACAGGAAAAGATTTAAAATATTCTAACTTCAGTTTAGAGAATTCTTTTTTTCCCCCTTAAAAAAATAAGAGCTCCCACTACAGAACTAAAGGAAAATGTAGAGAGGGTTTATTTTGTAATTAATATGTATGAGAATTTACACAGTTAATTTACATTCACATTTACAGGAATTACCTCTAACCTACATATTGACAGAAGAGGCTCTTTAATTTTACGAGTCCAAGAAACCTATCTAAGTGCTTAATTTTTTTCTTCATTGCCTTTAATTAAAATAACTCCAGGATCATCTACCTGATAATTTGGATAATTTTTTTTTAACAGGAAGCAAGTTTGTTCACTGAACACATTCACTAAGCTTGCCTAATGACAATCCTAGATTCATGAAAATTAAAATGAGCACATTCTCAGCGGTCACAGGAAGTCAGAACACTCGCCTCCTTGCCTCCTCCCTGGGAAAACCAGAGGACTGTGGGCTTTGGGTATGTCATGTAACCCTTTAGACCTAGTTTTTACATCTGAAAATAAGACTTAGGTAATCGCCATAGTGCAATTACCTGAGATTCCATAAAATGCCACAATAGTCTAAAAAAAATAGATATTCTGTAGAAGATCATTTTAATAGTCTTCAGTATTCATACCTAGGAAACTAGCTGGGAAAACAAACAGTCCCCTACTCTTGATCCATTAATATACCACAAAGTTATTGGAAAATTCTCCTCCCCCAAATTACAAAATATAGTTTCAGTCAGTCTTTTCCATCCCTCTAGAGATCAAGAGAAATTTCACTAGATATGAGCATAAAGTTACTCCTCACTTCAATAAGATAGTATGGGTGTGTAAAATCATATTTCATTGATATATTTAGGCACCCATTTTCATGAAGGTTTGTATTTATCATGACAGTGATGATGATAATGATACTATAGACTTCAGTTAAAAAGGTTTATTTTTAATTGACACATAACTTATCCTGATAATAGTTATTAAATTACAGACATAAAAATAATAACAATAATTATACATGTTTATGGGTTGTGGCATTATATTTTGATACAAATATATGATGTGTTTATGATAGACTGGGTGGATTAAACAACAGGGCTTACTTTCTCACAGTTCAGAAAGCTAAGACCAAGATCAAGGATGGTTTCATTCTAAGCCTCTCTTAACTTACAGGCAGCTGCCATCACACTAAGTCCTTGTCCACATGACTGTGTGTGTGTGTCTTGTAAAAACAATAATCTTACTGAAATAGGATCTCACCCTTATGACCTCATTTAACACTATTCCTCATACGCCTTAATTTCAAAGTCAGTCACACTGAGGATTAGAACTTCAACATATGTATTTTGAGAGGGCACACACATTCATTCCATAACACTGATAAAAAGTGCTAAATTAGTGTAAGTGGTGGTGAACTTGATAGGTGGGTTCTATGTTCTCAGTAATACAAACATGGTTAGTACAACTAGCGTGCAGGTAGTATGTCTGGGATGTCAGAAAAAAGTCAGGAAAGGTAGACACTAGGTTAAAATACCCTTTCTTAGAGCCTGCAGGTCGTCCTGCACATGTTATGATCCTTGGCAAAGACTTTGCAAATTTTAGTCTACTCAACGTTGGCCCCCTAACAACCAGTGAAAAGTCTTTGTAACTTCATATGCTCTACTTTTTCTTAACAAAACTCTAAGAGACGGAGCTGCATTCTGAGAAGATATATAATGGAACCAGAAGTGTACCTATTCATTAATTTTCCTCAAAAGAAATATGCCTTTAAAAAATGTTGCTCTAGGAGCCAGCAGGTGGCGTGGTGGTTAAGGTGCTGGACTTTCAGATGGTCAACCGCAGTTCAAGTCCCCAACCTCATGGCTTGTTTTCTCACTTTCTCTCTCCTTCTCTCTTCTCTCTCTCTGGTGTGTGCATGTGCCCTATAGCAAATTAAATAAAAATTATAATAAATAAAATTCTTTAAAAATATGTCGTTCTATAATTTCAATTTATCTATCAAATTTTACTTAATATAAAGAACACAATCCACAAGTTAATACAGTCATGCTTTTTCTTATTTTCAATAAACACAGAGATGAGCCCTTCCTCTTTGTTGCATTACATTGTACAAAATTCTTCAAATTCTTATCATTATGTCATTATGGTTTTTTTTCTTAACTTTGAATATTTTTTAAAAACCTTATACCTATTACAAAAGTTCCTTAAAAAAGAGAGACTCAAATGTTTTTCCTTTCTTTTTTTTTGAGAGTTTTTTGCTATAGGGTGCGTGCGCGCGCCAGAAAGACAGAAAGAAAGACAAAGAGAGAGAAATTGAGAAATCACCCCCAGCGGGGATAGCCCTGCTGCAATCCCTTCTCCTCCATTCTCCTCTCAGGATCTTGGGCACACACGCACAGGCACCCAGCGTGAGTTTAAGCCACCGGGTCCAGGACTTGAACCACGGTCGACTATATGGGAGTCCAACAACATAGCAATTATGCCAACTGCTGGTCCTGAGAGACTCAAATGTTAAGTGCAAAACAGCAAACCACTTTACAGTCATGAGTTTGACAATTTCATACTAAGTATCTTCTCTTAAAAATCTTAAATATTTGACTTTTGAGATTTCCTAGATTTTGGGAAGAAAATATTTGCATATCATATTAATAATCATTAATACTTGACAAAAGTCTAAAGACAAGATTATTCTGTAATCGCTATGTTTATGTCAGGTTATTTATTATTCCACATGCAAACTATACTTACATATCAGAACCTAATGAGATGTGAGACCACTCTAGCACTGTATTATATGAGCAATGTATTTTCTACCTAGAAAGGCATTTATAAGAGAGTCTCACTAGGGTCATTAGCTATAAATCAGCATTTTACTAAAACCACTGCTTATTTTGATCAAATTTATAAAACTCATCAGTACATATTGTTAATTTCATGTTATGATTTCATAATGAGAGTCTTGCAATGGAAAAGGTTATATAGTTGGCATAATGCTGTCCAACCAGCATATATTCTAGCTTTTCTGGGGAGATGAACATCTCTAGATTCAAAAGAAAGGAAATCACAATTGTGATTAATTCATTTTTTAAGTAATTGAACAATATAATAAATTATGTGGAAATTTGTTCCTTAAATGTCAATAACAGGGGCTACCAACAGGTGGCATGTGGTTAAGATGCTAGACTCCCACAAGGCTGACTGTGGTTTGAGTCCTGTACTTGGCAGCTTACTTTCTCACTTGCCCTTTCTCTCTCTCTCTGTCTCTTCCTGGTCAAATTGAAAAATAAATAACTATAGTAAATCAAATTAAATAAATAAAAGTCAATAACAATAAAGAATCCTGCTATACATATTTTGACTTATTTTAATCACTTTAGCGTTTACTTAATAATGGTGACAATTCTCACATAGGTAAAACATGACAGATGGCCTCATATAATTTAAAATAGTGACAGGGAGTCTGATCCTCCCAAATCCATTTGGTAGTTACAAATGGGGAAGCTGACAATCAATAAGCGTGCTACTAATTTATAGTTACAAATTATGTAGAACTATGAAGAAAGATATCAGAGAGTTATAAGAAAAAAGGAGAGGTAACTAATTTATGTGTAGTTAAGAACTAAAGGGAAATTCTAAGTTCTTAAGGATTAAGAGACAGTAGCCAGAGAAAAAGTGGGGAAGAATATGCCTGGCAGAGGGAAGAACCTGTGCAAAGGCCCTGAACAAAAACAGAAATGAGGTTCTTACTCTTTCTACCTCAACGAAACATTTAATGAGTACAGATGCTTTACATATACTACAAGTATATGTAGAAACTGGCAGTACCTGGACTGATTAATTATGGAGCTCAACTTTCATTATGCAGGTATGTTGTAACCCTCATCTAGAACTAACAGCTGAAAGCCCCAGGCAACATTTATTAGTCTTGCATCACAATTATTTCATCTTTCAGTTTATTATTTATTTATTGGTGAGATGACTTAAGAAAGAGGAGCTGATATAATGTTGCTACAGTGATGAAAAGGAGATGAAGGTTTGAGCACAAGCTTGATCTAATCAAAGACTAAATTTTCTCAATGACTGTTAATGTCTAGCTTTATATTTGTAGCTGTAGAATATCATTATCTCTAAAATATCTCAAAACAAATTTATTTACCATTACAACTGAAAATTTGTTTGTTTCCTGATCTCATTTTCCCACACTAAAACAATCACTCCTGAAACAAATTTTTAATAATCCAGGATTTCTTAGAAATAATATATAGGCCATCTCAGAGATACTGTCTGACTCAGATAACTCAACATACCAGTATGGGAAATGAGACACCTACCTAAACAAACTCAATACTTCCTCCTAGGTGGGTCTTCAAACTTTTTCCAAAATAGTCTATGTTGTGAGCATTTAATCACAATCAAGTGCCTGCACTCAGGACCCATATTAAATTATTTGCATATTTTAGCATCTAATTCTTAAATGGCTTCTGTGCTTTACTTTGCTTCTTGTTCTTGTCCTATTAAAATATAAAAAGCTTCTTCCTCTACCTTCATGCACGTAAAATGCACACATTTACTAGTTGACTTCAAGAATGCACTGAATTATTAACACCAAGAACTATTCTCCCTACCACTCAAAGAATTCTGAATCTCCCACCAAAGTTTCTTTCCCCCTTCCCACTTTTTACCTCAAATCTATGCCATGAGTAATCATTAAAACTCATTTTATTCAAGCTAGTGTTGTAAGTAATTTCATATTACCAAAATCATAATGGGCTTCTTCTAAAAGGGACTTAGAATTTTACTTTTTCTTCTGAGTATGCTTAAATATAATACTCTAAATAAAATTAAATGAAACAAACAATAGAGCCTAAATATCCAGTAGTGCTGTCTCCATAGGAATCACTATCTATACAACAGTAACTTTAAAACACAACAGTGTTTAAAAGAAACTAATGCTATGGAAGAGATCAATATTGGCAAGAAAGATAAATGTCTGTAATACAGTGAGTATTATAGATATAAGTGTCTATACTACAATGAGTAGACCAAAAGTAATTCCCAAAAAGTTATATATGAGTGTCACTAACTTTATCTGATGGATTTCTTTCTTTCTTTCTTTCTTTTTTTTTTTAAGAGAGATTTTTGCTATAGGGAGAGGAAGAGAGAGAGAGAGAGACAAAGCTAGAAATCATCCCAAGTGGGGATGGGGGGAGGTTACCACATTATAGTCCTTTCTGTTCCAGTCTACTCTTGGGATTTGGGGCAAACATGCACATGTGCCTAGGGTGAGTTTTGAGCTACTGGGTCCAGGACTTGAACCATGGTCAACTATGTGGGAGTCCAGTCCACATGGCCCCAGGTTTCCTTTACAATATAGCAAATTCCAGTATTTGTCCAACCACTACAATGCATAAAAATATTATCATATGAGTGCATATGTCTAAAAGCTAAAACCTACAATATAACAAAAATGTATTACCCAAACATAAAGATAAAATGTGATACATCTCATTTTTCAAGCTTGACTTTATATATTATCTATATAAATCTCAATTAAAATTCACTTTTTTGGGGCCACCAGGTGGCACAGTGGTTAAGGTTCTGGATTCCCACACAGCTGACTGGGGTTGAAGTTTCAGATCAGGTGACTTGAAACTCATGCCAGGTGCATGTGTGTGCATGCCCAAAATACTAAGAGGAGAAAGAAGAAGAAGGGATTGTAATGTGGCCATTCCCACTTGGGAGTGAATTCTCTCTCTCTGCCTCTTTCTGTCTCTCTAGCTCATGCACTCTATAGCAAAAATTCCTCCAAAAATTTTTTCACATTTTGGGATACATACCATAGATTCATGGTGACTTTGAATATTACATCTTGAATGGTTCTATAATAATTCACATGCTTTTCTTATCTGGAAACATGAATAATTTCAAAATCTAAAAGGAAATCTATTATCTACTGCCTAATATAATGAAAATACAGTGATATTTTTTCTTACTTTATCAATGATTTCCTACTTGGTATATTTTCAGGCAAAATTACACTATTTTTAGGTCTAATTTTTAGGAATTAAGCAAGAGTTTTAGGATCAATCCCACTAATTTATTAGTGTTGTGTATTTCCCTGGAATAGTTTATTTTAATTAATAAGATCCCTGCCCTCTATGTACCTCTCCTAATAAAATTCCCTGTTCAGTTCTGGTTCTGTTGTTTCTTGAGTGGCAAGTTTAGCATATTGGTTATATTTCCCCAAATCAGAATATCTTCTTCCCATTTTTATACATTATTATTTTTTAAAAAAAAATGAATTTAAAAAAGAAACTATTAGGGCTAGCTGTGGCAGCCCATGCTGAAGGATGCGTCTACTCAGTCAGCCGAGGCCACCTGGAGCCCACTCAAAAAAGTCAGGTATAATGGGATGTGCCTGTTACTCTGGAGACTGAGGCTGTAGGATAGTGATATAGTGAGACCTTGGCTAAGAAAAGTAAACACAAAATGCAAAAGAACAAAATCTAGTAGGTAGTATATTTCATTCTCTGTTATTTCAATTCTTTCCTCTTTAAGGATTTCATTAGCCGCAAAATTTTGAAATCCACAAGCCAACTGTTGTTTATTTTTCTTTTTCTATAGTAAGTCAAGCCAAGCTAACCTAAGGTAAGGAAAGCCTCTGAGAATTTATTCAAATGGAAATGGGACTGATCTTATACTTTTTTTTTTTTCTCCCAGAGGATTTGTGCACTTGCCAGAGAGAGAAAGAAGAGATTCTGGGCACACATATATATATATATGTGCCTGGCATGTTTCTCAAGTCGCTGGAACCAGGATTGGTTCCATGTGGGATCTGGTTCCCTTAACCACTAGTCTATGGGGATGTCAGGAACTGATCTTTCTCTCCAAGCTGGCCTTGAAAATATCTTCTTTTCAAGGTTCCTTTAACTTTTTATCTTTGTTTTCCTTACTCCCACATTTACTTTTAATAATCGAAATAAGGGGGCTGGCAGGTGGCGTGGTGGTTAAGGTGCTAGACTCCCACATGGCTGACCATGGTTCGAGTCCTGGACCCAGCAGCTTGGTTTCTCTCTCTTTCTCTTTCTCTCTCTCTCTGGTCAAATTAAAATAAATAAATAATAAAAATAAAATAAATAGTTAAAATAATTCTTTAAAAAAATAATCGAAATAATGGATTAGAAATTTCCTTTTCTTTAATCCAAATTTATTTGATCCAAAGTATATGATTCTGAAAGTATGACTAGCATGTTGGTAAGACTTTCACAAGGTCTCAAACCCAGTTTGCAGTACTTTTGTTCTCTCTGTGGATCACATTTGTTTACACTTCAAATAAAAGTCTTATATGATCAATTTTCCAATTAAGGTTGAAAATACACCAAATAACTAGAAATGATGTTTGATGTTTCAAGGTGAACCTGAACTTTATTGCATGTTAAATGTTCTTAAAAAGGCAAATTCTGCAATATAACAGACATCAGAATGTAAAGTTCTCCATTGAAAATGATGAATGTAGTAATAACCTTGATTTGATTGTCACGTACTACAGGCATACTTAGAAAAACTATATTGTGTGCTATAGAGAAGTACAACAATTAAATGCAAATAATAAACCATGACATTTTTAAAAAGACAAATGTATAATTTATTTTATTCTTTGATTTATGAAATTTCTAGAATTTAGGTAAACAAAAATTTAAGGAGATAAGATACTAAATTATTATTTCAAACTATTTATTATGTTAATAAAATCAATAAAGGATAATTAGAAGGGCTGTCCTTACAGCATAGTGATTAAGTGCTGAGTACTGGGAGCCAGATCTTAAAACGGCATACAATGGTTCAAATCCCAGACGCTATAGCTTTAAAAAACAAACCAGGTGCATGTGCATATGTTCCCACAATCCTGACAGGAAGGAGAAATGTAGGAAAAAGGATTGCAGCATGACCATGCTCCCCATGGGGTGAGCTCCCTTTCTTTCTCTCTCTCTGGGAAGCATACTCACCCTCAGGCAATTAAAAAAAAATAATTGGGAGCCAGTTGGTGGCACACTGACAATTCAACTGGAACAACGTGGGAAAGTCCTCAGTACATGTCCTGAGATTTGCCTCGGCACCTTAGGTGCACACATGTGCCCATGATCAGGACTGGTTGGGGCTAAGGTGGGACACAGTGTAAAAATCCTGCTGGGGTTGCCCCTCTCTTTCTCTCTCTCTCTCACTCTGTCTCTTATGAAAGAAAGAAACGAAAAAAAAGGACAGCTGGTTGAATTAATAGGATAATTGAATGAGATAGAGTGTGAGTCTTCCAAAATTAATGGTCAAATATCGTTTAACGTTGCTTTATGTTCACATTAAGTGGAGTCAAAACAAATGTAGCCTAATGTAAAAGTCTAATTGAAACAGCTTCGTAGATAGATGAGAAAATCATACAGTTACTAAAATAATCTTTTAATTACACTTTTACACACTTTTAGAGTTCAAGACATTTAGAAAAATAATAAACATGTATAAAAAATCAGATTTTCTTTTAGGTATATCTTTCAAAAAATTTTAAGTGTATTTGTTTTATTCATGAATAAGAGCATATTTTCATGTATGAAAAAGAGAAAAAGAGAATGAGAGAAGAAAAGAAAGGAAAGAAGGAAGGAAGGAAGGAAGGAAGGAAGGAAGGAAGGAAGGAAAAAAGGAAGGAAGGAAGGAAAAAAGGAAGGAAGGAAGGAATCCTTGGCAAGTTTTCCTAATACTGTAATTGCTATCCCCCAGCTTTCCAGTTTGTCTGGATCTTTGGCAGCACGTGCCCATGTGTTTTAGGTTGACAGGAGATCTGAATCCAAGGCTGGTCATGTGGCTTTTAGCACTGTAATTTGGTACACTACCATCTGCACTTCCAAGACTGGGTCATCTTTGTAGGTATATCTTTTATAAAGTCATATATAACTAGGCAAATCCTTTAGATCTTTTATTTTACAGTTTCCAGCAAAATAAAAATTTTATAAAGTCTTGTAAAAGTTATTTAGTTTTAATTTTTATTTTCTCTTACAATCCTACTGACTTCTGAGAGGTAGTAATTTATAATGGTTAGAAGGCTTCAGAGTTGGTATGAAACCAACCACCCACTATTTGCTAATAGATATTTGGGAGGTGTTTAACCTCACTTTGTCTCAGTAAGTGGAAATGATAAAAGTATCCACTACTCAGGGTTGTTGTGAGAATCAGTTGAGGAATATATGAAAAGCAGTTCAACATAACTGATACACATACAAAGTACAAGTGTTAATGATTAACAAACTACCTAGAATATTGGATAATGCTTATTGTCCAGAGAAGACTGCCAGGCTTTCTGCTCTCCCTCATTATTTTCCTCCATGGTATAAGCCTCTGATACCTCACCTGTAAAAGTACCTGATATCACTCAGGGTCCATTTTAACACATAAGTCTCCCATTAAAAAAAAAAAAAATCTGTAGGGGCCAGCAGGTCACATAGTGATTGGAGGTCTGGACTCCCATGTGACCCACCACTGTTGGAGTCCCAGACCCAGTGGCTTGAATCTCATGCTGGATTCATGTGCACGTGTGCCCAAAATCCCAAGAGAAGAATGGAGAAAGGGATTGCAGCATGGCCAACTCCCTGGGGGTGAGCTCTCGCTTCCCACTTCTCTCTTTCTCTGTCTTTCTAGTGAACACATATGCCCTACAACAAAAAGCCTCTTTCAAGAAAAAGGTATAATTTGCATTTTATTTGTTCAAAAAAGACAGTTTTTCTTCCTTTGGCCAGCTGGTGGCATGGTGGTTAAGGTGGCCAGATCCCACATGGCCAACTACAGAGTCAGAGTCCCGACTTAGCAGCTTGAAAAGCACATGACCTTGGGAGGTGCTTTCTCACTTTTCCTCTCTTTCTCTGGCTAGCACATGTGTCCTATAGCAAGTTAAATATACGTAGTTAAGTGTGTGTGTGTGTGATTATACATATCAAGACTCTTACATGGGCTTTGGGAGAGACTGTGGTGCAACACCCACCAGTATAAATTGGAGAAGTAGGTGAGAGAGGTGGATCCTTCTGAGTTACATGAGGCTGGCTCTTGACGACCTGTCTGTGAATGGCACAACTTGCACAGGCACCATTTGTGGTTCTGGTAAGTAAACTTAAAAATTTCTCACAGGTCTAATATTTAGGTTACTGTGCACTATGATTTGTCACTTCATATGCATTATAACCTTAATTTTCTCACCAATTTAATTCTTGCTGATGTAGTTGACTAATATTTAAACTGTTTTACAGATGATAAGATGATACAATAAAACTTAGAAACCATTTATATGTTCACCAGAGAGAGATGGAGAGGGAAAGTAAGAAATCACTCTCCCCAAGGCTGGCTGGTCACATGCACATGCACCTAGCATGTGTTTCAAATCACTGGGACTGGGAACTTGAACTATGCGGTTGGCCATGTGAGATCCAGAGCCTTAACTGTCATGCACTACCGTGCCACCTTCTGGCCCTTAAATATGGTCTATTAAATGTATTGTCTTCTGAAACTGTACATAAGGCACTATTAGTTGATATAACTTTAAGTAATGTATCTTTTTGTTGTTGTTGTTGCCAGAGGGCATATGTGCTTGCCAGAGTAAAGAGAAAGAGAGAGAGACAGAGAGTATCCCCCAATGGGATGTGGTCATGCCACAATTCTTTTTTCTCCATTTCTCCTTTCAGTCAAGATTTAGGCATGCACACACATGTGCCCAGTATGTTTTTCAAGCTGCCAGGACTCTGATTTGAACTGCAGTAAACCATGTGTGCAGAACCACTGCACTATTGGGCTGGACCAAATTTGAATGTCTTTTTTTTTTTTTTTTGAGAGGTTTTTCGCTGTAGGGCACGTGTGCTCGCCAGACAGACAGAGACATAGGGACAGAAGGCGAGAAATCACCCCCCAGGGGGGGATGGTCACGTTGCAATCCGTTCTCCTCCATTCTCCTTTCAGGATCTGGGGCGCGCACGCACACGCGCCCGGCATGAGTTTTAAGCCACCGGATCTGGGACGCAAACCACGGTCAACTACGTGGGAGTCCAGCGACATAGCCATTATGCTAATTACTGGTTCCCAAAATTTTAATATCTTTATATAGGTGTAATGCTCTGTAGAACTGTATGTTAAGAGGCAGTCTTCTTATATTTAACCATTCCATTACAACTGAAATATAAATAAAAGAGAAACTGATTTTGGCATTGCCAACATAAAAAATTTAAATACTATAATGACAAAAATAATATGATTTATTTTGAAAGGACATAAATAACTTTTTTAAAATATAGTTTTAGGGACCAGCAGTTGGCATAATGGCTATGTCTCTGGACTGCCATGTAGTTAACCACTGTTTGAGTCCCAGACCCAGTGGCTTAAACTCACGCCAGGCATGTGTGCATGTGTGCTTAAGATCCTGAGAGGAGAATGGAGGAGAAGGGATTGCAGCGTGGCCTTCCCACCTGGGGGGTGATTTCTCACATTCTGTCTCTTGGTCTCTCTCTGTCTTTATGGTGAGCAGACAATCCCCATAGCAAAAATATCTCGAAACAACCAAACAAACAAAAGCAAAAACCAAAAAACAAACCAAAAACAAAAACAAAACTACACTTTTAAGTTCTGATTGATTCTCTATTCCTGAAGAATAAAATATTAATTTGTAGCCACAACCAAAGACCCAAGAGTACAACTAAAAGCCAAATCAATACTTAATTTTAAAATATCCATAAGAAAACTTTCAGAAATACAACATAAACTTTTTATGTTAGCCTCTGCTGAGAAAACCACATACATAGATGACCCTGGTTTTACTTAAAATTGATTTTATCTGATTTCAATACTTCTTTCTTTTTTATTATTACAATTACCTAATACCATCAACTCATTATATTTCAGCTCATAAAAAGAGCCAGTACAAGATCCCATTAACCATGTATTTATTTAGTACATTGCACAAAAGTTTTAGGGCTCTCCTAGAACCTGGTCACTTTGGTACATAATTCATCTTGGCTTACCTTGAGCACATTCATTTTAAGTGCAAGTTACTGAATTGTTTCAGTTTGTAGAAGTATCAAAAGTATGACAGGACTTCCATCATAAACACATATAAAAAAGTTCCAAATTAGTTATTATTTAGCAATTACCTGGTAGTATTTCATATAATCTGAAAACTCATCTACTGGGGGCAAAATGAGCTAAGACTTAAACAACAAGCTTTCACATGGCCGACTGCATGGTTCAAATCCCGGACCTGGTGGCTTAAAAAAAATCCAACCAAATAAACAAAAAACAATCAAGTTTTTGCAGTTGTGTCATACTGTTGTCTGCTCAGGCTGCCATAACAAAACAGAGTGGGTGACTTAAGGACAGAAACTTATTTTTCTCAGTTCTGGAGACTGGAAGTTCAAGTTCGAGATAATGGCAAATTAAGTTTTTGGCGAGGGCTCTCTTGCTGGCTTGTGGATAGCTGCCTTCTCACCGTACTTTCACTGGGCCTTCACTGTAAGCCAAGGAAGGAAGGAGAGAGAAAGAGAGACATAGAGGGTGCTTTAGTGTTTTCTCCTTCTAGTAAGGACATCTGTTTCATCGGACTGTGGGCTCCACTCTCCTGGTCTCATCCAACCCTAAAATTACCTCTCAATGTCCACACATCCTGATTGCCTCATGGTGGGATTAGAGCTTCAGATTAGGGATGGCTAGATGGAGTGGGCAATGTAATATAGTCATAACAGTACTTAAGTGCAACTTACAAACTTGGCTCTGCCTTTCTCTTTTTCTCCTATAAAACATCCTAAAAAGCAAAACTTCAGTAAATGGCATCTGTATACTTTTTCAACAAAACAATGACAAACAAAATTAAAATCTAAGATTCATCAAAATAAAAACTTACAAAATAAACATATATATTCTCCAGCAGAAAAAGAGCTCTCCAGCTGCAAAAATTTTCTTGAAATCTGCCATGAAATACTTAACATTAAGATAGCACAGAAGTACTTTTAAAATCATTCCTAAATCATAAACTGTGAATATAGTAACTATGTCAAGCTAAGTTTGATATGTTATAAATCCAAATTATTAGACCTCTACTTACACCTCAGGGTGAAGGTTTCAACTAAATCAAATAAACTTAAGTAAACTAAATTCAAAATTATTTCAGGATAGTTTTGAGAATTTTTCCCCCAGGAACTAAGGAGAAAAGGAAACTACAGATCATTAAGTAAAAAAAAAAAGACTCGAAGAGAAATGCTTAATCTGAATCATGAACCACATCATCGGAAGCTTTGTTTCAGGTTATTCTAGAAACAGCAAAATGCTGACTTCCAATGTAGCAAAGAACTAGCACTGCTTTCTCTTTGAATATCTGCAAGCAAGGAAGTTGAAGGATACTCCTAATATAAAAGAAATGCTAGGAGTCAAATTATAAATGGCTATCATTTTTACAGTGGGTTTTCATTCCATTTTTGCATTAATTGATTTCTTGAGGTTTAACAGCATTGTATTGCTTACAGTTTGATACTCACATATTATTTAATATTTGTCCATACATTTGCCCATCTCTTACCTAATCCTAAAGCTTACATTTAAATTGCTATGCTGACTCCTCAACTCTAATAAGTA
This sequence comes from Tupaia belangeri chinensis, assembly GCF_000334495.1. Taxonomy (NCBI): domain Eukaryota; kingdom Metazoa; phylum Chordata; class Mammalia; order Scandentia; family Tupaiidae; genus Tupaia; species Tupaia belangeri. Next base: position 2,671,167 of record NW_006159481.1, on the reverse strand, counting down.
GTTTTTGATCACTAGTGGACAGCAGTTAGAAGAAATGTGACACTGAAGAAAACTAAAGACACACTTAGGGTTCTCAAAAACTTTCAATGAAGCATGCCTTCCAAAGAGCCCTACGGCAGATTCAGGAAAGGCACATACTAATAAAATGGTTTGTTTGTATGATTAAAAAAATAATTTAGGGTAAGTAATATCATGAGTTAGATGATCTAGGTAGTATATCATGCCCCTCCCCACAATTCAATTATGCTTTGAGAAATTCAGAAATCTAATAGGAAGAAAGTCCCATGATCTTTATAAGTGTAACCTTCAAAATTAGAAGGTTAAATTTGAAAAAAGTGACAATTTGCATAAATATTGAAGTCTTGCTATTTTACAAGAAACAGTGATAGGTAATATCCTATGCTGTAACTGTGACCTTGTACCTATAAAATGTAAGAAAATACCATTTAAGTTCAATGAACTACTCACATTTGGAAGATACTAAACACAGCCTAGGTCTATAAAAATGCTAGCTATGTAGCTTCCTGCTAATGAGGGTGTAACTGAAAAGCTTTTAGAGTAGGGTTTTTGTTAGCTGCATAAAACAAACTAAATGTCACACCTCATATGTAGCAAAGTAATGTGTACATATGTACACATATATTTATACATCCACAATTAGTATCATAATATATTTATATTTATTTACATGGTTATTTTAACCTAATTATTGCTCACTAAATGGCCACAGCAATAATACATTAAGTCAAATCAATCAAAATATCTCCATAATACCAGAAATATTTAAGTGGTAAAGTACTTCACAGTAAACTTATTATTTGATGTGATTTTAAAATAAAATTTTGCTGGCTTTCAATCAAAATAAAGTCAATAGAAAAGGGGGAAAAAGACACTTACCATATGCAACCACCTTTTAAGTAAATGGCCATATTTTTGTAGTTCTTGTAGAATGCTCACCGTTTGCAAATATGCTTTTATTTTTATCCTTTGTATTCTTTTTCAAAGTGCTTTTTGAAAAATAAACAATCCATACCATGCCTTTTTTATTTGCTACAAAGTGACAAGAAGTTGTTTATTCGGCTCCCCTGATCAAGAACACTTGGCCATTAAGGTGTTAAAACTCCCAGTGTTTTGCCCCCACTGAGGCTATTTTGAATAAAGACTGTGAATAAAAGAATGTTTTAAAATATGATATACATCCTGCTTGTGTCCTTGAGTCCAAGCCTCCTTTTCTAAAATGATATGCTGACAGGGCATAATTAATGACTTAATTAAAAAACAGGTCATGATGTAATCAGACACAACTTCATGTTATCTCCCCACCAATTCCTACAGGCTTTATTTAGTGAGGAAAATTTCCCCTTGCTCTGAGATGAAATATTTGGCATTCTTTGTGACTCCTCTGATCACTCATAGATAATAGACAAGTCACTGGGTCACCATCTCAATTTGCTAGGAATGTCAAGTCCAAAATATTAATCAAGACTCTGGACTCGATGTAGTGTTAAGTCACCTCCCTGGACTCAGACTTGCTTTAGGCTGAAATGTCTGGATTGGACCAGGAAAGTGTGGTTAGTTTCTATTTCTCAGGGTTATAGTCTTCCTCTTTTTGCACTCTCCTGTCACTCCTTGAGAGACAGCGTCTAATCCATCCTTGGTAGGGAAGTGAGGTGCTGAGAAGAGTGATAATGATATAGGAAAACTCTTAGGGGAATATTTTTAAAGTTAATTTACCTTCTCTGGATATAGCAGATGATGTAAATCAACAGGGAATGATGCTATAAGTATAAAATTGAGTGAATTTAAAAAAAGATCAGAAATCTTTAAAAAGAACATGATATATTTGATTTTCAGTTACAGCATATGTGTATTTTGGTATAGGACTACTGAGTTTGAGACTTTTTTTGGTCTTTAACTTTTTATTGAGTATAACTTGCATTCATACATACATTAGATAAGAATGAGTTGGAAATTTTTGACTATGTTCCAATAATTGGTTCAGTCCTTCCTCTTTCTTCCCTTTCCTACTGCTTCTCATCTCTTTTCCATTTCTTTTCTTCCTTCTTTCTTTCCTTCTTTCTTTCTATCCTTCCTTCCTGCCTGTCCACCTTGAATAGGTATTCTGGAAGGAGACTGTCTGTGCTTCTGTTGCAAAATATGCAGAGAATAGCTCTCATATAAACTATTAGGTTGTCTAAAAAGTCATGACATATTTTTCCAAGCAAAAATGCATCAGGACTTTTCATAGAATTAGAGAATTAGTCTCATATAAACTATTAGGTTGTCAAAAAAGTCATGACATGTTTTTGTATGCAAAAATGCATCATGACTTTTCTAATAATCCAGTATACTAATTTTGGGGGGTTTCGATTTGGTTTCTTTCAGGGAAAACAGAGTTTCTAGTGAAAAATCCTTATAAATTTTGATTTTACACCCACAGTAGGCTGCATAAAGTCTCTCCTATAGACGCCCATGTCCTAATACTCAGAACATACAAAACTGATTTTGTAGATGTCATTAAAATAAAGAATTCAAGACTGGGAGATATATTTTTTTCTCCCATAGGACATATGCATTTGCCAGAAAGAGACAGAGGGAAAGTGAGAAATCATACCCCCAAACACAAACACACTGGAGATGGCCACACTGCAATCCTTTCTCCTCCATTCTCTTCTTGGGATTTTGGGGATTCACGCACACATGCCCAGTCTGATTTTCAGGCCACTGTGTCTAGGACTCGAACAGTGGTCAGTCATGCAGGAGTCCAGCACCTTAATCACTATGCCAAGAGACTGGGAGAGAATCTTGAATTATTGAGCGGACCCAGTGTAATCAAAAAAGTCCTTATAAGAAGAAGGCAGGAAGGTAAGACTCAGCAACTGTGATGAAGCCATGAAAGCAGAGGTCGAAATGATGTGACTGGTGGCTTTGGAGATGGAAGAATTGCAAGCTAGGAATATGGGTGATTTTTAAAAGGTGCAAAAGGTGAGTAGTAGATTGCACCCTTGAGCCTCCTGAAGAAACATGACTCTGTTGACAGTCCAATTTTAGCCCACTGAGACTGATTTTGGACTTTCAACCTTCAGAACTCTAAAGTTATCTTTGTGCATTTGTTTTAAGCCAATATATTTGTGGTACTATGCTATAGTAATAGTAGGAAACAAATATTTCTCTCTCCCCTGACCTCTTCCACAATTGTCAAAATTATCTTTCTGAAACATGTATTTGATTTTAAGACATACTAATCATTAAACTTTTCAACTAATCCATTCTGTTTGAGGATAAAGACTAGAATGTTTGGTTTAGGCATACACGTATTTTTAACATGTGATCTTTCCTTAACACTTAGACAATCCCTAGTCCCTCCCATGTAACACTGTACGCTTCAGCCTTACTGTATTTTTTTTTTTATCTCCAGAACAAAACTTGACATAATTTAACCTTTTATCCTACACATGTTAAAAAATTCTTTATTTAATGTTATTTACTATGATTATTATTATATTAATTTGATGGCAAGAGGGAAAGTGAGAAGCAAGCTGCCATGTCCAGAACTTGAACTGAGAGACCAGCACCATAACATTATGTCACCTGCCAGTCCCAATCCTAATAATTTTTTATGGATAATGTATTGCTCATCAATATTCATATTAGACATCACTTATTCAGAGAGCATTTCTAACAAGCCTGGCCCCATATTCTTCTGTACCATTGTCTATTAACTTCATAGTAGTCGTTCCCCTCCATATTAAAGGAGACCATAGTGTCCCAAGGTTAGAAATTCTAGAAATTCTGTTTTTTTTTTACATTTTCCCTCGGATGCTATTCAAGTGTCAACTAAATTTTTTTCAAGAAAGATTTTATGAAATACTTGATGACTTTCATTAAAATGTCTTAACCTAAATAAATACACTTTAGGCAGTTTTATTAATGAAAACCAACATTATAGTTTCTTACATTTTATAATTATAAAGCTTCTGTTTAAAAGTGTATTTGATTTTTTGAGACTAGCAGATAGTGTGATGGTTACGTCACTGGACTCCCAAGTAGCTGACTACAGCTTGAGTCCCAGACCCAGCAGCTTGAAACTCATGCTGGACACATGTACATGCATGCCCAAAATCCAGAGAAGAGAATGGACAAGTGATTGAAGCCTGGCCATTCCCCCTGGGGGGTGATTTCTCACTTTCTGTTTTCTCTCTGTCTGTCTAATGAGTGCATGTGCCCTGTAGCAAAAACAAACAAACAAAAAACAAAAAAACTCTCTAAAAAAAGTATATTTGATTTTCATCATCTCATCTTTTGTTTTCAAACAATAAAATATATTTTTTAAGTGACTACATAGGCATGAGAGAGAAAGTAAAAGAGAGAGAGAAAGCATCCTCAGCAGAGTATCATTACATCATAATCCCCTCTCTCCAGCCTTCCAACTCTTCAGGGCTTTGGGCATGTTTTCAGGTTGACTTGGAAATTCAAACCCATCTTAGGTCATGTGGATCTCAGCACTGGATTCTAGAATGCTATGGACTACACCACCTAGGCTGGGCAGGTAATGTATTTTTGAAAGCCCACAAACATAATTTCTCACTGAATCATTATTAATTGATCTATTTCTACATCTCGTACAACTACTAATATATAGTTGTAAAAGTTAGACGTTGCACTCCTTTGCCTAAAATATATCTATTATTTAAAACATGTTATATAGTCACAGGAGACAGACCTCATGATCAAAACATCCTTGGAAGGAGAACTGATAGAACTATTTTGGTTTAAGGTTCATTTACTTCATCTTATGGGATAATTAGCCAAACTCAAGGCACTCAAGACACAAAATACTAAAATGTATAACAAACAAATAAATAACAACCAAAACCAAAACCAAAACAAAAACTCTTATCCTGACAGTTGAGAATTCTTGTGCATACATTGCCTGTACTTGAAATAAATGTATTGACCACTTGAAATAATAAATCATTCTCCCACAATGCAAATTTATCTTTTGGATCGAAAACTATTTTAATTAATTTAAATTCTCACCAGAGACATATAAATTAGTATTATCTTATCAACCATGCCTTTCTTAGCTTTTGATTTATTTTAATTTTTATACGTTTAGTTGTTTGACATGTTACTTATATATTACAATAGGAATTTGGAACAGCACCAAAGATTGCCTTAATTGATAGAACAAAAGCTTATGTTCTTTCATATTCAATCATGCTATTAACTTAGAAGTATATAGCTCAGATATAGAGAAAAGCAGAATATTCTCTCAGGTCACTTCAGTATACAACAACACTAAAACCTAACTTTTACAAATTGCTTAACAATTGGACTTTCCTTTTCAAAGTCAAGCAACTGGCAACTTCAGATGTAATTTAGGATCATTGAGATGACATTGTTTTGGGGGATAAAAAAGTAAAGAAAGATTTTAAGGAGTGTGAGTAGCTTCAGGGTTATTTTAGTCATCCAACAGAGTAGTGATAAAGCCTTGACTTAGGTCAGGACAAGCAGAAATGCAAAAAAAGAAAAGAGTAAACTGGACATTCATTGATGACAATCAGAAGCCAGCTGAGTAAAATTTAGGTGATTATTATGTTTTTAATGAGTGGTAATGTCTAGGATAAGAGTAGTTCCATTAATCACGATTAATTGAGGATGGAGACAGTTACATACATCCAGTAGATAAACAATAAAGTTGAAACACAGAAGGCAATTGTCAAAATTATCTTTCTGAAACATGTATTTGATTTTAAGACATACTAATCATTAAACTTTTCAACTAATCCATTCTGTTTGAGGATAAAGACTAGAATGTTTGGTTTAGGCATACACGTATTTTTAACATGTGATCTTTCCTTAACACTTAGACAATCCCTAGTCCCTCCCATGTAACACTGTACGCTTCAGCCTTACTGTATTTTTTTTTTTATCTCCAGAACAAAACTTGACATAATTTAACCTTTTATCCTACACATGTTAAAAAATTCTTTATTTAATGTTATTTACTATGATTATTATTATATTAATTTGATGGCAAGAGGGAAAGTGAGAAGCAAGCTGCCATGTCCAGAACTTGAACTGAGAGACCAGCACCATAACATTATGTCACCTGCCAGTCCCAATCCTAATAATTTTTTATGGATAATGTATTGCTCATCAATATTCATATTAGACATCACTTATTCAGAGAGCATTTCTAACAAGCCTGGCCCCATATTCTTCTGTACCATTGTCTATTAACTTCATAGTAGTCGTTCCCCTCCATATTAAAGGAGACCATAGTGTCCCAAGGTTAGAAATTCTAGAAATTCTGTTTTTTTTTTACATTTTCCCTCGGATGCTATTCAAGTGTCAACTAAATTTTTTTCAAGAAAGATTTTATGAAATACTTGATGACTTTCATTAAAATGTCTTAACCTAAATAAATACACTTTAGGCAGTTTTATTAATGAAAACCAACATTATAGTTTCTTACATTTTATAATTATAAAGCTTCTGTTTAAAAGTGTATTTGATTTTTTGAGACTAGCAGATAGTGTGATGGTTACGTCACTGGACTCCCAAGTAGCTGACTACAGCTTGAGTCCCAGACCCAGCAGCTTGAAACTCATGCTGGACACATGTACATGCATGCCCAAAATCCAGAGAAGAGAATGGACAAGTGATTGAAGCCTGGCCATTCCCCCTGGGGGGTGATTTCTCACTTTCTGTTTTCTCTCTGTCTGTCTAATGAGTGCATGTGCCCTGTAGCAAAAACAAACAAACAAAAAACAAAAAAACTCTCTAAAAAAAGTATATTTGATTTTCATCATCTCATCTTTTGTTTTCAAACAATAAAATATATTTTTTAAGTGACTACATAGGCATGAGAGAGAAAGTAAAAGAGAGAGAGAAAGCATCCTCAGCAGAGTATCATTACATCATAATCCCCTCTCTCCAGCCTTCCAACTCTTCAGGGCTTTGGGCATGTTTTCAGGTTGACTTGGAAATTCAAACCCATCTTAGGTCATGTGGATCTCAGCACTGGATTCTAGAATGCTATGGACTACACCACCTAGGCTGGGCAGGTAATGTATTTTTGAAAGCCCACAAACATAATTTCTCACTGAATCATTATTAATTGATCTATTTCTACATCTCGTACAACTACTAATATATAGTTGTAAAAGTTAGACGTTGCACTCCTTTGCCTAAAATATATCTATTATTTAAAACATGTTATATAGTCACAGGAGACAGACCTCATGATCAAAACATCCTTGGAAGGAGAACTGATAGAACTATTTTGGTTTAAGGTTCATTTACTTCATCTTATGGGATAATTAGCCAAACTCAAGGCACTCAAGACACAAAATACTAAAATGTATAACAAACAAATAAATAACAACCAAAACCAAAACCAAAACAAAAACTCTTATCCTGACAGTTGAGAATTCTTGTGCATACATTGCCTGTACTTGAAATAAATGTATTGACCACTTGAAATAATAAATCATTCTCCCACAATGCAAATTTATCTTTTGGATCGAAAACTATTTTAATTAATTTAAATTCTCACCAGAGACATATAAATTAGTATTATCTTATCAACCATGCCTTTCTTAGCTTTTGATTTATTTTAATTTTTATACGTTTAGTTGTTTGACATGTTACTTATATATTACAATAGGAATTTGGAACAGCACCAAAGATTGCCTTAATTGATAGAACAAAAGCTTATGTTCTTTCATATTCAATCATGCTATTAACTTAGAAGTATATAGCTCAGATATAGAGAAAAGCAGAATATTCTCTCAGGTCACTTCAGTATACAACAACACTAAAACCTAACTTTTACAAATTGCTTAACAATTGGACTTTCCTTTTCAAAGTCAAGCAACTGGCAACTTCAGATGTAATTTAGGATCATTGAGATGACATTGTTTTGGGGGATAAAAAAGTAAAGAAAGATTTTAAGGAGTGTGAGTAGCTTCAGGGTTATTTTAGTCATCCAACAGAGTAGTGATAAAGCCTTGACTTAGGTCAGGACAAGCAGAAATGCAAAAAAAGAAAAGAGTAAACTGGACATTCATTGATGACAATCAGAAGCCAGCTGAGTAAAATTTAGGTGATTATTATGTTTTTAATGAGTGGTAATGTCTAGGATAAGAGTAGTTCCATTAATCACGATTAATTGAGGATGGAGACAGTTACATACATCCAGTAGATAAACAATAAAGTTGAAACACAGAAGGAGAAATAAGTAAGTTGGATATAAGTATATAAGAAATCTACTCCTTAAAAATGATAGTTGAAAACACTGAGATTAAGGATTAGTCAAGGAAAAGAACCAGAAGATGTCGTAATGGTTACGTCACTAAACTCCCACATAGTTGACCACGGTTTGAGTCCCAGATCTGGCAACTTAAAACTCACACTGGGCATGTGTGCATGCATGTCCAAGATCCTGAGAAGAGAATGAAGGAGAAAGAATTGTGGAGTGGCCATCCCCTTTAAGGGGGTGATTTCTCACTTTCTGTATTTCTGTCTTTCTCTGTCACTCTGGTGAGCACATGTGACCCGCAGCAAAAATCTCTCTTAAAAAAAGAATTAGTCAAGGGGACAATTTTTGAGAATGGCTATATTTAATGAATAGATAAAGGAAGAGTAACTGAAATATATTGAGCAAGACTGGTGTGGCAGACACCGGGAGCTCCTCTAACATTCCAACTGTCTCCTCACACTTTTCTGTCTCTTTGTAAATGAGCAGGAGCACATGACTAGTTCTAGTTGCAGGAGAACACTATTTTCCTGGTTTGCAGTATTAAAAAGCTAGCAGTGGGGACGGCAGGTGGTGTGGTGGTTAAGGGCACTGGACTCCCATATGGGCAACTGCGGTTTGAGTGCCAGACTGGGCAGCTTGCTTTCTCACTTTCCCTCTCTCTTTCTCTCTC
>NW_006159481.1:2650510-2661686 GCF_000334495.1 Tupaia belangeri chinensis | reverse complement strand
GCTTGCTTTCTCACTTTCCCTCTCTCTTTCTCTCTCACTCTGTTTCTCTATAGTCAAGTTTTTTTTTTTTTTAAAGCTAGCAGTTAAACTCCAGTATCCCCCACTTAAGAACACCACATATTTCACATGATGTAATTATATGACTACGAATTCTTCTTAGTCTGGATACCTTAGTGACTAAGCATAACAAAGTACTATCAACTTCAGTATACGATGAATGAAAATGAGCACCTGTTGTGGTAAAATGATAGGATTTGATTATATATATCTGTTACTATAACATCATGTGGTTTATCCTAAAGAGTACTGTATTACAGGAGTCAGAAGAGTATATGATGAAGAGTTTTAGAAGAAGAGATAGTGTCTCTCAATGCTTTGAAGATGGTAATTGAGAGGGGTTCTGATGACAGGTGGGAATTATAAAGCCATCACTGACACTTAAGGCAAATTCAGTAGAAGAAAAAGACAAGAGTATGACTGAAGAGTGAGTGATAAGAAAATGTTGGCAGGGACCAGCCACTGGCATGGAGGTTAAGGTTGCTGGATCTCACACTGCCTACTCCATGACTTAAGTCTCAAACACAACAGCTTGAAAATCAGGTTGCTGTGTTTGTGTGTGTGTGTGTGTGTGTGTGTGTGTGTGTGTGTGTGTGTGTGTACACACCCACAGTCCCAAGAGGAGAATGAAGGATAAGGAATTGAGGCGTGGCCATCACCGCTGGGGGGTAATTTCTCACATTCCTTCTCTGACTCTCTCCAGCAAGTGTATGTGACCTGCATCAAAAACTAAAAAAAAATGTTGGCAGAAGACATAAATTATTTTCTTATGGATGTTTTGAAACTAATGAAATAATCAACAGAAAAATATAAACAAACTTAGAGATCAATAGTTTGTTGAAGTCTTTCTTAGGATGTGGAAAACTTGAGGCTGTTTCTAAGCATAGAGAGAGAGGAGAGCAAGATAATAAAGAAGTACTAAGAGCAGTAGAGGATTAAGGGCATTGATGGGAAAAAGGAGTGAGGATGGAGGTGATAGTCAAGGAAGGGGAATGCTGAGCAAGTCCATATTAAAGGTCTTCAACTACCTTAGTAGAGAACGTTGTTTTTCATACATGAGAAGACAGGGCAATGTTAAGTTTACTGAAAGCAAAGGATTTTTGGAAACGGTTAATGGAAAACAAAATAGAAGATTCATAAGAGATGCCAGATGGTAGTGAAACCTACATACAATTAAGATAAATATGACTTCATTCTAGAATAAGTAGGAGCTAAACATAATTTTGTGAGCAGGAGGGAAAAAATAATAGATAACTTTGCTAAAGTTACTTTAATTAGTTGAAAGAAATGTGAAGAATTGTGAAGTATTAATTGGTACTAATGAATTTAAACTATAAGAAAATAATAACGGCAATGTTAAAGAACATCTAAGAAAGATAACACTAGCATAGAATCGAAAAGACTTATTTCATGTGAACTTTCTCAAGAAGTTACTAGACAAAAGGAATGGGAGTTTGGTCTCAGAAGTGGATCTGAAATTCAGCAGCTAACTTTTTCTGCTACACCATCCAGTAACATGGTAAAAAGCTGAGATTTGTTAGAGCCCTCAAATTCAATTTGAGGAAGCAGTGACCCAGGAACATACAAGATGAAAAATTCACTGTCTGCTTTGCTTAGTTCTTTGCTCACAGACATGCCTCATTATGCAGGAAAAAGTTCAGTAGATATTGCTAAATATGTTAGTTTAACTTATGCCAGATTTCAGATACTAGTTCTTAATCCCAACTATGAAATAAGAAGACTAGGGAATAAAAAATAATGGACTTGAATAACCATATCAATCCAAATGACATTCTAGGATGATTGCATTATGCCTCTGAAATGACAGGTTTAGAATTTGTTATACATTGCCTTGAATCCTTGAATAGGAAACTAAAATATATATTGGTTTGTCAGAAAAGTCATGATGTATTTTTCTATGCAAAAACATGTCAAGAATTTTCCAAAGACCCAATGTATGATCAAATAAGACAGCAATGTGTTTAAAATAAGAAACCCATCAAACTTCTCAAAAAAAAAAAAAAAAACAAAGAACTGAATGATATATAATAATGTTTGATTAGAGATTAACTTACTACTCCGAAATTTTGGATACATTTTTAGACAAAATTGTGAATGTAATTTCATTAGCATTTTCACAAGTTTCAGTGTTCCCTCTCAATTAAAGGCAAAAAAAGTCATTAAGATATAGATGTAGATACAAATTTAGATATGTGACAATTTTCTGTTTCCTGTCATAGCACAAGGTAAGAGACATTCGGTTACTTGATAACAACCCAAGAAAATTAGAAATTAGGATTGTAAAAGGTTCAAGATTGATTTATATAGCTTCTTCAAAAATCCAATTTTTTAGATAAGAAAATTTCTCTTCTTATTAGGTCTGTATACAATGATTTGAATGAAATATCATTAGGGTGAGAAATAATCACACATCTTCTTAAAAGTAGGTTATAATGAATCAACTGATTGCAGAACTGCTTTGCAATGATAACACAGGAAAGAAATGAACTTATATGAGGATATTATAAATTTCATTATATGAAATTATCATGCTGAAGCTTTCTGAAACCATACTTATAAATAGAATGATCTATTCTAGAAACTCCATGGTAAGTCCCACATGTATTGGAGCCTGTCTAACTACTAGAGAACAAGGACTTACTTTTGAAAAAAAAAATTTGTATTGAGCAACGTGAAAAAAAAAAAAGCTGAAAAAATATTCTTTAGGCATAAAACTTTTCCCAGAAACTTTTTACATTAAATTTTAAAATATGCTAAACTTTATTTACTTAAACTCAAGTTTGATATGTTTCTTTTGGCTAGGTTTCTAGTCTCATTTCAAAGAAAGGCTAATTTTAGCATGTTTTTAGGCAAAAAGATGTCTAATCCATTGTGCTTTGTACTAAAAAATGTTTTCTTATCCACAGGATCTCTAAAACTAGTCTTTCTTCTCTAAAGCTATTTTGATTTATTTAGATAAATAATCACATCAACAGAATTATTATTTGTAGATATTTTATATATTTATATATGTGCATATGTATATTATATATATTATATATATATGTAATTAATATGTCTGTGTCAATCCACATATGACATTTTTCTTCAAAGCTAACAACATACACTTGGCTGTACCCTTATTCCGTTCCATCGCCTTTTTGAAATCTGTGGTAAAAACTGCTAAACTGTATTATTAAATGTAGTATGGATTTATAGAAAAGAGAAAGCAAGGAATACAGGTAAAAATATGAAATGTATATTTGAATGATTTTCAGAACACATTAGGTGGGTAAAATAACTAAGTGTGTAATTACAAGTAATAGTTTTAAAGTAGCCTTACGATGTCCCCTTATGCACTCGTAAATCCATAAAATCAGATATCTTATAACAATATGATACAGAAAGACTTTCTCATGTTTTGGAAGTAAGCATCGATCCTTTTAAAACTGTATATTTGAATACCATGAATCTCAGTGATCATTTCCATCCTGCAGGTATTTTCATGTTTTATTACAGAGTTGTTTGAGTATCTTCAGAATCATATCAATACACTATAAAATATGGAACAGATGCAATATGATTAATCATCCTAGATCAAGATAAATAGTAAACCATTTATAGTTTGTAATGTAAGATTAGAGTCTGAGGATATTTCAGAACAACTCAATATATTTGATTTCTATGTAAAGTATATAATTTTAATAAAAGTATTTTGTATCATTATGATGATAAAAGACTTGTTTAGAAGAAGAAATAGATAAGTTAGAGAAATTTTTTATAGAAGTCATGAATATATAATTATTTCCTAAGGAAAGCATAATTATCACAGATTAGTAGAGGTCTTAGGAATCACACCTCAGCCCTATTAAGAATTCAAAGATGTCTCAGGAGAGAATAGTGGCACAAGTAGGACAGGGAATGCACCGTCTTAATTCTTAGTCTGTTGCTCATTTCAGTAAGACCTTCCAGCCTACTATGCTGTGTATTAATTTTAATTTTGTCACAAGTACACAGTAATATCTATTTTTTCCACCTTATACCGCTTTTCCCCCCCTACATAAAAAGCTATTGTACTTAATAGATTCTAGTATTAAAGTGGTCTACAAAGAGTTCATAACTTGCCAAATATGCAAGTGAAATTATCAGATAAGGTGATAACGTCTCGAAAACAGGTGACTTTCTATTATCTTAATCTCATTTTCACATAAACACATTTCCATTAAAACAAAGTATAAAGTAATTCAATAACCTGATTATCTGAATCAATTCCTTAATATGACAGCAGCAGGCTTAGAATAACAATCATTCAAAAAAGTAGTGGTGATTTTTTTTTTTTTTGGAGAGATTTTCACTATAAGGCGTGTGCGCTTGCCAGACAAAGAGAGACATAGAGACAAAAAGCGAGAAATCATCCCCCGGGGGGATGGTCACGCCGCAATCCCTTCTCCTCCATTCTCCTCTCAGGATCTTGGGCATGCACGCACAGGCGCCCGGCGTGAGTTTTAAGCCACCGGGTCCAGGACGAGAACCGCAGCCGACTATGTGGGAGCCCAGCGACATAGCCATTACGCTAACTGCTGGTTCCCAGTAGTGTGTATTAAAATCAAAATCTATGCTATAATTTCAGTCCATTTTATTTGAATTTTTATTCATTCCAAGAAAGATTGAGGTTGATGGTTCAGAGGAAGAGAAGGAAGTCAAAAATAAAAATATTTCATGTAGTTCTAAATATGTGATAAGTACAATGAACTCCTAGCTTAATCTTCTTCTTTTATCACCTACAGTATGAGTATTATTAATAAGAATTTTCTTAAAAAGGTAACTTCAGGGAACCAGCAGTTAGCGTAATGGCTATGTCGCTGGACTCCCACGTAGTCGACCGCGGTTCGTTTGGAGATATTTGAAAATATCTCCAAAAAAAAAAAAAAAAAGGTAACTTCAAAAATTTACAAACTTTCAATTGATTCTATGGGATCTTTTTGAGACAGATATTATAATCATTGCTTCTCTTTCAGACTCTTTTTTACATTTAAAAAATATAAATATGTATTATTATTTCTTCATCTCACTATTTCCTTCAGAAATTCTAGAACTTCCTAGTATGAAGGCAGCATTTTGAAAATTGTCTTTCCTAAAATCAAGACCACTAAAAGAAAATTAAAACTCACTGACTTCAATGATCAGCTCTTAACTGGCTTTAAACAACCCATCTAACATTTGCATTGACAAAGAGGAATGTTATTTATTGTCAGGTTTTTATGAAACAATAAGACAATGGGGAAATTTGGATAAGAGTATGGATGTAAGTAAAAGGCTGCCTATATCACTAGAGGTTCTTAAAATATAAATAGTACCCTTCTCCCTGTTATTCTCCTCCTACCTAGCACACAGATTACAGATTGAAAATACTGATGTTATCACTTAGAAATCCAGTGTGGAATTTTCATTATTCATCCTCACAAGAAAAGGTTTGTGAATGAAAACTTTTAGAACTTGTCTGTCCTTCTGGTTGGGAAAGCATAAGAGAAGATGGAACTATAAAACATCAGGAAAGTAATTTTTAGTTTGGTGTGAAGATAAACACCAAGTATTTTACACATGTAATTTCCACAAACAATGTAAGCATTCATGTGCATAAATATTATATATAACCAGGGCCAGACAGTGGTTCAATGGTAACACAATGCTCTGTGAGACTAACTCACCTTGGAAAAGTTATGGGTTTGTGTTCAGAGACCTCCCTGAGTATGCCAGGCACACACTTGCCCATGATCTGTGACTGGCTGAAATGAAGGTGGGTCTGCACTGTGGTATCAAGACCCAAATGGAGGTGCTCTGTCTCTATCCTCTCCTTTCTCATGAAATAAATAAGTAGACATTTTTAAAACTTATATGTAGTGCACAAGGACCTTGATTCCTGTGGTACGAAAGAGTCTATATATTTATCTGTGACACTTGGGAATAATTATTTTAATTACACACACATATTCAAAAGTGAATACACTTGAGAAACTGATAGGTCTAAAAGAGATACAAAATATTAAATGGATAAAAAAAGAAAGAATCTTTTTCATATTTACTTAACTGTGTTTTTAAAAAGAATTATACATTTAATTTTGTTTATTATTCTTCAATTTGACCAGCGAGAGAGACACAGAGAGAGAGAGAGAACGTGAGAAAGCAAGTCGCCAGATCCAGGACTTGAACCACTGTCAGTCATGTGGAAGTCCAGTGTCTTAACTATCATACCACCTACTGGCCCATCACTTAAATGTTTAGTTTATAATATCCTTGGTAATTAACTACTCTCTATGGGAGAAACTGATTTTTCAGCATTAGCCCCTTTTTGATGCCAAACTATTTTTTCAAATTCGTTTCATACATAATTTAAAAATACTGTACGCCTGAAACAACATTCTTCTCCAAATTATGTATTAATCAACTCTTAATTACCTAAATAAGACATCTATTATTTTAGAAACTTAGGGGTATTGTTTAACCTGTGAATAAGCATACTTAGAAACAAGACATTTTTGCAAAATTTAAGATTTCTGTACATCTGTTTTCACAGCTATTCAAATCCTATTTCCCTGAGCACTTTCATGTGGCAAATATAAGAACTATGATTTCCTTAATAATCTATTAACGTTAATAATTTATTATTTACGTGTAGAAGACTGTAATTGCTGTAATTATAATCAATGTATGGTCAGTCAAAAAATACAGGTCTTTGGGAACACAAAAACAAATAGAATAAACAAAGTACTGGTTAATTAACCTATCCTGATGCATACATTATTATTTTTTTCTAGCTTTAGTTTTGAATTCTGAGTAGGAGCCAGAAGTATAGTAACACAAATTTTTTAAATTGTGTATACCAATTTGCAAACATCTCAGGTACCAGTGTACAGTGAACAAGTTGCATGATTTTGAATCAGATACTCAAACTTTCTGAGCTTTAGTTTTCTCCTCTATACAATACAGATGAGGACGTGTATAGTATATTTTCAACTGTGCAGAACTAAGGTGTATATCATGCTGGGTAAAGCCTCTTTAAAATCTAAATGATGTATAGCAATTGAATATGTAAATAATAATCATAATTATTATAATAAAAAGAGAAAAAAATACAGATAACAAAAAGTGCCTATCTCACAGAACAGTTGAGAGAATTTAACCCACAAAAAGCAGAAGCACAGTGCCTGGCAAGCAGGTGGAGCTGAAGAATATTAGCTATTATAATTATAATTATTAGATGTATTTTAGCACCTCATTCTAAATTTTAATGGAAGTACCCATTTGGCTGTATTTCTTTTCTCCTCTCTCAAAGCAGAACAGAATATGAATCAAATGATATGCAAAAATGAGTAAGATACAATATGAATCCACAAAGACATCAGAGTTTAATGGTGACTAACAGATAAAAAACACTCATGACAAATGAGTCATGATAAATATAAAAATCTCTTTCTCTTTTGTAACCCAAATTATGAAAGTTTTCATGGTTTGCAGTCATGGAAACCTTTTGTTCTGTAAAAATTTTATTGATATAAAGAAAAGAAATTACTGACTTTGAGGCTGTATCTGGGAGCCCTGAAAGAGGAATAAGAAAGAATGGTAAGAAGTATTGTTTAATTTTTTTAAATACTTGTGGCAAGAATTTGCAGGTGCATACATCCCTAGTCTCCCACACAAGAGATGTCAGTAGTAAGAAGGCAATCAGTTTTTCATAAGCACCTACTATGTGCTAACTTGTTTCCACTTGATCATTACGTCCTCATAGTAATTCTGTGAAGAGGTATTATTTTACAAACAAGGAAAAGGAAATCAGGGTTTTTATATGAAGGCCATAGAATACCTAACTAGCTCAATTAAATTTTAAATTTATTTGTTTTACTCCATATTACTCAGTCTATTTATAATAGATTTCTCCATTTTTATTCTCCAACTTGAATGATAGGAAAATAAAAGTAATAATTTATACTTTTTTAAGTTTAGAATATTTAAGGTTCATAGTCTCATACTTATTTTTTTCTTTTTATCTACTTTTTTGGCACTTAGGTATTTAATAATTAAGCCCTTTTAAAGTCTTTTTTTAATATTTAATCTTACCTTTTACAAAATTTGCCACTTTTTTCTCATAACATACCTACGGTTTTCATGTTTTAATGAATTAATTAACTTATTTATTGCCATAGGGCACATGTGCTCACCTGAGAGAGACAGAGAGAGAGAGATAGTGAAAGGAAAAGTAAGAAATCACCCCTAGAGAAGTTGGCCACTCTGCAATCCCTTCTCCTCAGGGGATTTTGGGCATGTACCCACACAGACCTGGTAAGATTTTCACGTCGCCAGGGCCAAACCATGGTCGGCCATGTTGGAGTCCAGTACCTTCACCACATCACCTGCTGGCCTCCATGTTTTATTTTCTATTATCCTATACATACTATTTGTAAGACTTGGCAAATATTATGATGCATTAATAATTATTTGGTATTTTCATCTCTATATTGAAACAGGTAATTAAGTCTATCTCTATTGAATCAAAGGAACATGAATCTTGTCCACAAAAATTGAGGAGGATACTTTTTTTTTTTTTAATACTAGAAAATAATTTCCCTAGTTTGGAAGGGTGGTGAGAAGAGAAGATTAAAGAGAAAGTAGTCTATAGGTTACTAAAGATCATGGATCTAGGCTAGCATGCAGGGACAAGAAACAGCAAGATGCCATAATCCAACTGTGAAAAAGTATATAATTTTTTATTAGCTGCTGATTACATTGCCTGCCTAGCTATCTATTTATAATAGATAAATATAATATCCTACCCTCTTTCTGGATAGCTATCTATCCATCTAAGTTATTTGTGTGTGAGTGTGTGTGCGTGTGTGTGTGTGTTTGCGTGTGTGTGTGTGTCTGTGTCCTACTCCCTGGTTCTTCATATTTTTGCCTAAGTCCTGCCCTCCATAGGATGTAAAGGCTGCAGGTCTTAGCTTTTGGGACTACTTCTAGTTGTTATGGTTGACACATCTGCAACTTGGGTTTATTTTTTTAAGGCTTAAATGATGTTCCCATTGAAAACCCTTATCCATTCCATCCTTGGCGATGGCATGGCTTGAGATCCTCTCTGCTACGCTCTTAAATAAGTTTTAGATGAGGAATTTGGCTTTTATTTATATTTCCTCTCCCTCTACTTTTTTTCTAATGTTACTTTATTTTTCCTTCCCCCAAAAAACACTTCTTCTAGCATGATGTCCACAGCCACCCACCAATATTTCTTTAATTGTTGTTTTTGGCAAGAAGTATATGAACTCCCTTATTTAGTGTTTTGGACATGAATGTTTTTATTCTTCATTGACCTGAAAAGTCAGTACTGTATACTCTTCCCTGCTACATAATGCTTCGAGGAGAATGGACTCCAGGTGGGTGTAGAATCAGAAGTCCAATGTGATACAGAGGCACCAAGAGTCATTAGACCCAAGGGTTTCCTGATGGCCAGGACTATGAACTCACCATTATTAGCAAACTGTGTAGACCAATGGCTTACCTCTTGTAATCTCTTGGTTTTAAATGACACTGAAAATGTGAATCAACTTTGGAGCTCGGGAAAGGCAAAAGAATATGTGGTTTGTTCCAGTCCAGTTGAATGGAGACTCAAAGATCAGAAAATCAAATAAGGTGGAGAAAATAATGTGTATTTGCTTCACTTTACATCTGAGTTGGTATTGTACCTGCTGTCTTAGGTAAATGAGATTTGAGGATGTAAGTAAGCTTTCATAGAAATACGCACACATATTAGATAAGACTAATATTCAATACGCATAGTATACGCACACTCACACATATGTGAATACATATATATTTGTGAGTGCATGGTGCACATGCATCTGTATATTTAGAAATTTACAAATACAAATTTAGAAATACACTTGTGCGTGTGTGTGTGTGTGTGTGTATGTTTAGAAAAGAAAGAATATCACAAGCAATGTCAGGAATAGGAA
This sequence comes from Tupaia belangeri chinensis, assembly GCF_000334495.1. Taxonomy (NCBI): domain Eukaryota; kingdom Metazoa; phylum Chordata; class Mammalia; order Scandentia; family Tupaiidae; genus Tupaia; species Tupaia belangeri. Next base: position 2,651,628 of record NW_006159481.1, on the reverse strand, counting down.
AATAGAACATAAACAGAAAGGCAGGAAAGAGCATGGTGGAAGTATAGTGAAGGATGGCTAAAGCTGAGGAATTGTACCTACTTAGTGCAGTATTTCAAATTACTCTCTCTAAGCAGATTCATACTGTGATCTTTCTTTCCTTACTCATGGATTTTCTGTAGAATCTGTTTTCTCATGTGGCTTTCATTTTCTTCAAATACCATCAGGCTGTCAGTTTCTCCATCAGTGCCACTTGAGACTGTATTTACCTCTTCTGTGTGACAGCACCACACAGACTGCTTTCTCAATCAGGTCTCCAGTGCTATTGTATTATGCCTATACTTTTACCATTAGCCCATTAAACCTTGTCATTTATTTTCCTATTTAAAAAAACACTCATAAAATGTTATCATCTACTAATGATAAAACACTGTAACATAATTTTATAATACTTGAAAGGTTTCAGAATTGATTGACCTACTGAGTATGATGGTTAATTTTATGTTTCAATTTAGCTTGGTCATAGTACCCAGATATTTGGTCAAACATTATTCCAGATGTATCTTTGAAGGTATATTTTTTTAGATAAGACTAATATTCAAATCTGAAGATTTTGAGTAAGGTAGATTATACTTCATAATACAAGTAGGACACATCCAATTGGCTAAATGTTTTAATAGCATAAAGACTGACCTGTCCAAAGCAAGGAATTCTACCTCTCCTGGCTGTCCAGTACAAAATCTTGTCAAACCTCTGTAATCGCCTGAGCCAATTCCTTAAATAAACTTCCCTCCTTCTCACTCATTCTCTCTAAATGTAAATAAATAAACACATACACACACAAACATAGATAAATTAGATGCATATTCAGCTATCTAGAAAGAGGATAGGATAGGGACCAGCGGTTAGCGTAATGGCTATGTCGCTGGACTCCCATGTAGTCGACCACAGTTCGCGTCCCGGACCCAGTGGCTTAAAACTCATGCTGGGCTCGTATGCGTGTGTGTCCAAGATCCCAAGAGGAGAATGGAGGAGAAGGGACTGCAGCATGGCCATCCCCCTGGGGGGGGGGGTGTGATTTCTTGCTTTCTGACTCTCTGTCTCTCTCTCTGTCTTTCTGGTGAGTGCACGCGCTCTAT
>NW_006159481.1:2640524-2650479 GCF_000334495.1 Tupaia belangeri chinensis | reverse complement strand
TGAGTGCAAAAAACCCTAAAAAAAAAAAAAAAAAAAAAGAAAAGAAAAGAAAGAGGATAGGGTATCTATTTATCTAGATATATAGGTAGGTAGACAGCCATGTAATTGTTTCTCCAGAGAACACTAATACAAGCAACATAAAAATTAGGACTTGAAATGAATGCATAAGCAAATATGGATATTTTTCAGAAAAGCTCTTCACTTACAATATTTCAAATGATGTGCATATGTGAACACATTCTTAAAGACCCTAATTTTTTAAAAATAGAAGACAAGATTTGAGAGCACCTTTTCTCCTTTTTTGTGCCAGAGAATGTATGAATGTGTATGAGAGAGAATGACAGACAAATCACCTTGCAATGTGGCATCAGGCCACAATCTTTTTTTCTTCTACTTCTGTATCCTGGCAGAATCCAGGGGCATACGTGTGTATGTTTGGCATATTTTTCAAGTCACCCAAGACAGATTCAACTGTGGCTGGCCATGTGGAATCTGGCTCCCTCTGCACAGTTGCCTACCTGCTGTGCTATAGATTGCCCGAGAGCACCTTTGATTGTAATTCATTATATTTCCCACCATCCTCAAGTATAAGACATGGATTTCTTTGCAGCAAACTACTCACCTAGGAGTTATACTTTTAGTTCACTGATCTTGCAATTAATTGAAAATAAAAAAGAAGTCAGTACACTCATGAAATGCTTATGTTTTTGAGCAAAGATGTCTTTTAACAAGAAGAAATGGCATGTTTTTCACTATTGTTTTTTATATCAAAATGAGACTCATAGAATCTCTAAAAAAGCTGGCTTTCCAAACCTGGAAGCTGTGTTTTGTTTTATTTTTTGTTTTGTTTTGTTATTTATTTATTATTTATTTATTTATTTGGAGAGATTTTTTGCTAAAGGGCGCATGTGCTCGCCCACAGAGACAGAGAGACAGAAAGCGAGAAATCGCCCCCTAGGGGGATTGGTCATGCGGCAATCCCTACTCCTCCATTCTCCTCTCGGGATCTTGGGCCCGCATGCACAAGCGCCTGGCATGAGTTTAAGCCACCGGGTCCGGGACTTGAACCACGGTCGACTATGTGGTAGTCCAGCGACAGAGCCATTACGCTAACTGCTGGTCCCGTTTTGTTTTGTTTTAAGATAAATACTGAATTTTTGGTTTAGAGTTTCATATTGTTAAATATTCTGTGTGAGTCTTTTAGTTACGTGAGTGTTAAGTCAAAGAACATCCCCATGAATGACAGTGCTTGAGAAGCTGTGAACAATGTATTAATTGTGGCCTACTACAGTTTTGTGTGTTTTTTTTCTATTTATCATATAAAGTAATTCATACTACACTGGCTTGAGATGTATATTTCCCCAGAAAGAATGGGTGTTCCCACTAAAAATCATAGATCAAATGTTAGGTATGGAAGGCTTCTCAATGGGCCCATTATGAAATGTGTCTGGCATTAGATTTCATAGTGATATTTAATAGCAAGTTTTAAGTTATATTTCTCTTCAACACTTCTAACAGTCTGTAAAGCCTGAAGTATTTCAATACAGCCTCTACAATGTGGGTCTGTAATGTTATTAAGGCGAGTGGCACACTAGCATCTGTAACTAAAAGGACACCACTTGTGCCAGAAAATCTGTTAGCAACAGTGGCTCTGGACAGAACAAACATGAGTTCTTGGCAGACTGACTAGAGAGGCTCACCACACAGGCCTCAACTGGGAACAATATTTGTAAAATATGTCTGTAGAAAGTGGGTAATACTGATGATTTTGATTGACTTGGCTGGAGAGCTCTCCAAGCCTTTAATGGGCTTAGCGGGCATTATAATACTTCTATCATATACAGGAAGTACCCCAGGTGGCAATATATGGACTAACCTAAAATCAAGTATGGGGCGCCCACTATAGGAAAGGAAATTCAAATTCGGAGGAGGGTTGAGGATATAGCTTGAATCTCTTATCTATTCTGTGGTGCTTATCTTGGTGGGCCAAGTGGAAAAGCAGTTCTGTAACATAAATGTAGGCCCATGAAATCAAGGAGCAAATCAACTAGTAATAGGATTCACTTAAGAATGTCTGGATAATAATTAAATGTTATAGATACATTAATGTGTAGCCTAAATTTTAAATTGTGCAAAAATTGATCAGCCTCTTTAAAATAAAAGAAGCATATTATGCCAGCAAGGAAACCTCCCAGGACAGTACTATACTATCATTCTCACTTTGGAAGTTCGGTAGAAGGATACAGAGATCTTCATTTCCGAAACAGATGTAATAAAAGTTCTGAGGAATGCATTGATAAGAGGAGAGTGTGTTAAAACGTTTACTTTTTTATATAATAGCATCTATACTTTTTGATTATCCTAAAACTTTTTGCATGTTATAAGATACTAAGAGAGAAAGCAAAGCTATAAACTCTAAGTTAAAATTCGCCTATTCATCAGCTCTCTCTGAAAAGTAACTATGATCTGTAAAGCAGTGAATGCATTAGATGGTATTTTAAAAGAATTGTTTTGCGAGGCTTAGATCCCTTTGGATAGTGAACAATAAAATCCAATTTACAATCTAAAATTTAGCAATCTGAATTTCCTTAAAGTCATATGTAGCCTTAATGCCTTAATAGTTTAACTATATAAACATCAGCACATTGCTGCACACATAGAACAAAAGTAATCAAAAGTGGTTTTAACTTAATCACAGTTAATTTATTCCCTACTTCATGAAAATAAGATTTCTACCCACCCCCTTTTTTATTAAATTATTAAGTTATACTTGCTTTATACAGAATAGTTACAAAGATTTCCATATAACACATAAAAATTAAAAGCCTCATTCATTTAAATTATATAATGATTAACATTTACATTTTTCAATAAAATAAAAATAATAAAAAAATAGTCTGTAAAAGTGTTTATATTAGTTATTTATTTCACTGAATTTTTGTTGTTGTTGCTGTTATTTGCCGGGGGCACTTGTGTTCACCGGAGAGAGGCAGAGAGAGGAAGAAGAGAGCATCACCATGAGGCATGGTCACACTACAATCCCTTCTTTTCCATTTCTCCTCCTTTTCCAGATTTTGGGCATGAACACACATGCAACCAATGTATTTTTCAAGCCACTGAGTCCAGTACAAGACCTGTGCAGTTGGCCATGTGGGATCTAGCTCTGGTAACCACCAGGAGGCCACACATTTTTCACCTATTTCTTTAGAAACAATTTGCTAACACTACAATGTCCTCCAATATTCAAATCTGCAAGGATCTTTAAAAAAAATTTATCTTATTTAACTCTTATTTATTTATTTATTTATTTATTTATTTTTAATTTGGTCAGAGACGGACACAGTGAAAAAGAGAGAGAGAAAGCGGGAGAGCAAGCCGCCAGGTCCAGGACTTGAACCATTGTCAGCCATGTGGGAGTCCAGTGCCCCTAACTATTGCACCACCTGCCGGTGCCGTAAGGACTTTTAATACAATTTCTTGCTTATTTTGATAAAATATTAATTAAAGTGTTTTGTTAAATGACATTAAAATAGTTCATTAAGTGCTTAGTGCCATATACTTCTGAAAATGCATTTTATTTGATATTATTGCTGGCCTAAAAGCTCAAGTGAAAGCTTTAGTAGTTTTCTGTGAATTCTGGCTCAAGGAGAAGTGCTGGTTTTGCAAGCATTTTGAGTTTAATCTATTTCTTCCCTCTCTCTTCTTAGCCTCATTGCTAATTGATGAGTTTTACTAATACATACTAAAATACAATGAAGGTTCATTCTTTTCACATGATATAATGCACATTCCTAGAACATTTTATATATAGTTTTTAAAGATTTGCCTAATTAAACCTGTTACTTTTATTAGCATTAGAGATGTTTATAAATGGCTTCTTTTTTGTCTTCAGTGATCTCTTCAATGATTTCTAAGCACAAAGTTTACTGGTTATATTTCTCCCTCTGTTACTCATATCAACAGCATTCTGACACAGCAGTGAATTTCCTATTTGGAAATTCATCTTTAAAGATAAACCAGAATGTAGCAATGCTGACACCGATTTCTTATTTTTAATTTGCCAGAGGGACTGTGTGCTTGCTAGAAATAAAAAGAGAATGGGGATATGAGAATGCATCCTCCATGGGGGTTGGCTACACCTCAAGTCCTTCACTATGTCTCCCTCCTTTTGAGACTGTGTACACAGATACACATGTGCCCTGTGTGTTTTTCACGCTGCCAGATTGGGGCCTGATCTGCACAGTCAGCCACGTGGAATCTAACTGCCTTAACCACCGTGCAACTGGCTGGCCTCACTAACACTGATCTCTTTATTTAATCTGCCAGTATTCTAGGCACCAGTAAAATATCAATTTTTGACCACATTCTCTGAGGTAGGGGGGAGAGGGAGGAGAAAATCCTGATCCTGTACAGTAAGATCATAGAATTTGAGATTGCACTTACACATACTGACCCCGACATTGCTAATATTTCAGGAATCTCTCAGTTCACCAATCCTTCAAAGTAGAAATATATTTCCCAATGGAAAAGAAGTATCTCTTTTCAGTTTGTAGGCAGAATGCATCTGGGGGTGGACACCTGCTAGTTTAATGTTCTTTATATAGGCCAGACTGTAAGCAGAGGGATGTTCACTTGCCTCAAGGTATTTTTGCTTCTCAAGTGCCACCTGCTCTAGAAACTGCTGCCAAATGTTATTTAAGAGAAGTGGTAAAAAAGTATGGCAAAGAAATCCTGTGATGACAGAGGATTATCTAAACACTGCAGCTACTCACTCTAGAAAGTCATTACATCATTTTGGGGGGGATGAGATGAAAGTAAGCTGTGGAGACAGCTGAGGATACCCTTTAGGCAAGAAGCTACTTTCTTCTTCCTAATTATCAAAATTAAACACAAATTTTTTCAGGAAATGCTCTTATTTCTATGTATGCTCCAAGACTGAGTCCACCATACCAAGAAACTTATTGGCTAGTGCATAATGATTACTTGAATACAGAGTATGTAGCAGAGTGTTTTAAACTCTATTGTAGGTTGTGATATAAAACACTGGTCCTGAAATCACACTACCTGTAACCAAGCTCTGACTCTTCCACAAAAAAGCTGTAGTGAACCCAGGGGTTTGGTTTCCTCAGTCCTTCTTCCAATCTTCCTTTTGCATTGGGTATTGCACAGGATGCAGATTTTAAAAAGAACAACAAATAAACGATGAAACCACAGATACACACTTTGTAGCTAGATCTCAGCAGTAAATTAGGTTCTGTCCATCAGAATTAATAACTGTATTAAGTGAGAAGAAAATTGATGGGCCATAATTTATTCTCTTCCCTAGAGATATCTCACAAATGTTCTGTGGCTTAGGAGGCAGTTATTCTGGCAGTGGCTGAGGTGGCATGATCCTGGAGGATGCAGTCAGTAAATCTGTATCCGGAATTCCCTGCTTTCTCATCGTGGGACAGTACCAATCCTGCAGTGGTGCTCTCGGAGTCATTACTGGAGGCCTGCCCTAGAGCCTGGTTCTCTAGCCCTTCCAGCAATTTTGAACATCCAGTTTACTAAATAAATCCCTTTTCTGTTTAAAATGCTAGGTGGTTTCTGTTAATGTTAACTGAACCTTCAGTGAAATACACACAGAGACATACATGTATTAATACTTACTTAAATCAGAACTGTTTCACCTAAATAATTATATGCAATAGGTAGGTTCTATATTTCTATTTTGGGAGCTATTTCCAGTCACATTTTGAACAAGATGTTGTGACAATTATCCATTTTATTTCTTGAGCAAATTTGTTAAAATTCAAGCACACATAACAAGATCAATATCCTGAATTTTTCTAGATTGTGAAGAAAATTTTTTGTTCGTTTTAGATTTTTGTCATAGGGTTCATGTACTTAACAGAGAGAGAGAGACAGACAGAGAGAGAAGAAAGTGAGAAATCACCCCCCAGTGGGGTCCACACTGCAATCTCTCCTCCTCCAGTTTTCTCTTGGGATTTTAGGCATGCACGGACATTTGCCTGGTATAATTTTCAAGCCGCCAGATCTGAGACTTCAACCGTGGAATTGGCCATGTGGGATCTAACACCTTAACCTCTACACTACCTGTGGGCCCTAGAGAAAAGTTTTAATGCAGAGATCATATTGTGGTGAAAACTGATTTTAATTTGATCTGTTCTACTGAGATTTTTTAATAATATTTTTACTTACTTCAATTTAACCACAGAGGGACAGAGTGTGTGTGTGAAGGGGTGGGGGGAGGAGGAGTAAGAAAGCAAGCTGCCATGTCTGAGACTCAAACCACGATTGACCATATGGGAGTCCAACACTCTTAACCACCATGCCACTAATTTAAAATATTGAAGTCTATTTTATTTTCTTCTTTTTTTAGAGGTTTATTTTATTTTTTTCTAATTATCCCATTCTTCAGGTTCCATATTTTAGTTATGACATTGAGTAATATTTTTTACATGATTATGTGTCAGACATTAAGTTACATATTTGTAGTTTGACAATACTTAACCTTCAGCTTGAAAGTAAGAATTAATATATGAACTCATGGGGCACCAGGTCATGTGGTGCTTAAGGCGCTGGACTCCTAGGTGGCTGACCACAGTTCAAGTACTGAACCTGGTGGCTTGAAACTCATGCCAAGCACATGAGTGTGCATGGTCAAAATACCAAGGGGAGAATGGAGGAGAAGGGATTTCAGTGTGGCCATCCTCCCAGGAGGAAGAATTTCTCACTTTCACTTTTCCTCTCATTATATCTGTCTGTTTTTCTCTGGCGAGTGCATGCACCCATGACAAAAACTAAAAAAAATAAAAATTAAAAAAATTAAAAACTTCAAATTTTATTAACTGATGATCACAGAAGGGCTTTCCTGGTGTCATACCAAAAAGATGTGGAATAGCAATTTGAAAATTTTTTGATATTTTTCATTAGAAAATACTACTTTTGGGGGGTTCTGATTGATTAGTATATGGTAAAACTTGAAAACCAGACATTATCCTATTGTAGCAACTATTTATTTTATTTGTTCCCTAAGAAATGAAAAGATTTTAGGTAAGGTGATTTGAGAAAGTAGAATACATTAAATGCATTAATTACTATTGACCAGGTCCAAGACTATTTGCAATATTCTAATAATAATAAATTGATAGGGACCAGCAGGTGGCATGGTGTTTAAGTTGTAGACACTCCCACATGGCCAACCATGGTTCGAGTCCTGGACCTGGCGGCTTATTTTCTCACTTACCCTCTCTCTCTTTATCTCTCTCTCTGTGTCTCTCTCTGGTCAAATTAAAATAAATAAATGAGTAAATAAAATTAAATAAATAATTCCTTTAAAAATAAATTGATATTTTTTTTCTTTCTAGAGTATTCTGTGTAACAGTTTCCTAATAATAAACAATAAATTATGAGATGACGTGGTCAGCACAATTTTGCAGACAAAGTAATCTGAGGAAACAGAGGGAGGATGTACCTTTTCCTAAAATGGGTGATGGAATGATGCATCAGACTGAGTGGCAATTGAGATAAAGAGTAAATAAGAGTTTGATAGAAAAAGAAAGAAGATATTGAGTGCAAATGTCAACTGAAATAAGGAGAATAGTATTACATACTATAAATTCATGGTATAATGACTTAATAACAAATGGGAATAAGTAAACACAAAGTAAATGTAATGCATTTTATTTTAACTTGTGGTTTTTGTCTTAGGGCACTTGCACTTGCCAGAATGAAACAAAAGACAAAGACAGTAAGAGGAAAAGTGAGAAATCAATCCCCACCCAGAAAGGATGGCAATACCACAATCCCTTCTCGTCTGTTCTCCTCCTGGGATCTTGGGTATGCACGTACACGCCCAGAATAAGTTTCCAGCCACCTGGTCCAGGACTTGAACCACAGTTAGCCATGTGGGAGTCCTGCAACATAAAATCTATGCCATCTGCTGGTCTCTTAATGCTTTTACTAAGTATTTTGGTAATGTGAAATGAAAATCAAAGATAAAACAATCATTATTTCTTGTTTTCTTAGAATAAAAATGGTTTAAATTTGTTAAACAGTCAAAAATGATATAGATTCATTGGTAAATGTACTTGGATTAAAATTTATAAATAACATCCAAGATTGGCCTTTAAAAAGAGATGAAGATAACTTCTCAAAATGTAATACATATCGAAGACTATAAGACTTGTATATCGCTGTATTAAAAATGCAGAAGAGAATTATAAGGATACAAAAAACCCTGAGGGAAATGAAAACCATGTTGTTTGTGTTATACAGATATACTCTGGTTTATCATATTGAGATAAATATGTCAATATGACAGTATTTATATTATTGTAAATATTAGAATAGTTCAGAAGTTTTCAATTGGGGATGATTGAACTCCCCTCTCCCTGCAGGGGACATTTGGCAATTTCTGGAGATACTTTTGGTTGTCGCTACTGGCAGAGAGTTGCTCTTGGAATGCAGTAGGTAGAGGATTTGGATGCTGCTAAATGTCCTACAATGTCCAGACAGACCCCCAAAACAAAAAATTATCCAGCCCTCAATGGCAATAATGCTGAAGTTGAAAAATTCTGGAATATATTCAAAGAAGGGTTTTTGTAGTGAAATTTGCAGACAAATGGCACTTGGCCACATTCATATCTTCTGAAACTTGTGGTTATGGTGGAGTAGAATAGCCTATCTCAATAGGGCATCAATATGGTGACTTTAAAATAAATCATGCAAAAGTGATTAATTAAAAAGGATGACTCAAACGAATATGAAATCTTAAGCCATAAGCTGACAAGGTGAGAACCTGTGAGTGTTACACAATTTCAATCAAATAACCTGCTGAGGTGTTCTCATAACTAACCTACTTTCAGAAAAGTACTGATAGACAAACATACAGTGTCTATGTCAGGGAACCCTTGGGAAATGTGAGATTTTGAAAACATTATTCATAAATATGGAATGATAACAAGTAGCATGTTAGAAAAGGAGGGGTAAAACATGTCTTCTTTGTAACCAAAAAGCATTTGACTGATACTGAAAAAAAGAAAAAAGTCAATATGCAAAATACATTATATGATAGAATGATATGCTAGTAACTTACACTCTTTAAGAAAACTTCTAAATTTTGGTTAAGCAAGGTGATCTCTTTTAGCCTCCAGCTCCTTTTATTAAAAAAAAAAAGAAAAGACTATTTTCCAGATTTTGTTTCTTCGAAAAGTCTTCAGTATACATAGGAGTAAGAAAAGGTCACCAATTAATCTACGACATTTAAAAAATGACTACTTTAGATTCTTTTTCTGGGGCCATAAAGAGGATTTTTAAGGTTCATATATGCAAATAACTTTATAGTATTATTATGTAAATATTGTTTACCCAGATGCTGAATTGAATACCAATTGTTTCCCTCAAAGGAGGTTTACTCTTAATATGTACAATTACTTATTTAGGAAAAAAATTTAATTATCAAGGATATCACTGCAAGAAAATATTTCCTATACCTTTTGAAAAAAATAAAAATAACCAAAACCCCTTGCTCAATAAGCTCTTAACTGGATTTTTCTAAAGATATATCAGAACATGTTGTCTTCATCTATTTCCAGAAAACATTAAATTGCGGCTCTCAACAAGCTGTTCTCATTTATAATACAATGCGTTTGTAGTGTTGGCAAAGGGGAAATCCCAGAGTGAGTGAATACACAGGAAACTTCATCAAGTGTTAACAATCCCCCTGGACCCTATTTGTAAAGCAATGGCCTTTGCAAGAACATGCACAAATGTGCACTGTCATACTTGGCAAAAGACTTGTGAATGTTATTCCCAGTCCATTTAGTAACCTCATGCTTTTTCACATACATAAACATACACAAACTTGGGACCTTCAGTACATTTATGGATATGTGTGTGTGTGTGTGTGTGTGTGTGTGTGTGTGTAGACACACACACACACACATAT
>NW_006159481.1:2633003-2639409 GCF_000334495.1 Tupaia belangeri chinensis | reverse complement strand
TATATATATATATATATCTTCAAAATATAAAGTATAATTAAGTATGTACATATAAATATACTATGCGATGTGTATATATGCATATATTAGATTATATGGTATATACATGTGTATAAAAAGCATATGTTTTACAAACACACACAAAACATATAAATATATATAATATGTAGTGATCTGGAGCAGTTCTTTGGGGTTTGTACAATGAACTCTTAATCTACAGAAAATATCAGTATGGTCTGAAATGGAATAAAACTATGCAGGGTAGAGTGTTCTATTCCCACAATAGCAAATTTTATTGCACATTACTAGTTTAAAATATCAGGAAATGACAAATATTCAGCATGTTGGAATGTAGTTCTGTGCAGTTCTATAACCAGCCTAAGAAACCAGTGAGGTCTAGCAGCACTGCTGAACTGTAGCTACACTGGAATATGTTATTTTCAAAATACAAAAGAAAGCAACTCTATATCCCTCAATGGCAATATGTAGGTTCTAGACATTGTCTTTATGCATCTAAATAATGTGAAACATTGAGAACATGGAAAACCTCCTGGAATAGATCTGGTGGGACTAGCCAGGTATCAGGATGATGAAAGTGGTTGGATCCCATATGGCCAATTGAAGAGCTGGCATCCTGGACCTGGTGGCTTGAAAAACACATGCAGGTGTGTGCATGCCCAAAACACCAAGAGGAAATTGGAGACAAGAGAACTGCAGTGTGCCACCCTAACCCACTCCCTGGTGGGAGATTTCTCTCAGTCTTCCCTCTCTCTCTCTCTGACTAGTTCATGTGCCCTGTAGCAAACAACTATAAATAAATAAGTAAAAGATTTGTTAATTGTACAGGTTATTAAAAAACTTCATGTCAGAGGTTTTGTTTCAAGAGTATTACTCGATCTCCATGCAGAATTCCTTCAACTGCTAAGAAGCTTATTACTTGCAATAACAGACCCTAAGATCTGTGCTAATTACTTCTGACTTGATCCATTGCCATGCATCTTCAGATGTACTAAAATAATATTTTACGTTAATAGCCAGTTTTAGCCAATATAAACAATTTATGAATAAGATCATTCCTGCAGAACATTAAACTTATAGTACTCAATCCTGATATAATATAATTCATGTAAGTGTATATAACAAGCAGGAGAGCAAAATCCCTGTAGGAGCATGTGAACTAACTGAGAACACTCTTTTTGTTTAATAACACACAATATAAAGTGCTTTAAAATGCTCTAAAATCATAATAATGACACACTCTAACTACAGGTATTCATTCATATGGATATAAAGGCAAATGTTTTCTGCATGGATGAAGAATTTAGCACTAGACAAACAGTAAATTTCTAAAAATTTATTTAAAAAGTAAATTTAGAAAATATAGAGAGCTTTTTACAGGTTTTCAGCTTTTTTTTTTTTTTTTGCCCCTAAAAATCCTGCCTGGGGACTTAAGTGTAGGCAAAGAAAGCATACCCCTTTTGTATTCTCAGCCTAATTAATTAGTCTTAACTGTGAACACATCATTAGTTAAAAGAACTAGGTAACATTCTATTATATAATAGATTTAAGAGATGGAATTTTAAAAGCTTCTTTATTATAATCACTGGATTTGAGGTTTTGAACATTTGAATACCTATGAAAACAGAAGAAGATAATGGGTTTACTTAACATTATCTGCATCTGTAAAATTACAGGAGTGAAGTACAACCATTGGCCAAGGGGCATGATTTTGCCTGGGTTAGCACTAGAGCTGCTTCAGCCACTTTAAGAGAGAGATGTTCTTTAAAGTTATGTATAAAATGTCTTTTTGAAACTAGAAACTTATCATTTATATAGTTTATATTATCTGAGATGTAATGTTCATGGAATAGGGTTTTTTTTAAATATATTTCTTCCATCAACATCAGAAACTGCTGGTTTGCAAATCTCTTTCCTAGGGGTTTTTGATGATTGGCAGTAAGAAAGTAAGAAATGAGTATTTCCAAGCAATCATCAAGGAGGTATTTAGCTCCCTCATAATCTCCATGACCCTCCCAGTCCTAAATAAACATACATTTCCGTAAATATAGTGTGCCTTCTATGCTAACTACAGGTTTGAGATAAATTCCCTAGGTGGCTTCCTCCTCCTATTATGTCCATCTTTAATTCCTTGTGTGCCCTAAAGAATTCTGGGGAAATCCCTGGAGTACACATAAATGGAACTGAAAGAAAGATTAGCCCAGTGTAAAACCTAAGACTTCAAAATTGGGGCAAAATAAACATACAAATGCACAAAACAAAACAGCAAAACAAAAGCAACAAATCCCTCAGCGACATGGCAGAGACATTACTAAAACTCAGTAGTAGGGGCATAAAAGTGCAAAGCAAAGACCGAACTGCACACAAGTTTGGGATTTTTTTTTTCTTTTGACAGATTTTTACTAGAGGGTGCATGTGCTCGCCACAGAGACAGAAATAGACAGAGATACAGAAAGTGGGAAATCACCCCCCAGGGGAGATGATCACACCACAATCCCTTCTCGTCCATTTTCCTCCCGGGATTTTGGGCATCCTCACACACGTGCCTTACATGAATTTTAAGTCACCCAGTCCAGGACTTGGACTACGTGGGAGTCCAGTGATATAACCATTCCACCATAGGCTGGTCCCCAGATTTGGAATTAATTTATCTAAATGCAACTAGATTGCCTATATAAAGATTTTAAAAATGACCAGAAACCTAATTCTATCATCCGTGGTATGTTAGGGTAATAATTCTCTTTATGTATGCTAGTGGTAGAAATAGTGTTAGTTGACTTCTGGTAAGAAATACTTTACATTTGTAGAATTAGATAGGATTTTTATTCTAATAATGACTAATAAGACATGAGGTTTGATATGGAATTAATTTTGAGCTAGCATTTTTGCTAATAATTTAGTGCAAATCTTTTTATTGTGAAATTTGAAGGCACCCAAATGGTAAAGGGACTGTAATTTCCACACTTGATAACACATAAGTTAAATTTTTGAATGAGTAGCAATTTTTTCTTAACAAAAAATATTTACTAATGATGATAAAAATAAAAAAAATTGTAAAGTTTATATAAAAGTAAGAAGCTACTCTAGCTTTCTTATTTTTTTTTTAAGAATTATTTAATTTTGGGACCAGCAGTCAGCGTAATGGCTATGTCGCTGGACTCCCATGTAGTCAACCGTGGTTTGTGTCCTAGACCCCGTGGTTTAAAACTCAAGCCGGACGCATGTGCGTGCATGCCCAAGATCCCGAGAGGAGAATGGAGGAGAAGGGACTGCGGCGTGGCCATCCCCCTGGGGGGTTGATTTCTCGCTTCTCACTTTCGGTCTCTCTGTCTCTCTCTGTCTGGCGAGCGCAACTGTCCTATGGCAAAAAACTCTCCAAAAAAAAAAGAATTATTTAATTTAATTTTATCATTATTATTATTATTATTATTCAGTTCGACCAGGGACAGACAGAGAGAGTGAGAAAGCAAGCCATCAGGTCTGGGATTTGAACCATGTCAGTCATGTGGGAGTCCAGTACTTTAACTAGCATGCTATCTGCCAGTCCTTCTTACTTAGCTTTTAAGTCTTTTATAATCACTGCATATCACTAAGTAACAACTTTAGGAAATTTTGTTAGGTTGTAAGTAGTGATATTTAGAAAAATATAAAAATGCAAAACCGTATAAAACAGCATCTCTTGAAGAACTATGATCTCACTTAATTCAATTTTTTTAATCTAACAAAAATAAAGTGAAATAGGACTGTAAAAGACATTAAAAAAACCTTCATCTTTACTATGAATTTGATTGTCTCAAAAGGCTACATAGGTCATATAGTTCAGTAACCTCTGCTTTTCCAAATTAAAAATAATCATTTTAATATTTATTCATGTCTCCAAAGTAGCAATAATAATAGAATAACATAATTGTTTAGCATTTCCAATATCATATAGTATGGTAAGAGATGCACTAAATAAAAAAGTACAACAAAAAATGTGTATAAATTAAAGCATTTCAATTTAATCCATAACCTATTAAAGACTGTAATACCGAATTACATATACCTACTATCTATAAGTTATTTGTAAATCAGATTATTATGTAATTTCAGTCTTAAAATGCAACAGCAGCTTCATTATATCTTTTGGGAATAGTAATGAAATGTTGTACTGTAAGTGTACATACTTAGAGCACAGGTATTTTATTAAACAAACCAAATATATATAGCAGGTAGTACTTATTGTATTCAAAGCACATATTATGTAGGGGCCAGTTGGTGGTGTGATGGTTAAGGTGCTGGACTCCCACATAGCCCACCATGGTTCAAGTTCCAGGCCTGGCATTCTGGAAGTCGTGTGTGTGTGTGTGTGTGTGTGTGTGTGTGTGTCTAAGATGCCAGGAGGAGAATGGTATTGTGGCATGGCCATATGCCTTGGGGCATTATTTTTAAATTCTCTCTCTCTCTTTGGCACGTGCACATTCCCTATGGCATAAACCTTAAAATCAAACAAACAAATAAAAACCCAACATATGTTTGATGTAATATAATAGTATAAAGAGAACTATGTTACTTTTGGAAGGTTTTTACCTTTCTCAAGAAAATTAGGAAAGCTAAACTTTTAGAAAGTCATAAACTTTCTTTGGCCCAAGAGAAAATTTTAGAAACAACAAAGTTAAGAAAGTTGATAATAATCATGCTTCTAGTGACAGCAGTGAGACTAGAGCCCAGAATCTCTATTATATTGAGGTGTCCTTGAATACTGCTTTCCCACCAAAGAACTAATGTGTATCTGCAGTAGCAATAATGCTAAATTCTTAACAAAAACTAACAAGACTACTAAGGATAGGCTTCTGTGTATAGTAATTTGATTCTTTTCTGAAAGTTATCAGAGAATGCAAGTGCACACACATGTAAACAGGTCTATGTATGTGTGTGTTCATGTTCATGAAACAGAGAGAAGGAGGAGAGAGGGAAGGAGGAAGGTGAGAGAGCAAAGACAAATGGAGTGAGAGAGAGAGACAGACAGTGGAAGCATTTTGTAAGAAGGAAACAACATTGAAAATAGAATTTTTTGTTTTTATTATTATTATTATTATTACTAGTTCCATATTATTTCCTGAGCTTTAAAAAGTCCAAGACAATTTTTATATCAAATCAGAATTACAAAATCAAGTTTAAAAATTTACAAACATGCGCAAGAATAGTTATAATAATTTCTTAAAAGTGTCCTTCTAGTTGGCTCTTTCAGAGATTAACTTAACCTTGATGGATTCATATTGTTTTATCTCTACTTGATTTAGTCTTCACTACTAAAAATATGCACTGCCAAAAAAAATCTTAACTATGTTCAGGTTTAGTTACTTCCCAGGAAATAATATGTATAATCCTTAGGAGTAACATCATCTTATGGCACAAGCCTAAAACCAGAATTCAAGTTCTTCCCCACTAAGACTCTGGCACAGATGTTCATTCTCCCTGAGCCTATTTCCTCTATACAATGATGATAGCGTTAAGTATAAAGGGTCAGAGCCTTTATTCTTCCTGAAAGCTATTAGGTCAGCATCTTACGCCTTCATAGAAGATGGCAATAGATGCACACTCTGAATCACAGACAAAGAACTTTATTACTCATTGTGCAAGACCTTCATGTTCTTTTTTGGTCTTCTAACCTCAAGGACCATTGTGGAAATGCTGAACAGCCCAGACAGAGGCTACCCAGGGGGCCTGTGTCACAGCTGAAGATCTGTGAACTCAGAAAACTACCAGTGTTATTAGAGGTCTTCCAGGAAGTCTGCTCCAGACAGAAACTTTATCTTGATTAAAATGGTCTGCACATGAATGTGTCTTTGCTCCGGAGATACACACTATCTCTGTTTGTGTTAGAAACATCCTTGAAGAGGCAGATGTGACAAAAGGCTGCCACAAATTGTGTAAGAATGACATGGAGAATTGGTCCTCAACAGGTAATAACAACACCTTTATGAATATTGATAGTCATAATGTCTGAATAATAGCACTTAAAATGTGAAAATTACAATATTATGTAATATTAGTAACAAAGTTTTTAAAAATAGCTTTTGTATAACAAAATTCTAAAAATTATATTAAAAATCTAATTCATTAAATAATTCTCAATAAAGCCTGACATTTTGAACATACATATTTCACTTCCAAAGGAAATAGATCAACAAGTAGTAATTGTTTTAGGGTATGCATATCTGATAAAAACAGGCTTTGAAAACACACTGCTCATAATGACCAGGGAGTAACTAACTCACAATTCTTATTTTAAACAAGAAAGGAAATATTTTTTTTTTGGAGAGGTTTTTGCTATAGGGCGTGTGCACTTGCCAGAAAGACAGAGAGAGACAGAGAGACAGAAAGCAAGAAATCACCCCCACCCCCC
>NW_006159481.1:2618145-2632650 GCF_000334495.1 Tupaia belangeri chinensis | reverse complement strand
GCTGCTCCACACCGCAATCTTTTCCTCTCCATTCTCCTCTCGGGATCTTGGGAACACACGCACATGCGCCTGGAGTGAGTTTAAGCCACCGGATCCAGGACTCGAACCACGGTCGACTACATGGGAGTCCAGCGACATAGCCATTATGCTAACTGCTGGTCCCAAGAAAGGATATATCTTAATACACAACCATTTTCTAAGTCCAAATGAGAGAAGAAAATAAACATAATTTCTGACTGTTGGACAGAAACAGAACAAACCAAATGAACAAAAATATTGGGTCATCGGAAAAGTCATGACGTGTTTTCCTATGCAAAAATGCATCATGACTTTCCCGATGACCTAATAGCTAAGAAGCATTCATATGCTGGAATGATATTGTAGGAAGGCATGAGGTATGAAAATATATATTTCTGTCATTCAAACGAATACAACTAATTCCCTTAAAAGAACAGTGATCTAATGCACTCTTTGCATAATCTTTCAGAACTATTTAATATGACCTTAAAATTACCTGGATAAAAATAATGTCTTCCTTTGATGTCCATACTAAGTAAACCATGAAATATTTCTCATTTGCTATAGGATATAAGTCACTAGAAATTCAGGGAGTGTTAAAATATGAAAGCTAAAGATGGTATTATAGGACATAATCACATTGGATCATGATAATCATTATATTAAGAATTCGCAATGGTGTTAAATCCCTTAAGATAACACATATTCACACAAAACAGGTGTGGAATTTTTGGAGAGCAAGAGAGGAAGTATTGAAATGCAGCAATAAATCATAAAACCTGTGCATTTGAAAAACGAATTGCTATCCTCAGAGTGCTTAGTAAACAGAAGTGCCACAAAGTAGACATATCTAGCAGTAATAATTTGAAATTGAAACATAATAGGCAATATTCATAAACTGTGGTATGAAACAAGATTTCAGAGTTAAGAACACATATGGTAGTTATACAAAAGTGATCATTCATGTTAAATTTCAAATAAGTTTAAAAATTCTACACAGGTTTAGGTAAAAATACTTCATATATTGTTATGAGCATTTTTCAAACGTTTAATTTGCTCTGATTTTGGTATTAAAATGTTTCATTTTCTGTATCAATTTGACTAGACCAAGGAGTGGTCAGATATTTAACTAATCATTATTTCCAGGCATGTCTGAGAGGCTGTTTACTGAGGGAATTAGCATTTGAATTGGTACACTGAGTAAAGCAAATTTCCCTTCTCAATGTGGGTGGACACCATCCAATCTGCTGAGGGCCAGAAAAGAACAAAAATGGGGAGTGAGGGAGAATTTGCTCACTTTGCCTAACTGCATGAACTGAGACATCTATCTTCTGTCCTCAGACTGGGACTTGCATTATCAGTGCTCCTGGTTCTAAAGCCTTTGGACTTGGGCTACAATTTACAGCTGTTTTCCTTATTCTCATGACCTCAAACTCAGACTGGAACTACACCATCGGGTTTGTTCAGTGCACACAGAGAAAAGGCTGTGGGACCACAAAGCCTCCTTAACTGTGTAAGTCAATTCCTTTAGGTGTCTTCAAAGATGTATTTCCAACAAAGAACTCGTTCTGATTTTGACGGGGCCATGCAGACAACACAAGCTGGTAAAGAGGCTGCCTCCCATGTCTAAGGCAAGGCCTGAACTGGGAAGAAACTGCGAGGCAAGGCCTAGTTTACGAGCCCTACTCCCCCACTGTGTCGCTGTACTGGCCTGTACTCAATTTCTCTGCTGTGAGCTTTACCGTTATTACAATACCCTGCAAGGTTAAAATATCACCCCCAACCATTACAATAAAGCCAATTAGTGCTCTTGTAGGAATGTGGTTTCCTAAGACAGCACATGAGGCCAGGAAGTTTGAGACTCCCCCACCTATGATTAGGGTGTCTGTTTTAAGCCAAAATTAGCATATGTTAAGGTTAAGTTAGTATAAGCCAAATTAGCTTCAGTAACATATGTAGACTAAGTTAGTTTAAGGCTAGTTTTACATAAATACTCCTTGTTAAAGCTACAGGCCAAAGTTAACTCATGCTAGGCAAAGTCAGCACATTCAACACATAAAAAGGACTCAGAGATAAAACAAAAGAACTCACTAATTGACAGACTCAGCAAATAAAATACAGAAACCCGTGGGTTTATAAAGAAAGGAAAAGCCTGACTGGCAACAATAGGATGAACAAACCTAAAGGCCTCAGGGAAAGATTAACTATCTTAGCTGGGAGCTCTTATCTAAAGCAACAGGTAGTTTTTAACTATTAAGTTTCTCATCTATGTGCTGTTGACTATGAAAAACTGCTAATAAAACATCCTGTGTTGTCTCCTGAGCTACAAGATCATCTTCTTTTCCCATATGGGTAATAGACTCACCCTCTTTGGATGTAATATATAGATAGTCCATATATTAACTGTGTCTTTACTTAACAAGGCAAGATTTCTATCTAGGCCTTTGTAACCAGCAATGTTGCCACCCTGGCCCGGGACTTTAGTTATAAAGCTTCCTGCAACACCCCTCTTCAAAAGACCCTTCCCAGTAATCAAGATCTAAGAAGAAAATACAACAGACAAATGGACTTCCTCATCCTGAGAAATGTGATTGATTTTATCTGATCTGACAAGACAAACAGCATGTTTTATAATTATTGTTTCCATGTTTTGTATTCCTTATTTTTTAAAGTAAAATTTTACTTCCCCTCAACCCCCTTACTTCCTAAACATCTCTCAATAAATACGTATGTTTTAATAGCCACTGGGCTGCGGGCTGGAGCTGGCTCTGGCTGAAGCCGGCTGAGAACATGCTAAGAGGCATTGAGGTCTTAGTCTAATTTTTGTTTCTGATCACCCGTGTCACCTTCCTGTGTATGAGTCTCAAACCCACCCCCGCCGAGGCTGGACCCTGGCATCACTTGCTGTGGCAATATGTCAAATCCAAAAGAAACAAGCAAGCAAAAAATCAAAAACTACCAAGACTATTAAGGATAGTCTAGAATGTAATGTAATTGTTTCCTGAAAGGCATCAGAGAATGAAAGAGAGAGAGAGAGAGAGAGTGAGTGTGTGTGTGTGTGTGTGTGTGTGTGTAGATTTAGGTATAGATCATATAACAGAATCTGTTTCTAGATAATCCAATACAAGCATGTTCAATCCTTTTAAATGCTATTGTTAGATTTTTTACTCTAAATATTTTTGAAAGCACATTTATATTGTTTGGTTAGTATACGATTTATTCACTTTACCAAATGCATTTATTTTCCTTATTTAGTCGTGCAAATGATAATATACATCCTAGTGCAATATAAGTCACACCCAGTTAATAGTTAAGTTATGTTGGGTATTGTGAAAGTCATAACACATTTTTGCACAGAAAAAATAATTAAGTCATGACTTTCCCAACAACCTATTAATATTCTTACTTAATAAGTATAGAGCTTTGTTAATTGCTCCTTATACACCAAAGTCAGCGAAGTAGGACCACAAATGGAAAGTGAGAAAAGAAATACAGAGCATAGACTTCTCGGCCAAATACAGATTACAAAGGTTATCTTGAAGTTAAAAGAGAAGAGTTCCCTAAGAGATTAAGGTAATAAAATGTCACAGGTTAGGCAAGTAGGAAGACCCTTAGAGGTCTAATTAAAGAGTGTTTGGGGGTAGAATGCAATGTGCAGATTTTAAAGACTGCATGAAAATGAATGTAAGTACATAGTACTGCCTATTCTTTCTACTAATGACATTTATGTTCCACTTAAGAGTTGCTCAGAAGAAAAAGTCTGGAGTTTTACTTTACTACTCTTTTTACTCTCAAATTCTGTATTCAATTTATCTGAACATACTACTTTGTTTGTCTTCAAAATGTAGTCAGAATAGTTCCCCATTTTACTATCTGAAAATTTAATATCCTGGACTCACTCACCATCACCTTTGCCTGGATGAATTACAACAACCCTAGATTTTCTTCTCAATCCAGGATGATCCTATTAATAATCAACTCAGATATCATTACTTCTCTTAGGTTTCCCATCTCATTTTAATCGAGTCTACCTCCTTACAATGGTGACCACAGAACCCTATGTAGGGTCTCCAAATTACTCCTTTCTTTCTGTCCTGACTGACCAAACACAGGATGCCTTTATGATTCTGACTTCAGCAACTACAGCTTTTCCCCTATGTGCTTGAACCCAAGCTAGAGACTTGAGCATTCCTAGGCACTGATAAAGATGTTTAGGTTATTGCCCCAAACATCGAAAGATCAAACATATCACCAAGCACATAGCAACTAGCTCTTACTCTGAGCTACATTTCTTTAATGTCCACGTAAACTCCATAATCCAACCCCCACTTTACAAACATACCTAAGTACAACATCATTTTTCTCACTGTCCGTCACAAGGATGTTGAAGTTCTTTTTATCCATTTGTAATAAATGCTTTGGATTCCTCACTCTGGTGTTTAGTGCTTCTTTCTTGGAATACCAACTGGTCCCATCTTGGGATAATCTGGGCCAGTCCTGTGCGGGAATTCCTCTGCCAACATCTTTGGGTAATTCCAATTGTGGGTTTCAACAGATTGAGTACTAAACCTGTGTTCCTCAATTTCCATTAACAGTGAGACCTCCTCCCTACTAACCTTTTTCCTATCTTAGTCACTCTGACCTCCTCAGTGGTATAAGCCTAAATTCTTACCTTAAACCCCTACAGAATCTAAGCTCCATGAGGGCAGACATATTTGCGTGATGTCTCTAGCACCTAGGATAGCTCTTAGAATAATAACTAGTACATACTTAAAAATATGTTGGACAGCTGAATGGAAGGAAAGAAAGAAGAAAGGATGGATGGTTGGACGGACTAATAGATGAATGAATGGATGAGGAATAAAAAAAAAAGGAGAAAGAGATGAAAAATTGCTCAATGGGGAAACATCTGTCTACAGGATCTGATATTTATAAAGTGGAATTTCTTTTACTAAAGTTGATACATTTAATATCATCTAACTGCAAGCACTTTTACACTGAGTTCTGTCTTCTGAGTGTCTTGCTGAACTTATTCAAATCTTTCCTACACTCTTAAACAAGCTTCTTAATAAGATTAGCTCTGTGTACTTTTAAATCTAGAAACAATCTCTTGCATACACCTTTTTTTAAATCTATCTGATGCTACACAGTCAACAAATATATACTATAGATGTATACCAGAGACTATGATTTACAAAGTAAGTCAAGGAAAAAAGACCTTTTCTTCTTAAGGATATTATAGCATCATAGGGAAGCAAGACAGAAACACATAGGTGAAGATAGAATATAACATAAATGTAAAAATTAGCATAAAGAAGAAAGAAATACAAGATTGGGTGGTTTTAGGGGTTTCTAAACAAAAAGGACCCATAGTATAATATTCTCATAAACATTTTGTTTTCAGATAAAGTACTTGCAGGTTTTGGAAAAATCATAAGTAATTTTGTAACTAGCACAATTTCCTTTTTAGGAAGTCAAGAGAAGTTTCAGTAAAATAGAAAATACCAAGAAATTTTCAGTAGTCCATCTTTCCAGAGAAAACTGTAAATCAAATACAAAAACACAACTGATTCATAAAATTTTGAGGATAATTTGGGGCTGGCTGGTAAAGGTTGCTGGATTCCCACGTGACTAACCATGGTTTGAGTCTTGGACATTGGTAGCTTACTTTTTTCACTTTCTTTCTCTCTCTCTCTCTCAATAGTCAAATTAAAATAAATAAATAAATAAAGTTAAATTAAATAGGTCTTAAAAAATGAAAACCTTATAATATTTCATGGACATAAGATGATAAACCAAGGAATATATTACATATGTTTTCAACACATATATCTGTATTATTCAACCCATTTATTCTATATCAATACTATGTATTTTTCCTGAATACATACCTATAACAAAGTTCAATTCGTAAATCACTCATAGTAAAAGATTCACAACAATAAATATTAATATTGGGTTGGAAAAGTCATGACACATTTTTGCATGGTACAACATAGAAAAATACATCATGACTTTTATGACAACCCAATAAAATGGAACAAATATAATATTCTCTCTCTCTTTCTCGCTCTCTCTCTCCTTCCCTCACTCTCAAAAATCCTATTGTAGTGTACAAATCTATTTCTGGACACAGCTGACCATGGGTAACTGAAACCACAGAAAGCAAAATTGCAAATAGGGGGGGAGGCTAATTTATTGAGTGCCCTTTGGAGTTATTATACTCCTAGTGTTCATGAATATTAATAGGGCACAGCTGGAATGGTGAACTAACAGGATCTCTTCAATACTCTGATAAAGTTATTATGCAGTTAGGAATTTATATTATTTATTCTCTTCATAGAGAATTAAATTTGTTTCATAGGTCACTCTGTCTGGAGGGTCACAAAGTACCTAGTTTAGAAGAAAACAATTCTATGGTCAGAAACTAAAAGAGCAAACAAAGATATCTCCTAACAAGTCCAAGGACATGCACCTTGAATAAAAATCATTTAAGAATGTTAGGAGTAGAAGAGCTGAATTGTTAGGTACTTGTTGCAACCTGCAAGCCATCTGTGGCATAACTATAGCTTGAACAAAGAATTTAAAGGTAAAATGTTATGTTAATATTTTAAATGCCACTTCTTTCATTGATACCAACAATATTCAGGTACTCTACTGTAAGCCTAGGAAAACTCATAACTCCAGTAAGTGAAAAAAAATAATCACTAACTTTACGATATTGAAGAATAAAAATAAGATATACATATTATGTTTTAAAAGACAAATGTCACCTTCCATACATGTAACATATTATGAATATAAATAAAAAATTATTTTAAAATAGAAAAGAGAATGTAATATGTATAGTTCAAATATCAGTTTTAAAGATCCATTAGTGCAGTAAACAGTAGTCTACAGTGCAGCAGAGATAACAATTATTTTTTATCACTGAACAGATGTAATTCTGTTCATGTTGTTCTTAAGACTTTATTTATCTTTCAAATAAAGATCAGCCCAGATAATTCCTCACTTACATTAATTTTCCATCATAAAATTTACAAGACATATTTAAACCTGATTTCAATGACATGTAAATACCATTCATTTAGGACTTGATGACGGTATACATTTAAGAATAAAGACCTAAAACCACAGTCACTAATCACTCTATACATGTAAATTATATGCTTTGGTACTCTACTAGATATATAGAGGAAAATTCATCATATATTTGATTAAATACAGAACTTTAATAGCCTAAATTATTGCCTGAAAGAAAGATCTTTTCATACGTATTGAAAAATGTCTATATTTTATTTATGCATGCAAATGTATTTTTTGGTACTATATTGTACCTTTTTAAAAATAATTATTTATTAATTTAAACCATGGTTGGCCATGTGTGAATCCAGCACCTTACCAACCACACCAGTCACTGGCTCCTTCTATTGTACATTTAACAGAGAGCATAACAATACAATGGGAAATACTTATATTCTATAAGAAATTCTTCTTTTAGGAAGTTAAGGAAAATGAAGGAAATAGATGTCTTTATAGTAAGATATTTTGGTTTTATCAAGTATAGAAGACTCTCTTCAACTCATAGCTATATTCTCCCAGTTGCACCAGATTTGTTATGTGTGTTTTGATTCTCAGCAATAATTTCTTCCTAAAAAAGGGGAGGTCACCTGTGGGACCAGCAGTTGGCATGATGACTAAAGTTTTGGATTCCCTCATGTTTGACTGTAGTTTGAGTCCGGAACTGGTGGCTTAAATATCATGCTGGGCATGTGTGCATGTGCCCAAAATGTCAGGTGAAGAGTGGAAGAAAGAGAACTGAGGTGTGGCCATATCCATGGGGTGGTGGTTAGGGGAGATTTCTCACATTCCCACTTCCCTCTCACTGTCTCTTTCTCTCTTTCTGGCCAGCACATGCACCTTATGACAAAGAACAACAACAACTAAAAGCAACATTGTAATTGAAATTACACTTATACCTGAATTAAAAAAAACACAAACAGTGTTTAACAAGTATACTTTGTAAAAGGCAAAAGAATATGATAGAATGATTTATACACAAAGAAATATAATACAATAATTTAAAGACCAAAACTTGAAAACATTTTAGCAGAGATCCATTAGCACATAATTAACAGAACAAGGAATGTGTTCTGCTTGGACTTTTATAATTAATATAGAAAAAGAAAATTAATTACATATTATATTTTAGTCATAATATAGTTATGCCATTTTAAAAAACCTAAATCATGTAAGTAAATTCCACATGACAAGTTCAATACATCTTTAGTTTTAAACACTCACTATTCAGTAATGTTTGTAAATTTCTGCAGAAGAATAAAATTCTGCAGAAGAAAATCTCAATCTTTTCAATTGATAAAACACTGTATGTTAAAACTGAAAAAAAGTATAAAACAATCAAATGTCATTAAGAAAAAAGTCCTAAATGCTCTGACAGCATATATATGTAGAAATGATCACCACCAAATTTATAAATACCCTTAAGCATTTAACTCATCACCTATTTCTCTTCATTAAAATATGTACTTAAGTATTACTGAAAACCACAACCACATCAATGTCATTATGTGACATTACAATAGTAATGATTATTTTGGGGGGAGATATGTTTATGATGGATATCATTAGGCTCAATATACAACACTGACATTTCACGTGCAAGGCAATTTTATGACTAAATCAACATTTATCCGAGGTCTTATTATATTTAAAGGTGATATTAATTAGTCACATTTAGCAATAAATGAGAATTTTCACTTCAGGACAAGATGAAATAAGGACTGAATTCATGCAGTAATCAAAAAAGCAGACAGAATATGAAGGACCTTCAAAAAATTCACAGAAAAATGGAATCAAATACAAGATCATTTGGAGGCAAAGTTTTTTTGAAGTCCATGAACTATTTAAAGATCCCTCATGTAACAAACAACTGTCCTTGGCTCTTTGTTGTTAAGAGGTTTTTCCCTTTGGGCATGTGCACTCACTAGAGAGACAGAGATAGTGAGAGGGAAAGTGAGAAATCACCCCCCAGGTGGAATTGTCACACTCACACTCCCTATTCCATTCTCCTTCCATGATCTTGGACACACATACACACATATCCAGCATGTGGGAGTCCAGTGACATAACCACTACGCCATCAGCTGGCTCCGAAACAACCGTTTTGTTTTGAGAGAGATTTTTGGTATAAGGCATGTGTGCTCTTCAGAGAGAGAAAAGAGACAGAAACAGAAATAGACAGAAAGTGAGAAATCACCCCACAAAGGGGATGGCCATGCCACAATCCCTTCTCATCTTTTCTCCTCTCAGGATCTTGGGCATGCTAGCACACATGACTGAAATGCATTTTAAGCCACTGGGTCCAGGACTCGAACTACGTCGACTACATGGGAATCCAGCAATGTAACCGTTACATTATCTGCTGGTCCTGAAACAACTGTTTTTAAGACATGAGATTTGTTCCCGAAGGACAATGACGTCTGGAAGATAGAAAGCAAATGAATTAACTCTATGAATGCATTTACTGCCTTGGAGAGTCTCCAGGTCTTGGTACAGGAAGAATAAACCCAGGTGAGGCTCAGCAAAACGCATGAGTTAAGAATGCAGAGATTTGAGACGAAGGATTTAAATTTGTAAGACAGTATCAGAGAGGGCAGAATTTCACAGAGGAAGAACCCTATATATTTTTTAAAAATTTAAGGGCACATTATCCTGGACTCATATCAAATTTGACTCTACTATGTGAATAATAAAGTCACATTATTCACAAAGCATTGGGTATAACACCCAGAAGAATTGGGTTTTAGTGTCAGGAAATAATTTACCTATGGCTGAGCATGGCTCTGGTGTGCTTAACAGACTCTCAAAGTAAGAACATGAGAGTAAGACTCTAAGTAACCACAATACTTCCAATAATAACACAAAAATTATTTACAGGATTAACAACATTAAGTAAACAATAACATAAAATTCACACTCTGGCATGCAGTCGAAAAATACTTGCTATGCAAAAAGGCAAGGAAATATAAACCATATGAAGAAAAAATTCTATCAATCAAAACTGACCCAGAAATAGCAGATATTAAAATAAGAAGGTAAGTATATTAAAACAGTGATAATAATTGTACTTGAAATGTTCAACAAGGAGAAACATGAAGGATACAAAAGTGTATATCACAATAACTACATGAAAAATATACAAAACAGGACTAGCAGTAGACCGTACTTTTTAGAATAAGAGAATAATGCCTCAAAGTTATAGCAATACGAAATATCTAAAAGGAAACACATAGAGAAGAAATAATTTAAAATAGTGAAAAAAGCATAAGTAAGTTAGAGAACAACTTAAAGTGCTCTGATAGAATTGTAAGAAGGATCTGTGGGACCAGCAGTTAGTGTAATGGCTATGTTGCTGGAATCCCATGGAGTCAACCACAGTTCGAGTCCCAGACATGGTGGCTTAAACTCACATCAGACGCATGTGCATGCGTGACCAAGATCCTGAAAGAAGAATGGAGGAGAAGGGACTGTGGTGTAGCCATCCGTCATCCTCCCCTGGGGAGCAATTTTTTGCTTTCTATCTCTCTGTCTCTCTACCAAGCGCACGTGTCCTGTAGCAAAAAAAAAAAAAAAAAAAAAAAAAAAAAAAAAACACAAAAAACAAAAAAAAAAAAAAAAAAAAAAAAAAAAAAAGAATCACTAAAACAAGAATGGAAGAATGAAATAATAATTGAAAAAAAAAACTACATAAAACTGTAAACCCATTGATTCAAGCCAACAAAACAAGTAAAATGGAATAATAGAAAGTACTCCATTAATGTGAAAGAAAACAGGAAACTATAAACTCAACCACAAGAAACATGAAAAATATCTTCACTATGTTACAACCTAATCAAATTGTTTAAAAACCAATGATTAAAAACAAACAAAAAATTAACAGGGGCTAACAGGTGGCAAGGTAGTTAAGGCACTGAACTTTTACATAGCTGATTATAGTTTGAGTCCTGGTCCTGGTAACTTGCTTTCACACTTTTCCTCTCTCTCCCTCTCTCTCTCTCTGGCAAGTGCACATGCCCTATAGCAAATTAAAATAATAATAATAAATGACATTTAAAAAAATTAATGGCCAGAGAAAACAGTGCATTGCACACAGAGTAACAAATGTATTCCAAATGATAGCAGATTTCTTGCCAAAACTATGAAAGACAAGACTGCAAAGTAAAATTTTCCAAGTACTAAAAAAGGTTGATCTAGAATTGCACAACCATGGAAAATATATTGAAGAAACAAAGGCAAAATAAAGTTTTTAAGACATAGAAAACCTGAAAGAATTTAACATTGGCATACTCACAATTGAAGAAATTTTGACAAAAAAGCACCTCAGGGATAACAAATATAAAAACAGAGCAAAATGTAGATCTAAACAGGATAAGCAGAATGAGAAAGGGCGACTTTGTGAAAGAATATATATGAATTATCTTATTTTTTTAAAAAAACAGTAGTTTAAACAAAAATAATGTCTTCTGTCATTTATAACATAAGTATAAATACAGTGTAAAGCAAAAAGAGAGCAAAGGTTAAGAGAGAGAAATAAAAGTATGATATCATAATGTGTTTATATCATGCATGAAAAGGTCTAGAGCAGCCATGGTGGCACAGCAGTAACACAATGCTCAGTGACACTAGTGCCATGTGGGAAAGTCCTGGGTTTATGCCCCAAGGGTTTAGTAACTACCTTGTGCATGCACACCCATGCCCAGGATCCTGGCCAATGAAGCATAGCATGGAGACCAATTGGAGATGCTTCTTTTTCTCTCTCTTACCCCAAATAAATAAATAAATAAATAAATAAATAAATAAATAAATGAACTTAAAAAAAGAGGCTTAATATTACTTTAAGGTAAACTTTATCAGGTTAAAATTGTATGTTACAAATCTTAAAGCAGCCAGTTAAATAACAAAATGATGAGCTATAACCAATAACCCGCAAAAGAAGTAATATGGAATAAAAAAAGATTCCTTTAATCCAGAAGAAGGGAAAAAAGTACAAAGGAGAAATAGAGGACAATCAAGACAAATAAAATACACAAAGCAAGATGACAAACCTAAATGCAATCATATCAATAATCAGATAAAACATGACTGCTTTAAACACCCTAAAAGGCAAATTGGGCATTTAAAAAAAAGGTGTTGTCAAGAAGACATATACCCTAAATTAGACATAAACAGGTTTAGTGTAAAAGGGTGGGCATACAACATCAAAAGAAAGTGGGATGATTTTATTAAAACCAGGAAAAAATTTACTCAGAATTTTGGGCATGCATGTACAGACACCTGGCGTGAGTTTAAAGTCCCAGAGTCAGGACTTGGACCATGGTCACCCACATGTGAGTCCAGTGCCTTAACTACTATGCAACCTGCTGACCCCCAATGTGTATTTTTTCTTAAAAATTATAAATCTTTCTTGTTTATATAATAAGTGGTTGAGATTGTTACTTTTGCTTTAAGGAAATTTACATATTATCTGCAGAAGAGAATAAACTTAACACCAAAATAATATTTAAAATGAGAGTTGGACAAAGAGACAAGCAGAGACTTAACCTTGAATCCAAAAATAACATTTATAGTTTTAGTATATATATATAAAAAAATTAGAGACAGTCTATAATACATGTAAGTTTAAATAAGAAATCGAGTTTTACAACAGCAAGTATGACAATATAAAAACTTTGTTGAGAACCAGCAGTTAGCGTAATGGCTATGTCGCTGGACTCCCATGTAGTCGATCGCGGTTCGTGTCCCGGACCCGGTGGCTTAAAACTCACGCCGGGCGCGTGTGCGTGCATGCCCAAGATCCCGAGAGGAGAATGGAGGAGAAGGGATTGCGGCGTGACCATCCCCCCTGGGGGGTGATTTCTCGCTTTCTGTCTCTATGTCTCTCTCTGTCTGTCTGGCGAGTGCACGCACCCTACAGTGAAAATCTCTCCAAAAAACAAAAACAAAAACAAAAACAAAAACAAAAACAAAAAAAAACTTTGTTTAAACAGACTTTAAGTCCAAATTAAAAATCTTCTTTCATGTAAACTAAAATAAATTCTGTTGCAGGTTTTACGTTTATTTTTATTTTTTAAGAGCGAGGAAGAGAAACAAGGCCTACCCCTGGCAGGATCTTGCTATGCCAAAATCTTCCCACTAGTCTTCCAGCCACCCACCCTGACATATTAAGATCGACTCGGAATCCAAACCTGGGCTTTACTATGATGGCTCCAATATTTGTACAACATCATCTACCACCTGCACCCCTGAGGTTGGGCCAATTCTGTAAAATTTTAGTAAAGAAGGAGCCCGTAGGTGGTATAGTAGTTGAGAACGCTGAACTCCCACATGGCTGAGCGCAGTTTGAGTCCCAGACCAGGAGGTTTTCTATCTCACTTGCCCTGTCTTACTCTGTCCTTCTCTGGTCAAATTAAAACAAATAATTGAAGTTAAATTTAAAAGAATTCTTTAAAAAAAATTAGTAAAGAAGTAAAAAATCTACTCAAAACCTTTTATGTTTGTAATTTAACACGTGCAGAGTAATAACCAATTAATTTGAGAGCATCATCAACTGGTCATATTATCAATAACAGATATAATCAAGAAAGGGAAAACTCTTTTAATCAGTCATTCAGTATGACTTTTTTAAAAAATGAAAGTATAGTGCTTTTCAAAGAATTATTTGGGATGAGCAGTTAGTGTAATGGCCATGTCGCTGGACTCCCACGTAGCTGACTGAGGATCGAGTCCCAGACCTGGCGGCTTAAACTCATGCCGGGCGCGTGTGCGTGCGTGCCCAAGATCCCAAGAGGAGAATAAAGGAGAAGGGATCTTTGCATGGCCATCCCCATTGGTGGGAGATTTCTCGTTTTCTGTCTGTCTGTCTCTGTCTTTCTGGTGATTATACGCGCCCTATAGCAAAAACCTTTAAAAAAAAAGAATTTTTTATTTAATTTTATTTATTGTTATTCTTTTTAAATTTGCTATAGGGTACATGCGCTCACCAGAGAGAGACAGAGACAGAGGGAGAGAGAGGAAAAGTAAGAAAGCAAGTCACCAGGTCCAGAATTCCCATGGTGGTTAGCCATTTGGGAGTCCAGCAATGTAATCACTATGTCACCTGCTGTTCCCCAGTATGACTTTCTAAAGAGAATATATATATATATATATACATCTATCTATTTACCTATCTATCTATATATATATATATATACACATATATATACACATATATATATATAAACACACATTTAAAAGAGAGTTAAAGTTGTTCATTTCTTTCTACAAAGTCATTCTGCATGCCTGATATATGCCAGCTAATTTGCCGAATGATATGGACATAAAGATAAAGATTCTACCCTCCTGTGCATACATTATGTATATTATGCACCAACCCTGCCTTTATGTACATTATGCACAGAAGGGCATTCT
>NW_006159481.1:2578015-2618101 GCF_000334495.1 Tupaia belangeri chinensis | reverse complement strand
ATGACGGATTCTGGGTGCCACAAGTAGTTCATTACTATTGAAGTATAGGCTTAAATACCAAAGATACAACTGAAACACATGGGCACATCCAAAGATGTAAGAATATTTTGTGAAATAAGCAAAATTTATTCATATGTCACTTCCAAAAGATTATGAAAATAAACATACTATTTATTATTAAGATTTTCCAGTGTTGACATGCTATGAATTTATATTAGAGAACTAGAATAATAGGTATCTAGAAGGTATCTAAATTACACAACAGTAAGTTGAATCAGCCATCTAACCTTATGGATATATTATCCTGAAGTACATTTGGAAGTTGGTTACTAGAGTTTGAAAAATGTATCCTCTTGTTAAAATACTCTGCAATCAGGGCCAGAAGGAGGTGTGGTGGTTAAAGGCACTGGACTCCCACATGGCTAACAATGGTTCAAGTCCTGGACCTGACGTTGCTTCCTCGCTGTGTGTGTGTGTGTGTGTGTGTGTGTGTGTGTGAGAGAGAGAGAGAGAGAGACTCTGGTCAAATTAAACAAATATAATATAATAATAATTATAATAAATAAAATTAAGGAAATTGTTCTTTTTTTGAGAGAGAGAGAGAGGTTTTTTCTATAGAATGTGTGCACTTGCCAGGAAGACAGAGAGAGACAGAGAAAGAAAGTGAAAAATCATGTCCCAGGCAGGATGGCCACGCCACAATTCCTTCTCCTCCATTCTCCTCTCAGGATCTTGGGCACGCACGCACACGTGCCCAGTGTGAGTTTAAGCCACCAGGTCTGCAAATCAAACGATGATCCACTATATGGGAGTCCAGTGACATAGCCATTATGTCAACTGCTGGTCCCAAAGAAATAATTTTTTTAAAAAACACTCTGCAATATAATAAGGATATCATTCAAATTATTTGGACCCTTAATTAAACTTTAACAAATTAATGACAATAATACTAGTCAAAGGGTAAGAACTTAACTAAAGCAACATATTTTGCCTGGATTTGATTGTTGAAACAGTAACATTTTTTAAAATATAAATCTGGAAACACTCATATTCCCTTGGGCTGAAGGCCTCAAAAGCAGAAAGGCTTTTCTCTAACACAGTGTGCCTTATAGTTTATGGATGTTTAGTACCATAGGGGTTTTGCAAAAGTAAATCTCCATAACTGCTAGTCAAACAAT
Organism: Tupaia belangeri chinensis; assembly: GCF_000334495.1. Lineage (NCBI taxonomy): Eukaryota > Metazoa > Chordata > Mammalia > Scandentia > Tupaiidae > Tupaia > Tupaia belangeri. The sequence continues at coordinate 2,616,923 of NW_006159481.1, read as the reverse complement.
GACAGTTAATAGAAGTTTTACCCAGTGCCATCAAGGTAATAATTAACAATTTATAGCAAAGAGGAAAAGCATGATAATAAAAAAGTCAGCAGCTAATAAAGAAAAGGAATGAAGTAACTGCATGAACACTGTACCCATGCAATCATCATAAATAAACTGACAGAGTAACTATCTCTTTAAAAAGCATCTCTATCAGAGAATTAGACAGGAACTGAAGGGGACCCACAGTTTATCATTCATTCTACTTCACCAGACTCAAACTCAATGCCCTCCCGGCCAAGGAAGTAATTGGTACTTAGATTTTATAATTTAATGCTTCGTTAGGGAGGTTCTACTCTGTCGGAGAGCGATTTTTTTATTTCTTACTAAGCAAAAGGCAATTCTAAATGATTATCAGAGACACACCAAAATAAAGATACATGGACATGAAAAATGTGAGATTGATCTTCAACATAAGTAACCCAATTTTTATCTATTGAATATAATTTAAAGATAGGATAAAGTTACACTACCAAAACATGTAGCCCACATTTTATCATAAAATACAGATCCTCCCATGACTAGAGAAACATCAATTATACAAAAAGCCAGGCAATTCCTAACTTCAATAATCTGATAGCTAGATAATGATAAGATAGACAATGACAAGATAGATAGAGATGAATAGATGATACATATGACCTTGAAGTTTAAAAATGTTTTCAGACAGGGCCAGCAGATGATGTGGAGGTTAAGGCAGTGGATCCCACATGGTACAGTTCGAGTCCCAGACCTGGTGGCTTAAAAATCATGCCACTCAGGGGATGAGCAGTTGGCGTAATGGCTATGTCACTGGACTCCCATGTAGTCGACTGTGGCTTATGTCCTGGACTTGGTGGCTTCAACTCACTCTGAGCATGTGTGTGTGCCCAAGATTCCGAGAGGAGAATGGAGGAGAAGGGATTGCGACGTGGCCATTCCCCCCGGGGAGTGATTTCTCGCTTTCTGTCTCTCTGTCTCTCTGTTTTTCCGGCGAGGGCACGTGCCTTATAGCAAATACTTCTTCAAAAAGAAAAAGAAAAAATCATGTCATGCATGTGCATGTATTCCCAAAATCCTGAGAGGAAGCTGAAGGAAAAGGGATTGAGCGGTCATTCTCCCTAGGGTGTGGAGGGGTGATTTCTCACTTTCCCCCTCTCTCTGTCTCTCTCAAGCAAGTACACACTCCCTATAGCAAAATTTAAAAACAAATTTTCAGATATTTCATTTCATTTAAATGAAAGAACCAACTTGAGAATACCTATTATCTTCCAGGCTGCTTTACATATAAAATATCACTAAATACTAGCAGCATCAATGACTCAAATACCAAATAAGTGGTTAAGCCTGATATTTCTGATTCTAGTTACCATGACCATTAGATGGAATCATATTTCTGTGTTAATATTCATGAAATCTAGGGAAAAAATAAAGAATATCCAAGGTTTCTTATTTAATTACATTATTCTGATTATATATTTCATGACCTGTCATGATGGTTTGCATTGAGTTCTTCATAAAATCTGAGCGTGCATGCATGTATTTGTCTTTGTGTAGGGCAACTGCATCTGTGTTGAGAAAAGGAGGAACAGTAACTAAGGGGTATCGGAGAGAACACTTGCAAGCAGAAAATGAATGGATGGCAGGTGATGGGGATGATTAGTGGTTAGACTTTCTAAAGACAAAGGCTATATCTGTCTTTTACTTTTTTTACATTTTATCTTGTGCATTCAATCACTGTACATCAAACCTGCTTGTTAAATTAATTTTCCCAGCATAAATACACTACACACCATTATAGTTAAAGATATTACCATATGGGTTATCATCAACAGACAAACCTCCATTTCTGTGTCCCTTAAATGTCTTGCCTATTTTTTTCTTTAAATTTATTTATTTACATTTATTCACTATATATCATAACAGCAAACAAAATGTGATTTCCCATCCAGAATACACTGTATATTGGCTCAATCAAGCACATCAACATATATGTTATCGTCAACAAACAATTTTCCATTTCCTATTTCCTGTATATTTTGTTATTTTTGCCATTCTTGATTCCCTATCTCTCACCATCTGCCGTGTCCCACACTTCTCCCACACTGTCTCTGGTATTCATGGTTGCTTTCTATGCCTTTACCCCCATTTTATTTATTCACTAAAAAACTTAATTAATCTAAATATTTCCAATAACAAGCACAGCTGATATTTTTCTCCTAGATTCCCTTCTTTTTACCCTCCCTCAATCCCTCCCCACCATCTTCCCACACTATCTCCAGTATCCCCAACATTTGTCATGCTTCTATATTCTTTAATTCTCAGTTTCTGCCATAGAGTTTGGACATGTGACACATTTTAAATAGGAAATACAAACTCTGTCTTTCATGATCTAGCTTGCTTCACTCAGTAGTAAATCTTCCATATTTGTCCACTTTCTATCAAATCCTAGGGTCTTGTTCTTTACGGCCTAGTAGTATTCCATAGTGAATATGTGTCATAGTTTTTCAATCCATTTATCTGTTCGTGCACATTTGGGTTGGTTCCATATCTTAGCAATTGTGAATAATGCCACAATAAACATGGGTGTGCAAGCACTTTTCCTACAGAGCATTTTCCTATCCTTTAGGTAGATACCTAGGAGTGAAACTGCTGGGTGATACAGTAGTTTCTATTTGTAGGTCTTTGAGGAACCTCCATATTGTTCTCCACAATGGCTGTACTAATTTACATTCCTACTAAATTTACTCTCCCACTAGGAAAGTTCCTTTTTCACCACAGCTTACCAGCATTTATTATTGCTTGTTTTTTTAAACTTAGCAATTTTGACTGGAGTTAGGTGGTATCCCATTGTGGTTTTGATTTTTCATCTCCCTTGTGATAAGGGATATTGAATATTTTTTCATACACTTTTCAGCTGTTCATGTCTTCCTTCGTTGATCATTTTTTGGGGGTAAGCTGCTTGAGTTTCCTGTATATTTTGGTTATTAGCTCCTTGTCTGAGGCAAAGTTTGCAAATATAATCTCCCAAATTTCAACCAAGAATACTATATCTGGCAGGATTATCCTTCAAACGGGAAGGCCTATATGGATCTTTTAATGGCTCTTTTATTTCCATGACTGGTACCATAACGGAGAATAGGTGCTCAATATAGATCTGTTTAATGAGTGACAGAGAAGTCATAACAAAGGTCACTACATGAGACAAATTGCTAATTTGACAATTCCTCATTCATATAGAAATATAAATACACATACGACATTCATTTTAATTTTTGTTTATTTTTTAGTAGTAAGTGCAGATCTAATCATCTGCACATTACACAGCTCTTAAGGCACCTGAACTCATGCACCCCTCTTCTCTTCCATCAGCAGTGAGACTAATACATGGAGGCACTCGCTGAATGAGATAGTAAAACATAAATAAACAAATAAAATCTGAAGAACATGAATAAAGAAATTCAAATAGAGACAAGCAGAAAGCATAAGGTAGAACAGAGATTTGATGAACTCTGTACTTAATAAGAGAGGAAATTATCTTTTTTTGGAAATACTTTCTTGTTTCCCTGACTGTTCCCCACTGGCATAGAACATATATATATATAGTTTACATACACACACATATATACATAAACATGCAATTTTTTCCTCCCGTTTTGGAAAGAGGGCTCTTTCTATTTCTTAATATCATATATTCCCTTTAAAAATTATAAGAAGACTTGCTCTTGGTCTCCCATTTAAATACAGATACGTACCTCAGCTTCCAGGGCTTGCACTGTTCTATAACATATACATATTACTTATGTACTTACAAAATGAACTCTTGTTAAAGTCACGTCAAAGACAGGCAGTTGTCAAATTTAATGAAGAACTATATGGAACATATATTTGAAGTGTTTTCTTTCTTTTTTTTGGAGAGGTTTTTCACTATAAGGTGCGTGTGCTCGCCAGACAGACAGAGAGAGACATAGAGACAGAAAGCGAGAAATCACCCCCCAGGGGGGATGATCACGCCGCAATCCCTTCTCCTCCATTCTCCTCTCAGGATCTTGGGCACACACGCACACGCACCTGGCGTGAGTTTTAAGCCACCGGATCCAGGACGTGAAACACGGTCGACTATGTGGGAGTCCAGCGACATAGCCATTACGCTAACTGCTGGTTCCCTGAAGTGTTTCTTAAACAATATTGAATCTGGGGTTTTCTAAAGTCAAAAAGAATAGAATAAAATAAAGTATATGTGTCCCTCAGAGAAGCAACAACAGATTTCCTAATGAATAACTTATGAGACCCTCTTTAAATACCTGAAATAAGAGAATACTTATACATCTCAAGCACTGTGAACAGTGCTTTTAAATATAAATCCGTGCTCAAAAAAAGGCTTCTTCAGAGTCAACTACTGAAAATTTATATTGTGTGTGTGTTTTTGACTTCATTAAAGTGTGTTCATGTAGTTTTATTTTTATTCCAAGTACATTAATCATTGAGGGTTCACCTCAAGTGAATCAAGTTGTTGAACAGCATTTTTGCTACCTGTGAACGATAAATGTGATAGCAGAAAATAGAGTTTGCATGGTGGTGTGAAACATAGAGCTTTGTTCAGGGCACTGAAGCAGTCATGTGCAAATTTCAAGTTGACAGGTGAGTGTGCATGCATCATGCTTGTCTAAAATCTATGTGTTTGTGCCTGCTCGATGAAGTGGGGTGTTTTGGTATTAAGTTTAAATGGGCTAGAATGGCAGAAATTGCTTTTCTTTTTGTTTTTTTTTGGAGAGAGAGAGAAAGATTTTTGCTATCGGGCATATGAACACACGAGAGAGACAGAGACAGAGAGACAGAAAGCAATAAACCACCTCCCAGGGGGAGGGCCACACCAAAATCCCTTCTCCTCCATTCTCCTCTCAGGATTTTGGCCCTGTACACACGTGTGCCTGGCATGAGTTTCAAGCCTATAGGTCCAAGACTGGAATCATAATGGTTCCAAGTCAGGTGACATAATCACTACAGTCTGCTCCTCCAGAAATGACATATTTACTTCTTCATAGGTAAGTGGGTATTTGGTGATACAAGATCTACCTCAAAAGAAAGTAATTATCCCAGGATAAATATGTTTTTAAATTATAATTTTTATCTGGCATATAATTGTACAAGTATAGTTCTGTTTTGGATTAATATTTTTTCTGTGTGATTTCATTCTAGTTTTGTTTTGCTTTATTTTTGATTTTCCATAGGGTTCTGCCCAAGCCAGAGAGAGACAAAGAGGGAAAGATTTAAGAGAGAGAAAGAGTTTGAAAGCCCCCCTAAGGGGATTAAGGGGATAGCCATACCACAATCCCTTCTCCTTCATATCTCCTTTCTTTCAGGATTTTGGGGACACACATACACATATCTGGCATGTTTCAAGCCACTGGGTCCTGAATGCAGTCAGCCATGCGGGATCCAGCCACCTTAACTATCACACTGTCTGGCTAGCCCATTTCTTTAGTCTTTATCTCTACCTTCATTATTTTATCATAAAAAACAAAAACTGCTAAAATATCACTTCAGTTCTTTTTAAAATAAAATTTTCCTTGATAATTTTTATTCCAATTAAGGTTTCCTTTTATTACCTCCACCAACATTTTCATATTTTAAAAAAATATATTTACTAGAATGCATGTGCTCAGCAGAGGGAGAGACAGAAAGAGAAGGAAAGTGAGAAACCATCCCTCACGGGTAGTGATGATGATGTAATCATTTCATCTCTCCCTCATTTTTGGGAAGTTGAATGCACACATGAATCCTCCTTTGTTTTCAGGCTCCTGGTCTGGAACTTGAACCTCATGATCAGCCATGTGGTATATAGCTGTTTTTACCCATGTCTAACATTTCAATGGGGGAAAAATACCAAATTTTATTCTTTACTCAAACATGAAGAATTTTATCTGTATTATTATTTTAGAATTTAATTACCTTAGTTTTTCTTTGAAATGTAAAGGATATTATTTGAACAGAATTCTCAAGAAATTTTGTTGTTTTTATAAACTTGATAATCCCATCATTTACTTTTTCTTTTGGCTGTAGCAGAGATGGGGATGTGAAGAATTTTCATGAAACTATATTTTAATTCCTGGCATAATCAGGTTCATTCACTGTGTCAATAATAATAGTACATTGTAAAGTCGTTTTACTATTTTAACATTGGTGGGTAGATGACATAAGTGCTCACAGCAAATGCCCTTTATATGCAATCACACAATTCAGTGACTCCATTTATAAGTAGAATCCATGGTAGAATTTTGAGGAAAGTTTTTAATTTCATATTATACAACTGCTTTGAAATTCACAGAGACATCTTGTACTCTCTTAAGTGACCTGTTCTTTAATGAATGCATTTTGGTCCCTTTTACCATAAGGGAATGACAGAATGCCTAGGTATGTGCACATGTACATGTGTAACTGTATGCTATTCTGCTGCTAATGGAAATACCTAAGACTGGGTGATTTATAAAGAACACTGGTTTATTTGGTTTACTACTGTGGTGGCTGTAAAGTCCAAAGGTGTGGAGCTGGCATCAAGCTGGCTGCATCATAATATAATGGAGGACAGGTGCTTCAGCAGAGCAGACAGGCTGCACATGGGTCTTTTTGGTCTGGTCTCCTTTCCTCTTCTTACCACAGGAACTGTATCCTAGGGGCCTCATCCTAATCACTTCATCACTCCCAGTGCCTCACCTTTCAATACTTTTTTGCTATAGGATGCATATGCTCACTGGAGAGACAGAGACAGAAAGCAAGAAATTCCTCCAAGGGGGATGGCCACACAGCAATCCCTTCTCCTCCATTTTCTTCTCAGGATTTTGGGCATGTGCACACATGCACCCAATGTGAGTTTTAAGTCACCTGTCTGGGACTCAAACCACAGTGGGCCATGCTGGCCCCTTAATTGCCTTTTAATATAATAGGTTCACAAAGAAATCATAACAGTAATCCATGATGCATAATTCATATTTAGGCAATAAATCTTTATTCTAAAAGTGCACATTTAGGGGCCAGCAGTTGGGGTGGTGTGTAAGGTGCTAGAATCCCAGCACCTTGACTGTGGTTCAAATCCTGGACCTGGGTGGCTTGCTTTCTCAATTTCTCCTTCTCTAGTAAAAATAATAAAAATAAAGATAAATAAAATTTAAAAATATAAAATCTGCATATTTAGGTGCATATGAATTCATTATAAAAAATCCTCATTGATAACTTATTTCCTAAAGGATTAATGACATTTTCCAAGGCAGAAAAATTTTGAAATCTTCAGAAACTCTATGTCATATGCTACTACATATTAAATTTAAATTGGCCATTGAGAAACAGTGCAGTTTAACATATAAGCTTCTTAAGAAAAAGTGAAACACAAATCTATTTTAAATCCACCAAGTACTAATAATCTTGGTAACAAATAAAAGATTAGTTATAACTTGTTTATCAGATTTACATTTAAAATATATATATATATATATATATTTATTCCTATATTAATCTGTATTGTATCCCTTCATTATCTGCCTAGCAGCAATTCATTTTTATGGGTATTAAATTTCCAAAGGTGAGTGTCTTAGTGAAGATTTTGCAGACTTCCTATGGCATTCATTTATTGTTCTTTAATATTAATTTGAGTCGCCACCAATCTTGACACCTGTCATGAAGTACAAGTCTTTAATGCTATAAAGATACTAAGAATTTGTAACTGACATACATTAACTTGGAAAAAAAGAGCCATTTACTGCTTCTTTCAAAAAGAATATATGATAAAAAAGGAAACCTGTTCATATTTACCCTTAAAATTGTGAAGTTTAGGGATCAGCAGATGGTGTAACAGTTATGTCGACTCCCACGTAGTCAACTGTGGTTCAAGTCTCCAAACTGGTGGCTTACAAAGTATGCCAGGTACATGTGCACGTATGCCCAAAATCCCGAGGGGAGAACAGAGGAGAAGGGATATGGTGTGGTCATGCTTCATGGGAGGTGATTTTTCACTTTCTGTCTCTCTGTCAATCTCTGTCTTTCCAGTGAGTTAACATACTCTATATCAAAAGTCTCTTAATGGGTTACAGTAGGAAATTTTTGTTTCTTCAATGAGTAAAGTGAACTGAAATAAATTTGATTACTGGCACACAAACTAAGTGAGTTTACCTGGGTCTTAGCAAATGCAAGACAATGTATCAAAATATGGTATGTAAGGACCAGCAGTTGGCGTAATGGCTATGTTGCTGGACTCCCATGTAGTTGACAGTGGTTCGAGTTGTGGAACAAGTGGCTTAAACTCACGCTGGGGGTGTGTGCGTGCATGCCCAAGATCCCGAGAGAATGGAGGAGAAGGGTTTGAAACATGACGATATCCTCTGGGAGGTGATTTCTCGCTTTCTCTCTCTCTGTCTCTCTTTCTGGCGAGCACACATGCCCTATAGCAAAACCTCTCAAAAAAAACAAAAAAACAAAAAAATAGTATGTCTATTTCAAACGTTAAATTTTGAAATAGTTTTTTTTTCTTTTTTTTAATGATATTTGGCTACAGTCACCTGATAAAATGAATTGTTCTATAATGTAATTGATTAGAGTTTGTTGAAAAGCCTGTACTGTTACAGTCACCACTGGCCAGAAAGCTGTTACCAGCTGAGATTTGCTGGTGACTTTTAGGTACTTAAAATAATGTGCATACAGGGTCAGCAGGTAGTGTGATGATTAGGGTGCCAGACACCCACATGGCCAACCATAGTTTGCATCCTGGACCTGGTGACTTGCTTTCTCACTTTCTCTCTCTGTTTCTCTCTGGTGAGTGCACTTACCTTATAGCAAATTAAAATAATAATTATAAAAAGTAAAATAATTCTTATAAAATGTACATACATTATAGTTTATACTATAAGATTCTAGCAGTTTTAGAGAGTCAACCAAAATGTTTAATCTACTTCTTTACCAATATTTTGCAAAGATTCTACAGCGTGAAGAACAAAATACAATAACACAAAGCTGCCTTATCTGCCTTATCTGTTTCCTTAGTTGTTGGCCCCTTAGTGACTTCACTGACCCCTTAGTGTGTGTTATTAAAAACAAATTAATAAATTGGAAAAAAAAAAGAAAAGGAAAACGACAACAAAACCCAGCCAACCAAACAGACAAACATCTATCTCTGTCACGGAATACTAATTTTAACACATTCAGAGAAAGAATTTGTTACAATAAAAACAACACTCCCCAAAATAAAGATCAAAGGTCAGCACAATGATTCACTCATTAAATGTTCCTTAGTTCATGAACATTTGCTTCTGACAATGCATATTTATTCATTTATCCATTATTAATTTTAATAAATACTTATTTACTGTACACCGCGTGTTTGGCATTATGCTAGGCATTGGAGATAGAACTGTGGTGTGGTGCCAGTATTCCCAGAGCCTCTTCCAGTGTTCATTTCTTTCATCAAGGTAACTCAGAAAACTGTTTCTTCGGTCACAATGGACTATGTAAATTTACAGAAAAGCAGCATAGCACATATCCTCTCAATAAATCTAGGGATGCACATTTGAATAGAAACTCACAAAATCTGAAATATTTTTGACCTGCTTGAAACATCAACAAAATGTTAGAGATTGTTACTTCATGAAAAATTTTACTTCATTCAGAATATGAACATGTACAATCAAAGTGGATATATATCACTTTATAATGACATCTTCAAGTCACATTCTAAGATCATACATATCTTCAGGTTAATATTTTTTAACATATGACTCACAGGGCAAATCTGAGCCCTGCTGCTTCGGCAACTTCCACAGGTCACTGGGTACATTAATACATTAATAAATTATCCTTGAGGATGAATGTCAGCAAGCCATGTTTGAACACAATAGATGAAAGACGATACCATCATTAGAGAAATGGCTATGAGTAACTTTACCATTTAAACATAATAATATATATAAAACATTAGATACACAATGACATAGAATATTGTAGATTAACTGCAAATTTCTGTCTGTTAGGGGCAAAAAAAAATCACAGCAGAAAATAGCAATCCTTAAATAAACTTTGTGATTTAAAATTAGTTTGTTCTTTTATAATTTTAACTCCACTTTTTCTGCAACCATTTAATACAGTTTCATAATGTACCAGAAATTCATACATCTCACTTATGTCATGAGTACGTTCTAATTGTTCTAACCTTTTCAAGATTGCTAAAAACCACTATGATTCTTATCCCAGTAGTGGTTCTAAGAGCATCTCTCTTTATTAATAAAATGCTCACTTCAAAGGTTAGCAGTTAAAGGACACTGAAAAATTAACTATCAACTTCAGTGAAAGAAGCTCATCCTTCATAATATTTCCAAGTCACAATTTAAGGAAATAAATGACATGAGCAGTGAAATTATTATACATAACCTAGTGGCTTGGTCAATTATCTTAAGAACAATCAGATTTCTATTTTTAAATAATTAATATTTTGGCAAGAATGGTATTACTTTAAAGCTAGTCATTTAATCATGACTCAAATTCTTTGAAAATTATATATATTAACTACTTGTGATTCATAAAAGATTTGAGTATTTTCATTAATTCAGGTTACTAATTGGAAATAAAATTTTAGTATCATCATCCTATCATTCAAAATATTTTTAATGTATTTGCTAAACCAGGCATAGTCTATTCCATTGTTTGTGGAGTCATTTAGGCTTTCAAGCTCTTTAGAGACAGAATGACATGTTAAAATTCAGAATATAAACCTTGAAAAATTCCTGTATTTAACCCAGGCCTCAGTTTTCCTATCTGTGAAATGGGGATAATGACAAACACATGAAAGATAATGAACGAGATAATAAAGTTAATGTAACATTGGTGTCTAACACATAAGAAATGTTCAATAGCATTAGCTATCAACATGAAACATCCAACATTAAATTGACATAGAAGATAGAAGAAAATGAGGAGGCAGGTCGAAATGAAGGGTCACATTTTATTTATCCAAGAAATAGGGTGTCCTGCAACAACACTGGGAAGTAGTTGAAGTGTGGTTTTCATAGTTCTTTACTTCACATTTCAAATCTTCTAGCTATTTCTGGTCATTCTAATATCCCTTGGGCACTTAACTAAAAAACTCATGTTTTGCCTCTATTTCACTCACTCAAATTATTTTCTAACGGATAAACAGGAATGTTTGGAACCAATATTCAAGTACAGATATATTTCAGATATATATTGATTTGTGCCAAGTCCACAGTGCTACTTGTTATTGACATATACACAATCCTTTCCTGTATTGATCATGTAAGTTTAAGTAGTAAGCATACGAGCTTATTAAAGTAAAGCAAAAGATAAAATCAGAAAGACTTTGGAGAATGCTTCCTAGACTTAGGCATAAGAGTAACCCTGCTTATAACAGAGTTACACATATCAGAAAATTATCTGGGACCAGCAGCTAGCGTAATGGCTATGTCGCTGGACTCCCATGTAGCCGACCGCGGTTTGAGTCCCAGACCCAGTGGCTTAAACTCACGCCAGGAGCGTGTGCATGTGTGCCCAAGATCCTGAGAGGAGAATGGAGGAGAAGGGATTGTGGCGTGGCCATCCCCCCTGGGGGTGGGGGGGGTGATTTCTCGCTTTCTATCTCTATTTCTCCATCTTTTTGGCGAGCGCATGTACCCTATAGCAAAAACTTCTCCAATAAAAGAAAAAAAAAAAGAAAATTATCTGAATAGTAGAAATTTGTAAAAGATCTGCTATAAGAAGTTAACATGAGGGACTGGCAGGTGTTGTGGTGGTTAAGGTGCTGGGCTTCCTAGATGGTTGACTGTGGTTTGAGTCCTGGACCTGGTGGCTTGCTTTCCCACTTTCCCTCTCTCTCTCTCTCTCTCTCTCTGGTCAACTTAAAAAATAATAATAATAAATAAAAAATTTTAAAACTCTTTAAAAAGGTTAACATGAAACTTCTGTCAGATAAGTATTAAATTATAGATGTATATAATAGTAGAGAAATGAAAGATTTTGCAAACTATTTCAGATGTAACATATTGACTTCAAACATGTAAAAGCATCTTTTTTTTAAGGTTTTGCCAAAGGATGTCTGTGCTCACTGAAAGAGACAGAGAGGGGGATTGACAGAAAAAATATAGAATCACCCTATCCCCCAAGAGGGATGGCCATACTGCATTCCCTTCTGCATTCTCCTCCTGGAATGTTGGGCACACATGCACATGCACTGGCACAATTTTCAAGCCACCAGGTCCAGGACTCAAACCACAGTCATCTATGTGGGAATTTAGCACCTTAACAAAATCACACCCCCTGCTGCCCCTAAAGCATCATTTTTTAAAAGTTTTGCACAGTATATCATAAACAATTTTTCTAATTCCTATTGTAATTCTCCAATTAGTATGAAAACTACTCTTCATCTCTTAGAACTATTTTGGAGTCAATAAGGTAATCTAGCTGCCTTTCAGAAAGTTTCGAAGAAGTTGTTCAACATGTATCTTGAACAAAGATGATAACATTTTTGCTAGCAGTAGAAAGAATCATCATCTCATTTCTTGCAAATTGTCCACCTTTCAAATGGACTTTGCTATTAAACAAAATATTCTTTTTTTCCACAGAGTGATTTTTCTTGACAGAATGTATGGTGTCTATGGAAGATACAATGCATTTAGAGTATTTCTTCAATAAATACAGATAAATTTCTACTGCTTTTACTGTCAGTGTCCTTTAAAAAAAAGTCAACTACAGTGTTCCTGAGATAGTTCTGTTTTTTATTACATAATTTCCACCTTGTACGAACCAGTTAGTATCATGGAACACAAGGAAGAAGATAAAGCTTCATGCAAGTTAGTAAGCATAGTGACAAATTTTTTCTTTCTTTTTTATTCCAAACATTGAATTTTTGCTTTACATTGTTGTCTGCTTTTTGAAGATGCGATGAATAACAATCTTCTATACCCTATCTGGTGTATTAATAATTTTTCGGCCGTCCAAATTGTTTGTTCTACTCTAAATAAAGCAAGACTTGCATGTTTGTGGGTTAGTGGTTTGGAAGAGGAACAGCAATGTTTCATAGTCACTTTCAAAAACTGAAGATATTTTCATTGATATATCAGTAATAAGCATTATGATTAGGGGTATTCCTTAATTTCAATATTTTGATTACTTACTTTCATGACAATGGAATTTAGATGCTGAATATCGTAACTTTCAATATATACTTCTTACAGACAGATATGTACATAACAGTGGGAGTTTACCCATGGTGTCCTTTGTAAAAGCAGGCATGAACAGCTGGTGTGTGATTTCAAAGGAACTATTCTTTCTTCTGTTGCTTTTTATTTTTTACCATAGAGCATGTGTGCTCACCAGATACAGAGAGAGAGGAGAAAGCGAGAGAGAGAAAGAGAAAGGAAACATGAGAAATCACCCCTCAAAGGGCATAGCCATGCCACAATCCCTTCTCCATTCTTTTCTCAGGATTTTGGGCATATGTGTGCACATGTGCAAATGTGATTTTCAAGTCACCAGGTCCAGGGTTCAAACCTCACAGTTGACCATGTCACATATAGCTGTCTTAACCACCATGCCACCTGCTGACACCCTAAAGGCACTATTCCTAATGAAAAGAGGGTTGTTAAATTTAAGCAAGGTTGGACTAAATGTACTATCTGATGTCATTATGTCAGCTTGGGTACCAGGATAAAAACACTGACTAAGGGAACCTAGTGGGGCCTTAGCCATAGCCACTGCTTGCTATGAATCCAAGGCAGTACCACTTTATCATGTGAGACTAACCACTAGGACTACCTTTAAATGACCACTGACATACATGCTATTTGAATCTCTCTGAAGACTTTTCCATGCCTGTAGAGGCAAACAACAGAGGCCAATCCAATAGACAAAGTTGTCATTGCCACTCACCTATTTCTGAGCAAAGCCAGACACATTATTCCTCATCTAAGAGGACAGAATGTAGCCAATGTCATAGCAAACACTGGGGAGTATGTAAGTGAACAAATCTCCCTTTTTAAACATCTGACCCTGGGGAGAACTGAAAGGGTCATGGGCTTCCCAAAGCCATAATGTAAGTTCATATGGAAAATTAAAAAAATGCTTAGTCACAGAAAGGATCAAGAAGTCTGGAATGTGCTTCCACTAGTATATCTGAGTAGGCCTACATAAGGACCAGGAATTCTGTGTCACCTGAGAAAGCAGGTGTCACCTATGAAGGATGGGCAGTTAAAGTGTCTGAAGTATTGCCTCAAGGTCGAAAGACTTCCTGAGAAAATATCTATGAAAATAATATTCTGTAAAATTGGCAAGATAGACTATATCTTAGATGATTTAGTATAGAAATAGGGCATTCTGTAGACATTTTTCCCTTTAATGTAACTCTCAAGTGCTGGTGAAGCACTTGCCAAACTGCCCTGGAGGCAGGCTCAGGCAACAGGGCCCAAGTTTTCTTTTGATAGAGTAGAAGAGGCAATTCCTAGGAATAGTCATACTCTCCCTGTCACATAGTGCTCAGGAAAGCCCCAACAATTTATATACAGCTCATTCAATCATCCCTGCCATGCTGTCACCCCTTTCTCTCTTCTATGCCCCTGCCTGATGCATCTACTTCTAAAATTTTTGATGCAAAATAGAATAAAACAAGAACAGAGCTATCTCTATAGAAATGAAAACTCTTTCCAGATCCACATTCCAGGTTAGGAGAAAATAGATGTGATAAACTGAGCTATCAAATGAAATGAAAAATAAAAACATATGATCTATAATATGTATTAGTTGATCAGTGTCCCAAGGGGATTATTTTAGTTGAGATTTAAAATATCATAAACATATGGCCAGGTAATGACCTGGTGGTTAAGGTGGTAGGACCCCACATGGCCAACTACAACTATGTAGTTTGAGTCCCTGGCACACTGGCTTTAGAAATACATTGGACATGTGTGCATGCATGCCCAAAATGCTGAAGAAAGGGAGAAATTATTGTGGCATGACCATCCCTCATAGGGCAGAGGGGTGTTTTTTCACTTCTCTTCCTCTGTCTCTCCAGTGAGTGCAAGTGCCCTCTGGTAAATAATCATGACCTTAATTGAACTGAAGATAATTACTTTTCTTTTTTAATCATAAATACTCTGTAGCATGAGTTGTCTAGGAATTGAGTCAAAAAAGAAACCCAAGAGGATCCAATTCAACATGTTAAACTGAAACAAATGAAATTGAACACTGGTAGGTGTAAAGTCCTTGTGAGACTGAGTAGTACATCTACTAAGGTTGCAAGTGATCAGTATTTTGCATAGGTACCATAACAGATTCTAAATCTACTAAAGATGAGACATGAACTTTTTTTTCTGCGCTTGTAGAATTTCAATTGCCATTTGGTTTAAAATATCTACTTAGGTTTTATTCTCAGCTCTAAACTTTTTTTTTTTTTTTTCTGGCAGAGAGTCACAGTACTGAGTCTTTGCAATAATCTTGCTTTTTGTAACCTCTTTCCTTCATGAGTGAGAAGAAACTCTCATCTTTAAGAAAAATATAGGCCAATCCATAAAGGTTTTGGTTGATTAAACATCACACCTTGAATATCACTTAGAGGTAAAACCAGTATTGCAGAGCACAGGTGCAATATTGGGTTCACATTTGTAAGTAAATGGGTCACTGAATTCTGCACAACACAAAACCTCCCCACAGTCTTCAAGGACAACTCCAAGTATCATACAAGACCTCAGTAAGGAGGACAATTGCTGGCTAATGTCAAATATTAAATAGTGCTGTCAGATACCCAATGCCCACAAATTAAATAGTTTCGTCTCCATGTACTGCAATTTCTTGTGTCTGATACCACATATTTTGACCACTATTTTTTAAAGTATTTATTTATTTCTTACATGTGAGAGAAAGAGATATACTCCACATAAGTTCCCTATGCCGTGATTCACCTCTAGCCTCAGACACCACACATCATAGGCACAAGTGTACAGGGAGACCTCAGGATGTGATCCCAGGACGTTCCCATGTGGCTTCAGCATCGTGGAAAAGTGTCCTACTGCTGCATCACCATAGCTAGCCCACACACTGTATTTAAATATGATGTATTTGCTCCTCTGGCTGTTTTCTAAGAATTTAAAAATATTATGGGGAATGTTATTTGGGGAGATATTTTCATGAAATATAAGAAAGACATGAATGAACAAATAAACTAATTTTTTCCATGCAAAAATCTTTAAGGGCTTATATTTTATATAATAAACATAGGGCCATAACCTCAATTTAAACATAATTTAAATTTATATTAAAAAATAAACATTTAAACTATACATGGTATAGACCAGTCAAAACTTAAGGTGTACCGTAACTGCCAAGAGTGATTCCTAACACTTTGACACAAAAATTCTTTGTAATCATATTTGAATTAAGTACAGTTTTGGGGACCAGCAGATGGCATGATGGTTGTCGCTGGACTCCCACGAAGTTGACTGCAGTTCAAGTCTTGGGCCTGGAGATTTAAAGTTCACACTGGGTGTGGGTGTGCACGTGTGCCCAAAATCCCAAGAGGAGAAGGGATTGTGGCGTGGCTATCCCCTCTGGGGGGTGATTTCTCTGTCTCTCTGTTTCTCTGTAGAGCACAAACCCCTTATAGCAAAAATCTCTCTTAAAAAATAAATTTTGTGCAATTTTTTAATTAAATGCCTTTTTAAAAAACTTATCTTCATAGGGACCAGCAGTTAGTGTAATGGCTATGTTGCTGGACTCCCAAGTAGTCGACCATGGTTCGAGTTCTGGACCTGGTGGCTTAAACTCATGCTGGATGCATGTGTATTCATGTCCAAGATCCGGGGAGGAGAATGGAGGAGAAGGGATTGCAGTGTGGCCATCCTCCCTGGGGGGTGATTTCTTGCTTTCTGTCTCTATGTCTCTCTCTGTTTGTCTGGCGAGCGCATGCGACCAATAGCAAAAACCTCTCCAAAAAAAAAGAGAAACTTATCTTCATAGTTTTGACAATAATAATAATTTTATAAATGAATAACCAAAGTTTCTGTAAGCAATGGCTCATTTTTTGCCAAAAGATAAGTTGTATTTTCAGAAACTGGTTTAGATCATTATATGGTAGTGGTGAGTATGAAACTATCAAGATTTCATTCCTTTTTCCAACTCAAACAGCTGCTACCATCTCAGCAGAAGCAGGTGTTGATGCATGAACAGTATTAGCACTAAAAAGAACAGAGCATTTGATGATGACTTTTCTCACTGGAGTATTATATCAAAATACTTTTAAATTCCCTAAAGTACCCAGGTGAGAAGACAAATTAAACTTTAAAAGTTTACAAATATCTCAATACTTTCATTAGTTCTCCTTCCTCTTACATATCCAATATGCAATTATTTTAATGACATCTTTTAAAAGACTATTACATTTCAAGGATTTTATTGTTTATAGGACACCATATGAAAATGTTTTTAAATAAAAAAGGTTATCTCAGTAGTAAAAAGACCAGAGAAGTAGTGGAAATCAGTCAAATATTCCAAGTATCAAAATCCAAATTTGGAGCTTTAAAATAAACAAGATTTCTAATATTATATGCAAGTATTCTACCACAACAAAGATTCTGATAGACTACCATCTCTATAGAAAGCTTATAAATTGTTTTTACAGAATGCTAAAAATTGCCACTTTATGTAACAATGCATTTCTTGAGGCTAAATTTAAGATGATGTGAATTTAGAAAAATGCCATCTAAAAATGTTCAAGCAGGCCCTGACTTCTGGGGCTAAGACTTAGATTTTCATTTTTTTTTTTTTTGTTGCCAGTCTTTTTTTTTTTTTTTTGGAAAAATAACTGAGTAAAAACACTAAGTTGAAGCTATTATTTAAGTTCCTACTTAACAAACATCCATGTTTCATGGCAGAGTAAGTTCTGTGAAAGAATCAGAAAACTGCTGTGGTTAACAACATTGATTGGGAAGACACTTTGATTATGAGTTTACCAAAATGTAATGTAGTTACTTTGAGCAGGTGCTTCAGAAATCCAGAGCTTTGATGGTAAGAATGACTGCCATGGGGACCTGATGCCCTAAAAGTTTCTTCACCATTATCTAGGGCAAATTTTGAAAAAACAAAAAAGACTAACGAGGAGTGAACAGGATATACATTATCGTTCGTAAAAAGGCCATTTCAGGGACAGTTGAGAAGACACTGTGTAACACTCCTTAGACTTTTATGAGGAACAACCTCTGTACCATACTTTACAAAAGTTTTTATATGAATTCCTAGGTGTGTAGTGGCTTAAAGTATTTCTGCTGATCCAGGGCCAGCAGGTGGCATAGTAGTTAACATGTTGGATTCCCACGTAGTTGATGGTAGTTTAAGTCCTGTGTCAGTGGTTTGAAATTCACACCAGGCACATGTGCAAGCATGCCCAAAATGTTGAGAGGAGAATAGAGGAGAAGGCACCACAATGTGGCCACCACCCTGGTGGTGATTTATTGTTTTCTGTCTCTTTGTCTCTTTGTCTCTGTGGTGAGCACATGCACCCTATAGCAAACATCTATTAAAATCCCTAAAAGAGAATGGAGGAGATGGGATTGTTGCATGGTCATCCCACCCAGAGGGCAATTTCTCACTTTCCCACTCTGTTTGTACAAGTGTACATATCCTATGGCAAAAACCCAAAAAAAGAAAAAAAGTAGACTGGTCCATATCTCTGAGGTAAGTGAGTTTCAACTGGAGTACTACTGCCCTCTGGGGGCACTTGGCAATGCCTAGAAACATTCTGAATTCTCTTACTTGAAAGGGTGCTACAGGCAACTACTGGGGAGAGACCAGGGACACTGCTAAACATTCTACAATGTCCAGGGGAGTCAAGTGTTAAAAAATATCCAGTTTCAAATATCAGTACTGCAGACATGTTATGGAACCTATGCCACTGTATTTTGTTCTTTCCTTGCATCATCCTTTACTGCTCATTCGCCTACTGTTAAAAACCAGTGAGTGTTAAACATAATAGTTTAGGTTTACTTTTACTGTCAGAAATTATAGAAAAGATAATTTTCACAACCGGCTCTAGATAAATGAACTTCATTCAACTAAACTATATAGTAGTTGAGTACACAAGGATATGTCCGAGAAACAAAGGAAAGACATTGCCTCACTGTCCCACCTACATTGAGAGTCATCAATGAAACCTGCTGTGCCCCACAAAGTAATGACATCTTATGTGACATGGGCAGCAAACATAGCAGTATAGATAAGAACTAGGAGTCAGTAGAACAAGGTGAGGAGTTTGTTCTTCAAAGGATGTTGAACAGGTCCAGGAATATTGAGAAATCACTAAGAGACAAGTTAAAGCAATTATACCCTTGGAGCCTTGAATATAAACAATTTGGGCAGTAAGAACCACCATGAACTTACTATGTGATCTCATGTAAGCTACAGAGAGTAGAAGCATTTAAGGCATATGCCATTCAATACAAATACTTAGACACATATACCTACGACATAATAAGCAATGTCCTGAGCACTAAACACAGCAGTTAAAAATGGAAAAGTCCTGCCTTCTTGAAAGTAACATTAAAAAGCAACTGCAAAAATGAACACACAAGTATATTAACAGCTTCTGTCATTTTAATTAGAAAATTATTAGCAAAAGTGTCTTATTGTCTGAAAGAGAATTTTCTGATAAGATAGGAATACTAGTTCTAGACAATTTTCCAGAGAGGTTACAGAATTGCTGGGGTTTAGAAAACATAGACTGACATTATCTTTTGCTTATTTTGCATTCATGAACTAAAACCAGATAACATTTTGAAAAAAGCTAGTTTTTCTTAGAAAAATAACTAGAAAACTATTGAGATTCACAAAGAAATGTAGTGCACTTAATATCAGTATTTAATAATAGGGTTGTACTGAATTTAAACATTCTATTTACTTTTATGGATTATGTATTTTTTACAGTAAGTATAAGAGGATAAGTACATACTGAGTAATCACTAATGTGTCACTTAATCTTTGTAACAGCTACCATTACTATTCTGCTTAACTTATAAAAAACTTAGCATACATAACTGGTGCAAGGTCATTTATTTGGTAAGTGATGAGGCTCAGATCCAAACCTACACCCTCAGAGTTTATACTGCTAACCTTTGATGCAAAGTTAGCAGTACAGACTTTTAGTTAAAAACTATATGCTTTAAAAGTACTCTTGATGTCATTTTATGTTTATTTTTCTTTCTATCATGCCCTATATAATAAACACACAATATGATTAAAAAGGATTAACTATTAAAAAGAATCAGGCTATTAATAGGTATGTGCAGACTATAGAAACCAAATGAAGACACACGAATATAGTTTTAGAACAATGTAGGTGTTAAATGAGGTTCATTGCCAACTTAGAACAATTTACCTGATTTAACTAAATTATCTGAAGGCCCTGATATAGAAATGACAGATCAAAACTTCTAAATATAAATTTTGTCATTCTCTGAAACAATGTGAAAGTAAATGACGCAGAATACTTCTGTACAGACAGATACAGAAAAGTAAATTTATATATAAAGTTATACTTAAATGTTTAACATAAGTTATACTTAAATGTTTAACATAAATGAAAAATAAAGAACTTTAAAAAACAAAGTAAAAATGCCTTTATAGGTAGGTAAGAGGAATACATTCTAGTGTTGTATTGCACAGTAGGGTAACTACAGTTAACGGTAATTTATTATGTATTTCAGAATAAGTACAAGAGATAATTTTGAATATTCCCAACAAATATTAGTGATAAATGTTGAGATAATACATATGTTAATTACCTTGATTTATTGTATTTACATTCTGAAAAATCACAGTACCCCCAAAATATGTACACTTATTATGTCAATTAAAATTTAAAAATTATGATGTCACTATAGCAACTGAATATTTTCTTATAAGTAGAAGTTATACTTATTCAGAGATACCATGGTTATGGTATACATAAAAAATTAAACAGATTTTAAAAGGAGTTTGTAAGAACAGAAGGAAAACATTTGTTTTTGAAGTTATTCATGCTGATATTTAGCATATGAAAATAAATCCACTTGAAGTGGATAGTCCCAAGATATAGAAATACAAAGTAATTAAAACTTACATAAATCTTCAGAAAAGCATTTTTTTTTTTTCAAGTAAAGGTAAAAGAAGAAATGAGAAGGATGGATGGGAAAGTAGTCTTCTTTCAGTAAGTGTGTAGGCCACTGAAACAAGTTTTACTTGAGCCTGAGGGAAGCCTATTATTTCTTCAAGCTGTGGTGAATTACTGCTTTCAAACCCAAAATGGTAATTTAAAGAACCCATTGTATCTCTAAGAGAATGTAGCTTACATTTAGAATGTAAACCATGGACTTGAAAACTGTTTTATGTTTTGTGTTTTTTTGGTTTAGTTTAGTTTAGTTTTGTGTTTGATAGAAACAGGAATAACCTTGAGTGGTCTTAGGCCAGGAATTGCTACCACTATCTTATCTGCCCTCTTCAATGGTAAGATCAGCTTATCTCAAACACTGTCTCCGAAAGCACCTGAAAGCACATCTGATATTTCCCCAAATTTCTGGTTTATACTTTGTGTTATCACTTCAAATGGTATATAATCTTTTTCCAGCTTTCAATGCCTGTCATTTTATACATAAAAGTACTTTAAAATAGAATTGAAATTTATTAAATTTGCACTAGTTAATATTTTCTTTGCTTTTAAAATTTCATATTTCTTGTGCAAGTACCTAATCCTTATCGTTTTCTAGATCACCAGTGTCTCAAATATTTACATTCATAATTTGGTTTGGTTTTATTTGTTTCATTCTTACTTTTTTTTATTATGGAAAGAAAATAATACCAAATGAAACGCATTCATTTGGAATTTTACAGTGGTTACGCTAATTGGGTACAACATTGAAAAATCTAATAGGCAAAAGGAAGATTTTTAAAAAGTTATATTTGTATGCATGAATATCAGCATGGATAACTTCTGTTCTTACAAACTCCTTTTAAAATCTGCTTAATTTTTTTGTCTTAAAGGAGCTAACATTTCGTCATCCCTGGGGCTGATGGAGAAGATGGTGAGAGCCTGGACATAGTTTATGATATTAGATCTCTTACCACTGGTAATAGATTAAGCAATTATAATTTACCAGAAAAATCTCTCTCTGGAAAACTACTACTAACAAGAAAAAAAATACCAGAAAAGAGAATAGCAAAAATACCACCAATAGCTGTCTCCAACTGCTAAATGGAACACAGCATCAGACATTTTAATTAGAAAGGTCACTCATGATCAGAAGAAAATAGTTTAACATAGTTTGTATGCAAATGACATGTTGTTTAAATTGAGGCAAACAGTTGGTCAAACAAACATAAATATGTAAAAAATAATTAATAAAATATGATTTCATAAAGATAACTCAGAAAGAGCTGATATATATAGTTTGCTATCAGTAGTTTTACAACTTATGATTCCATTGAAGCTATGATACCTGGTTTCTTAGAACTTTGGTTCAATAACATACCCAAAGAGTTCTGGAGAGGTGAAGCAGTGCAAATGTTATTTCCTTTGGTTGCTATTTCTAACAGTATTGAAAACAAGCATTTCCTACTTCATACTCTCTTCTGGTCAATTACTCTTCATCCTACTCCTCTCATTCTCTTGAAACAGATTTTGCAACAAGAAATGATGTCCGTTCTTGGCATCTAAAACTGTCCATAGCACTATGGTATTTGAGTAAAATGTCTTCTCCAATTTAGAAAGTATCTTTCCCACTATTTTAAAACTTTAGATACTACTAGTTTGGGAAGACACATAGTAAGAACAAAAGGAGCACTGAGAATAATTTCCAAATGTCCATCTCTTGTTTTATTACATTCATTTTGGTTAGATATGAGAGAATAAGTTATAGTTTTCTCTCTTGATTTCCAGAATCAGAAATACACCTTGTACTACATTAGTCAAAACGGGGTTACATAAAGAAAATTCCAACAGTTCATGGAACAATGGAAGGAAAGTCTGAATTTATTTTGGCACACACAAAAAATTGATATTTATAAACATTTTTTTCAAACTGCATTTTTATTAACTTTTTAAAGATTTCTCGTATAATCAGGAAGGACAATGGTACAGATATAGTTGACATGGTTGAAAAAAATAGAAACCAGGCATCTCTTACTCTATTTTCTTCCTTTTTCCCATGTGCCTTCTCTCCACATCCCCACCCCCCAAAAAGAGTTCTCAAAATAGACTTTTCATTAAATATGGAGCCACAGAACTTTGGGCTCACATCCTTAATTTTACTACCACAGTGAAAAGGAACTTTACTACCAAGCTTCAGGTTAAAAAATCATTACCACCTCACATCCATCAGAATGACTATTACCGAAAAGAAGATAATAAGCTTTTATGAGGATAGGGAGGAAAAGGAACCCCTCTACATTGTTGATAGGAAAGAAAATAAGTACAACCATTATGGAAAACTGTATGTAGGTTTCTCAACAAACTAAAAACAGAACTACGATCTGATCCTGCAATCTCACTTCTGGATTTACATCCAAAGTAAATGAAATCAGCATATCAAAGAGCTAGTACCATTCCCATTTATTGCAGCATTATTCACAATAGCTAAGATAAGAACTCAACCTAAATGTCCCTTACTAGATGAATGGACATAAAAAATTGTGAGCTGAATACACAGTGCAATAATATTCAACCTTAAAAAAGAAGGAAATGCTGTCATTTGTGACAACATGGATGAACCTACAAGACATTATAGTAAGTAAAATAAGACAGGCACAGAAAAAAAAATAAAATACTGGTTAATCTCAAGTATATATAGAATCTAAAAAAGTCAAACTCACAGAAGTAGAGAGCAGAATGGTAGAAACTAGAGGTTGGGGGTGGGGGTGGAGGGTAGGGGAAAGGGATATGTTGATCAAAGAGTACAAACGTTGTACCCCACCAACTTCTTAGAAGAAGTAAGTTTTATTGAGTTATTACACAGCATTTAAACTACAATTAAATAATATAGTGGATATTTCAAAATTTCTTTAAAGTAGAAAAAGTGAGAAAAATCTCACTGGGTAGAGAATTTGTTTTTAAAATTACTCTTACCTACTTATCAGATAAAAAGAATTAAAAACTCAGAAAAAAGGGTCCAACCCATGGTGCAACAGTTAAGTGTTAATAAGAGGAAGCTGGATCCCATGCCGAGAACAAGGTTCAAATTCCAGCTTTGATAGTTTAAAAAATTACACTGGGATGGGACCAGCAGTTGGCATAATGGCTATGTCACTGGACTCCATGTAGTCGACCACTGTTCGAGTCTCAGACACGGTGGCTTAAACTCGTGCCGGGCGTGTGTGCGTGGATATGTGCCCAAGATCCAGAGAGGAGAAAGGAGAAGAAGAGATTGTAGCATGGCCGTCTCCCCCCCGCCCCTCCCCCGCCCCCAGAGTGACTTCTCGCTTTCTGTCTCTTTCTCTCTCTCTGTCTTTCTGGGGAGCGAATGCGCCCTATAGCAAAAACCTCTCCAAAAAAAAAATACACTGGACAAGTGCATGTGTGCCCAGGATCCTGAAAGGATGAAGAACTGGAGGAAAAAGGATTATGGCATGACCAGGGCCTAGTGGAGGAAAACTTTGCCTCTCTCTTTTCTTTCTCTCTCTTGCACGTACACATGCCTTCTAGCATAAACAAAAGTCTAATAAAAATTTTTTTAAAACCCTCAAGAGACACAATTTTGACATTGCTGAATTAAGAGTGAACAACTGGAAATTGAATGATTTCACACATTACTATTTTTCTAAGTAAACAAGTATTTTAAGATGCTTAATAAAATAGAAATGCTTTTATTTGTAAAATAAATAAAATACAACATAAAAGTGTTATACAGGTGGCCAGCAGGTGGTGTGGTGGTTAAGGCACTAGACTCCCACATGGCCTAACATGGTTCCAGTCCTGGTCCTGGTGGCTTGAAAATCATGCTGGGCACATAAGAATATATGTTCAAAATCCTAAAATACTGAAAAAGGGATTGTGGCATGGACATTCTCCTGTGAGGGGAGATTTCTCACTTTCTGTCTCTCTCTTTCCAGTGTAATGCCCTATGGCAAAAAAGTCAAAAAAGTGTTATACAGTATATGAGAACATGTACAAATAAAAGCTATTATTGAACCTCTTTAAAATAAATGGGATAAAGATATTATATTGATTTTTTTTTCAGTATTTCTTATTACTACTGTAAAACTATCCTCCAAGCTGAGGGCAGACAAATACTACATATATGAGAATACTACAAGTGTGTAATATATGAGATAATTGTTAAATACAACATATATAGTAGTATACAATTGCACATAACAATAATTGTCCTCTCTTAAAGCAAATAGGGTAAGCTAAATGGAATTTTTCTTTCTAAAGGGATGATAACACCACAATCCCTTCTCCTCCATCTATCCTTTCTTTGGGGATTTTGGTACTCACAGTTGATTTTAATAGAGTTTTCTCTATAAAGTAAAATTTAAACAAATCTTTAAAAGATTCTTTTAATATCTTTTTATGAAATGTTAGGGACTATACATTGTTCTCAGCTTTGGTTTCCTTCAAACTAACATGCTACTCTGTATTAACCAGTCAATATAAATTCATCTCCAATGTATTAATTTTTCCAAATTAACAAATAAGGGCCTATACACTTTAATAGTAACTCTAGACCAGAAATAGACAAAGGCAACCATTACGTAGAAGGTATTTACATTAAAATTTAGAGCAAAACTTATGAGAAAAAAGTATCTTTTTTATTAATTCAGGCCCTCTTTCTTCCTCGCTCCTCTCTGTCTAAACCCACACAAATAATTTCACACCAAGTACAGTTGCAAATGTAGAGAAAATGAAGGTATGTCTGGTTTTGTTTGTTTGTTTTTTTATAGACCTGAGGAGGGTATCTTCCCCTCTATCCCAACGTAAACAGTGACTTAAGTAAAACTAGTAGGACTATGTTTTTTTCAGGCCAAGGAAGTACAGCATCTCACTTTGCAAGTAGTAGCCTATGGAAGGAACCTCAAGTCTATAAGACACAGACAAATAGAAAGTGCAATAGGGAAAGTAACTGCAAATTTGTTGAAGGAAACTTTATCAAATCACATAGTAGTTGAAAAAATTAAGAGGAGTTTAAGAATAGTAAGTAACTAGAAAAAGAGAGAAGAGGACATGACAATGACTTTTAAATTAAAAAAGAAAAATCTGTCAGAAGAAAAATGTATTCAACTTTTTCTCCATGATGAAAAATCAGGATAATTAGTTGGAAGTTGCACAGAGTCAGATACTCATGCATATTCAATAGCTCATTATCAAGAAAGGATATTAAGTGTTGTTGAACAAAATTTTTATAATGTCTATATTAAGGAAGTACTAGATGTAAATCAGACCTTTAAGAATCATATTCTCGCTTTCATGACACCTTTAGAAATTATTTTTTCCTGAAAGTCAGCGAGCTGTCACTTTCAGTCATTCTATTAATATTACCCTACTGGACCTTAAAAAGCTTAACAAACAGTTTATTATGTTATATATTACTGTAATTTAACAGCTGTTATACAGCTCTATAGAATTTCAATTCTAAGTTAATTATCTATCCAAAGAAATTTTGCCTCAGGCCTGGACTTAGTGTGTAATCTTATAATTTAAGAATTAAGTATATTGTCTCTACTGAATTCTTCTTTATGGTTTTTAATATTATTTCTGCTTCTGACCTTTTATAAGATTCAACAGGTTAATGAGGAATAAATTCTCCAATGGTTATCTTCATACAAATAGTGCTTTTTTTTCCCCCTGCAAGCATATTTATACCACCAGAATTTATGCCAAACTCTCCAGAATGGAACTACACTGATGAGGCTTTCGTTGTAACTCACTGTTTTTAACACAAAATTATGACTGACACTTCCTAATCCCTGAAAACCTTTTCCAAACTTAATGAACTTTAACAAATGTCAGTTAAAGGTTCACTGACAAATTAGAGGTGAGTAGAAAGACAAATGAAAGAAAACACACATGCTCATGTTTCTACATGCTCAGTAGAAACAGGATAAGACATCTCTTGAGACCACCATATTGAAAAATAAGAAAAGTGTGAGACCGTTAATACTAATTTCAGGTGTTTACAGTTAATGAGGGAATTCAAATAAACATTTCTTTATATTCATTAATAAAGAAAAATATTTCATTCAGGAACATATAGAATTATTTTATTTGTACTTTTTAAACCTTTACTGTAAAATTCTAAATATATCCTGATACATTATAAGCCTTGGAAGGTTTAAAAATCTTTTTCCTGCTTTAGGTAGTTCTGTGTTCCTCATAGTACTGAGAGATCACACTTCATAGGCACTCCAATATTTTTATTGTAGTTTTTAATTTTCATATAATAGTTATACATATTTATGAGGTATAGTATGGTTTGAATACATGTATACAATGTATAGTGATCAAATTATGGCACTAAACATAGTGATAGATGAAGGAATGAATGTTTATCTATATCTATTACTTTTCAATTGACATGAATCTGCGTTTCAAACTCCTTTTATCAGCTTTGCAATGAGATTTTCTTGATAATCCTTTTTGAAATGGCAAACTCATACATAATTTTGTAGCATTTAACACATGATAACTTTTTTTTTTTTTTGGAGAGGTTTTTCACTATAGGTTGCATGCGCTCGCCAGACAAGACAGAGAGAGACAGAGAGACAGAAAGCGTGAAATCACCCCCCAGGGGGGATGGTCATGCTGCAATCCCTTCTCCTCCATTCTCCTCTTGGGATCTTGGGCATGCACGCACACGCGCCCGGCGTGAGTTTTAAGCCACCGGGTCTGGGACACGAACCATGGTCTACTGCGTGGGAGTCCAGCGACATAACCATTACGCTAACTGCTGGTTCCCAACACATGATAACTTTTACTCATTTATTTGTCCATTGTTTGTCTCCTTCAGCTAGAATGTAAAAGCTTGAAATGGACAGAGGTTTGGGCTATTGTGTTTTTGAAGGAATACCACTATATGGCACGAGACAGGTTTTCAAAATAAAATGTGGAATAAACAATTTTAAAAAACTGTATCATCTTGGAACTCAGAATCTGTGGGGGTTGGGAGGATGCTAAGTCAAGAAAATATTTAATCTTTTAAATATGAGTCCTTAGAAGTTCTGTTTATTTTCAATGAGCAATGGAATCAACTCATTTGTTTACAATGGTATACTTTTTATTTTTCAAGGGGTTTTTGCTATAGGCTGCATGCACTCATCAGAAAGACAGAGAGAGACAGAGAAACAGAAAGCAGGAAATCATGTCCCAGGAGCGGGGATGTCCATGCCGCAATCCCTTCTCCATTCTCCTCTGGGGATCTTGGACATGCACGCACATGCGCCCAGGGTGAGTTTAAGCTACCAGGTCCCAGACTCAAACCGCCGTCGACTATATGGGAGTCCAGCGAAATAGCCGTTACACCAACTGCTGGTCCCTACTATTGTATACTTAATCATTCAAGTTTGCTAATTTTACATGTTTACTAAATAGTGTAGTTCTAAGTAACAGAGGCTAACATTGCCTCCCGTATATTTATATCCTTGCCTTTGTATCTCCTGTTGCCTTTGAGTTTCTCTATGATCTTTTTTAAATGAAATTTGAGATATTCAGTTGTTTCAATTCTACTATACAAGAGTCCTAATTATGATGTAGTTAGTGGTAAAGTTTGGGGTGAGGTCAGCACCGGATAGTCTTAGGAGTAAGATTTTGTCTTTTAGATAGTCTGGGTCTCTCGCCTTAGACCTGTTTGGTTTTTTGTTTGTTTGTTTTTTGTTTGTTTGTTTGTCTGTTTGTCTGTTTTTAGCCTATGTCATATACTCAGGGGAGAGAGACAGAGAAAGACAGTGAGAGGGAAAGTGAGAAATTAACTCCCTACCCAGGGGGATGACTATGCTGCAATCTTTTCTCCTCTAGAGTCCCAAAGACAGTGAGAGAAAAAGTGAGGAATTATCTCCCTACCCGGGAGGGATGACCATGGTGCAATCCTTTCTCTTCTACTGTCCTCGCAGGATTTAGGGGGCACACCTACACACACCCAGCGTGACTTTCAAGCAGCCAGGTATGGGAATCGAACTGTGGTCCTGTGGGAGTCCAGTGCCTTAACCACCATGCCATCTTCTGGGCCCTGGTCTTTGACCTTCTTAAGCTCTTCTCAATACCTCCCACTAAGCTTAGATGAGACAGGAAGGTTACAGGGGGTTAGAGATATTTATCTCCTTTTTCATTTGGGCTCTCACAAAACTCCACTTAAGGGTCTGTTAAAATAAACTGTTGAGGGTAAGTAGTTAAGAATAGAATGCTCTGGGAGTTGACAGGTGGCATAGTGGTTAAAGTGACTCCCACATGTCCGACCATGGGTTGAGTCTCAGATCAGGGGGGTGGGGGAGGAAATTAAATTAAATAATTCTTTCAAAAATAAAAAAAGAGTAGCATGCTGTGTATGTATATAAAAATGGCTATGTTTCCTGAGAGGATTTTTCTGAGTTAGTTGGATATGGGAAAAAAAATAGAAGAACAAACAACTATCCAAGAAGCAGAATCTAAAAGTTGCTTCAAATGTTACTGCAGTTACAAAAGTCTCTGTAAAAAGGTATTTGAATGCTATATTTCTAAATCTGGGTGTACACACTGAGTATCAAATATCTAGAGGCATGGTTAGGAACACGCAAAGGCATCCCTTGACCCGTTCTGGCATCTATTAGGGAATCTATCAAAGAAACATAGATTAAGAACAATTTCAGAAACTCCTGACAAGTAGAAAGATCACCAGCAATTAAATAACTGCTTTAGAAAAACAGGCTGAGAATCTAAGGAGCTTTTGAAATTTAGTAAGTTTTTTTTTTGTCACTGTTTATTCACTGTAACTTTAAATGAGTTCTCTCCAAGCCTTGTCCTTTTTCCCATAGATAAAATATTTCTGTAACTTACTCTTGATAAATATTAGCAATATCCTACCTTTATAAAGAATGAATGTAAATTATTTATAAAAAATCAACACTGAAATGCTAATAAAATCAGAATCAACTTCTATACTCATTAATAAAGAGAAAAATCAAATGTATTGCCAATAGCTGTTATAA
Organism: Tupaia belangeri chinensis; assembly: GCF_000334495.1. Lineage (NCBI taxonomy): Eukaryota > Metazoa > Chordata > Mammalia > Scandentia > Tupaiidae > Tupaia > Tupaia belangeri. The sequence goes on along the minus strand of NW_006159481.1, from coordinate 2,586,728 downwards.
ATATATTGTGAAGTTTTATGAAAAAAATACCAAAAAATATGCAAATGCACTTTAAAATACCAAATTGTTCTTTCAACAACTAATCTTTTTTTATGTCATTAAAAGTTTATCTTCTTGTGAATCTGGTATTTCCTGTAACTTGGTAATGTCAAATGACTCTTAGGAAGATGACTGGAGACCTTCTTTGTCAGGCTATTAATTTTAAAGTGCAGTTGTGTTCACAGAAAACTGAAGGGAAAATCCAGCAGATTGAAAACAAGTACTTTGATATTTTAAAATAGTCATCAGCGGTAGGTGGCAGAGTGGAGAGGTCACTAGGATACATAATTATAAAATAATCCTAAAATTAATTTCTTACACATTAAATCCACTGTAGGCAGTAGTAATTCAATATATGTACTAGCTCTTTTTCTATATCAAGTGTTTCACTGGTTAGTCATTATAACCTAACACTATTTTTGCATCTACTTCTATCTGATATAATGTACTATTTTTCAAGAAAACAAGGGATAACACTAACATACCAACATGAGATTTTAGAAGACATTTAAAACAAAAGTCCACGTCCAACCATAATTTAGAAAATTAGTATTAATGGTAATGAGGATATGAAAGCCTACTCAATAAATAAAAGTACCTGAATCAAATGCAATCTGCTCAAATAGGCCTTTACTGTTCATACTGTATTGAAAATCTATTTCTCATCATAAAAAAATGAATTTAATAAAGATGTTATATCCTTCCTTGTCATGCTAAACATATTGTATTAGTTCCTGACTGCTATTAAAATAGTTTGTCACAAATTTAGTGGCTTCAAAATAATACAAAATTATTACAATTATGGAGTTCAGAGTCTGAAATGTGTAAATTGAGGTGACTGAGGTGTCAACAGGGTCTCATTCTTTCTGGGGTCTCTCAGGGGCAATGTGTTTCTTCGCTTTTGGAGGCTACCTATATTCCTTGGCTCATGGCCCCTTCTCCTGTAGAAAGCCAGAAATGTTCAACCCAGTCCTTCCATATTGCCATCTATTTGGTTTGTTGTCTGCTTCTTTCTCCTCCAGTTTTAAGAAGCCTCATGATATGGTTCCAGCAAGTGACATAGTGGTTAAGGTGCTAGATTCTCATATGGATAACCATGTTTCAAGTTTCGAACCTAGCAGCTTAGAAATCATGCCAAATGTGTGTGTGTGTGTGTGTGTGTGTGTGTGTGTGTGTGCGTGCGCGCATGCGTGCGTGCGTGCACTCAAAATCCTAAGAGAAGTGTGGAGGAAACGGAGTGTGGTATAGCCATTCCCCCTCACTTTCCCTCTTTTTGTCTCATGAAAGAAAAGGCAGGAAGGAAGGAAGAAACTTTTCTGATTGATTATCTAATGCCCACTGGAATAACCCAGAATACTCTTCCCATCTCAAAGTCAAGCACTTAGCAACATTAATTCCATCTGATGTTTTAACTTCTTTTTGTTAGGAAAGCTAACAAACTCACACATTCTGGAGATTAAATTCATTTTAACATAATGCAATTTAATGGAGTATTACCAGTTTGCATGTGTTCCTTAAAATATGGTTTTCACAAGTAATTTTTTTTAAAGTATCTACAGTAACTAACTAGACTTCTTTCCCTCCCATTTTTGGGGCTATCTAATTTCTAATGGTGCCATCTCCAATTAAAATCTTGACAACATATCTCATTATATCTTTTTGATTGTTATTCCTGTTCTACTAAATAATAAAAGAAAGATAAAAATAATATGGAAAATAGCAATACTAGTAAAGTTGTAGCTTTCTGCAATTCCTATAAGCATTTTCTCATTCTCTCATTTTGTTTCACAACAAGCTACTGACAAGGTACTGTGTACATTCTTTTTTAAAATTGTGCTTGTCGTGGGCAGGGGGAGAAAGTGAAGATGGTCATTCTCCACAATCCATTCACCTCCATCTCTTCCTTCCTTTCAGTATTTTGGCGTATTTGCACATGTACATGGCATATTTGTCAAGTCACCAAGTCTAGGACTCAATAATGCAATTGGCCATGCAGGATTCGTTGCCTTAACGATGATGCCACCAGTTGGCCAGACTTTTTATTTTTTTTTTAAATAAACATGTTGATTTTATTAAATTTTTAAAATATACTGGTATCAAGTTATAAATTTAATTATTCTGCATTTTTTAACATGGACTTTTTTTTTTAATTTTTATTAGAGAAGCTTTAGCTTCAGAGCAAACCTGAGTGGAAAATTAAGAGATTTCTCACATATCCCCATTTCCCATATGCAGAGTCTACCACAAAATCTACCACCACAGTATAACAATTGTTAAAACTTACAAAACTACAATGAGGAACATCATTATCATACACAGTTATTATTAGGGCCAATTCTTGGTGTTATAGGTTCTATGAGTTCAGAGATAGTGTACAATGATGTGCATCCATCATTGTAGTATAATAAGGAGTCATTCACTACCCTAAAATTCTCTGTTCTCTACTTATTCATCCTTTCCTAACCCCCCCACCCCAGTACCTGGAAGCCTCTGATCTTTTTATTGTCTCCAGAGTTTTGCTATAGTGGGCATATTAAATTTTTATTTGCTAGAGGATATGTGTGCTACCTAAAGAGACAGAGGGGGAAAGAGCAAGTGCCAAATGAAACACAGCAATCCCTCCTCCTCCATTTCCCCATCTGGTTGGGATACTGGGTATTCATGCACTGGTGCCTGATATGTGTTTCAAGCCACTGGGTTGGGATTCTAACCACACTAGGTCATGGGGGATCTGGATTCTTTAGCTACTAGGCTATGGGACTGGCTCCTTATTTTTTAGATGGCCATTTTATAAGAGAAAGAATAATCACTTTGAAATTTCTAGAACCAGAAATGGAAGTAAAAGTGATAGATGAGCTTGCATTTGTAAACAGGGACAAATCATGGGAGGCTTAAATACCTCAATAAGACATAGACGCCAGAGAAGACCACTGAGAAATTTTTAGTAGGAGAGTGCAATGGCTAGACTTTGACGGATTACATGACTGGATACAAAATAGGAGCTATATCACAGTGGGAAAATAGGAGGGACTCAGTTTTTAGATGGATTCAGCCAACGTTCTTTACGTAAAATGGAGTGACTAAAGAAATTATCACATCACCATCTTTGTAATACGGAAAAGCTAATATAGAAGACTTACCTATCAGACACTGATAAGTGCTGTAGTTGTATAATTTTAGTTAATAATCAGTTAGATACTATTGGTATTACTATTTCACAAATGAGGAATCTAAGACAGGAGAAGGTATGGAACTTTACTCATGATACATAGTTAGCAATTGACAAAAGTCAGGATTCAAACCTGGCATAGGTGATGTGATGTGATGTGATAAATGAGAAGCATGAATAGGCAAGCACAAGTGCCTAGTGTCTGCCTAACATTACTAAAATGCAATGCCTCACAGGTTATTTTTATAATGACTAGGGAACACCTCCAGACAGACAGTGCAAAGAAGGCCAATACTGTCTCCTTTGAGAAGTGCAGAATGACTCACCAAGATTAAGCACATCTTGCTACTTTCAGGTATTGACCACGGGCTTTGAAAGGTCATACTTTCTTGAATCTCAGGATCTTCAAAATCAAGATATTAAACTAGTTTTCATATGCCTTTAAAAGGAGGTTTTATTAAAAGGCCAAATACAAAGAATTAATTTAATTTAGTAAAACTGGTGGACAAGGGCCTTAAATTGGAAAGACCCTCCTTTTTATTCCAATTTTGTTTCTTTTCATTTTTAATGGGTGGGGTTAAACTCGAGGGAACAATTTGTAATATTTACTTGAAATAATAACTAGCGTTTCCTCTATTTTATCCTCAGCAGATCATTTTATTTATAAAACCACAGATGTTGAATTTGTGACCAATAGCTGATTGCATTTTCTGACTTTTATGTCTCTAAAGATAGCATATTCCATTAGCTGGTGCACTTCTCTAAACCTTACACATCTATTGGCTTCCAGAATCCTAATTAGCACTCTTCTCAGTGGCACCTTGTCACAGCACTTCCCTTGCCCTCTACAGAATCTTCCTGACAGCTCACATGAACAAGAAGTCTAAATCAGGATGCCAATGACTCACAGAGACTTGAGGCACTTACAGCTCTTCTTGCTTAGATTGGGTCTAGCAGTGTTGTAACACTTCCTTTTCTCCTCTGCTCAAGCGAAGGCTCCCTAGCTCTGAAAATTATCTGCTTATTAGATGTGTTGGTTATTTTATTATCCTGCCAGGTATATCCTTTATTAAGACTTTCAGGATTTACTCAGCCACCAAATGAAATAAAGCAAAGAATGTTATCAAAATGGATCAGATATAGATTTTCTTGAAAGGTTCAAACATTGTACTTCATTATTATCTCACTGTTTTAATTTTTTATAAGCTGCAAGAGCCATTATTGAACATTCCTTTTCCCTAAATCATGTACTATGCATGCTCTATTTATGCTGAAGTTATAGCTGTGTCATATCTTTAAACAGATGTAAGATTTCCTGAAGGTTAGGAAAGATTCTAAGCTTTTCTGTGTCTCAGTTTTCCCATTACTAAATGAGAGTGAGAAAATCACTTGCCTTTAGCACATATAGTATACTGCATATTGGTCTCAAAAAGTGTTCCTCCTTATTTCCATACACTTTGTGTGTAACTCTGCAGAATATTCCCTTCTGTAGACATGGCTTACTTATGTTTTGACCACTTTGGCTTTACTTTGACACAAATAAAAAATAAAATTAAAAAAATAAATTGAGGTTGCCAGTTCTGAGTCTAGGCTTCCTAGGCTTTAAAAGGCTGGTGGTGTTTTTATTTGACCACTTGGACTTTTGATGTAACCAACAGATCATACCTAGGATAGTCCACTGGTTCTGGATATAAGAATTAAATCACTTGAATTACAAGCATCCCTCAGACAATCAGAGATCTATGAATGAGCCAAACTGAAATCAAAGCAGCTATTCAACATAGCTCAACTGACTCCTCAGGCACAAATTTAAACATGTTACAGAGATTTATGGCCAAATACATGCTTATTTTTGAATCTCACTGAGATTTTGTGGTGATTTGTACAGCACTTTTGTGACAATAACTAACTCAAACAGAGTCATTAGGAGAAAACCATTAGCTTATGTAAAATGTTCACAGTATTGCTAGTACATAATATGTGTTCAGTAAGTATTACGATAACTTAACCATATGCAATTTTCCTTCCGGAATACTAAGAATTGTGTTTAACAAAGGAAAGTTAAACAAATACCTATAAGCCCATTCATTAAATTAACTTAGCGTAAAGTGGCAGATGCTTCAATCTATTTTTCAATCATAAGATAAGATTGTAGTTTCTCCTACAATTTTGAGTCTTCTAGTGAAGAATACATTCTTAATGAAGCAACTTTGCAAGGAGGAATCTAATCTATACCCAAATGTATTGAATATTCCTTAAAGGTAATGTCTGGCTCTGCAAGGTCTGGATTGGAAGAAATTTGTAAATAACTAAAATACAGTTTTAATTTTGTTACACACACACACACACACACACACACACACACACACACACACAGTAGGTTGATAAAAAGAAAAGACCAACAGATGGTTGCTATGTGGTATAGAATAATAGTCCTGTTGTTTGCTCTTTGTATTTCCATTAAAATAGAAGTAAAAGATCCATATAATATTATGAATAGATTTCAACTATACTAGGATATAGTACTAGGTAGAAATTCTTCATGTTAGTACTAAGAGTGAGACCAAAATCAGGGTCCCTTGCCTCCTAATTTATCCTTTCTTCCACACTGATTTTAAATGTAATCTCCCTCCTTCAATACATTAACTTAAAAACAGAGGAAAGAGGATTCTTCCTGAATCATTCTATGGTGGTGGGGGAGGTGGGCCACTGGAATCTCCCTTTAAGAGAACTTGCTTTAGGGAACATAGTTTTTTGACAACTTGCAGCTGTGCATTTTTACATCCATCATGGTTATTACAACAAAGTGAAGCTTCCCTAGTTTTCTCCCAATGTCTGAGCCTGGGAGTACTATAATTAGGAAATTTCTTACTGCTGGGAATTTATTTTGATCTCTGCTCAGGAACCTCACATCAGTTGTACCAAAACTGTCTCAGAACGTCACTGCATTTTGTGGCTCTTCTTTCTCAATGCTCCTCCTTTCTGCCTCTCTTCCATAGGCATCAGACCCGAATCAGTGCCTGAAGGCTCCCGCTGTCTACTCTGCTCTATTCCTTTTACTCTTCTGAAATATTTTCCCTATAAAAATTTTATATTCAATCCTGGATTTATAACTGCGTCTTGGAAGATTTTAACCGACATATTATAAATAAATTATTCAAACATCTGTTGATCACTAAATGTCTAATACCAAGTGCTAAAAATATGACAATGAATAAGAATAACTTCCTTAACTCAAGGAGTTCAACATTTAATATTGGTGATGACTATTTGTTTTACTTTCAGTACAACTGTTAAATCCTATAATCCAGAAGTCTATAAAATACATAAGAACTTGAGGAGATATTATTTCTTTACTGGAGAAGAAGCTATAAAAGGTTTCACAAATGAGTTGACATTTGAGATTGGTCATCAAATATGAGTAATATTTTCTTAAATGGAAAACAGGAATCAGGAGGGAGGTTGTAGGAGGTCATTCCATATAGGCAGCAAAAATACATTTAGCAAAAGTAGCAGCAAATAAGGGAACTAGACATAAAGCTGGCAGAATCAGAAAAAACGACATGCAGAAAGACTGAGCAAACAGCAGAAGAGTAAAAAAGACTTCAAGAACGAAGAAGTTTTATGAACCTAAAAAGAGAGCATGGTGAATTACAGCTTTGGAAAGGAAATGACACATAAGGGAAAGAAGAGTAACTGATTTGGTTCTGAGTAACCAAATGGTTAGTAAGTCCCATGACATGCACTAAAAATGACAAGATAAAATAGAATAGTATTTTATTTATTTATTTAGGTACAGGTTTTTGTATTAGGGCAGGTGTGCTAGCCGTAGAGAGAGAGAGACATATGTGAGAGGGAAAGTGGGATTTCACTCTCCAGGAGAGATAGCCATTTTGCAGTCCCTTCTCCTCTATTCTCCTAGGTTCTTGGGCACAAATGCATAAGTACTCAGCATGATTTAAGTCGGGTCTGGGACTCAAATCACAGGTGGCCATGTGGGAGTCCAGTGATGTAACTGCTATGTTCATTACCTGCCAGCCCCATATCTTATTTTTAAAGTGAGGATGTCAAAACTACATTTTGATATTTAAGGATTAGAGACAATGCATACAGAACAACTGCCGTAATACCTGGCACATACGAGGCTTTCAACACAAACTTCTCATCCTTATCTTGCAACCTTCCCTTCTGCTTCAATTATTACTAATTTGTTATTGTTAATTTGTCACTGATTAGATAGATCTTCATATTTACATAGTTTTTAAATATAATGACTATAATACAGTTTTGAAATTATGAAGCTTTGTAGTTACATTTTCCACTTGCCCTATAGAACTATAAACAAAAGGAAGATTGCACAATAGTTCCACAACAAAATATGGTATAATCCGAGAGCTGAACTCTCCAAAACAATCAATCAAATGTGAATATACCTCTTGTGACTGACTTCATAAACTCAGTAATTACTTGTGCAGGGTCTGAAAATTGAGAAACAATAAGGGTTGCCTTTTCCCAGGAGAGCTGTAGAATGGATGAGTGAGAGTAAGAAAAAAATTGCAGAAATGGAAATGAAATTCATTGAGATGTTTCCATGCATTAAATAGGGTTTTCTACCATTAACATTATATTTCCTAGTTGAGGTTACCAACATGGGGAGAGACTGGAGGAAAAAAAAAATCAAAGTACACCTGACATTTGATTAGACTAGAACTTGAGCTAAAAAGTATCTGGTACATATTAATCTCAAATTACTATTTGGATGTTTTTCAATATCTTGCTCAATTGTACAAGTGTAGAAGTTCTGAGATCCATTTTATGTTAAGTTCATTTATATCCAATGCAACTGAGATAAAATGCTATTATCACTGATCAACTTAAACGCTAAATGCAACTTATCTGGTATACATTTTGTTCTTTATATCTACTTTAATGTGAAATACAGAGCTCATATATAGTGAGATTTTATATTTTAAAATGTACTGAACACTAGCTGCATCTTCCAAAATCATTAGAAGTGGTTATTAAAGCTCATTCAGTAACTGTCAACCCAGAAATTTGTCTGAGTAAAGAAACTAGTTCTATTTCTACCCAGCGAAAGAACATCTCTATTAGAGACTACTCTTGTCTATATTTACCTTGGAAAGCACCAACTAAGAAAGTTTAGATCACTTTACCACCTGCTATTAGTCCCTCCCAAGACAGCTAAAACTTAACATGCCATTTGCCAACTTCCTATGGTTGTAAAAATTAATGGTAAGCCCAACTGCAGTGACAGAGTGGTGGCAGAACACTCAGCAATGCTGGAAGCCATGTGAAAGATCATTGTTCAGTTCCCATGCTGACTTGCACGTGCCAGGTGTATGAGCATGGTTGCGATCCTGAGTGGGAGAAAGGCCATAGTCTGTTTCCGATTCCCTCTATTCTCTTCCCTACTTAATCCAACTGGCTTTTTTCAGAGAGTTTATATTCTTCTTCCTTTTTTTTTTTTTTTTTACAGATTTTTCC
>NW_006159481.1:2542560-2577953 GCF_000334495.1 Tupaia belangeri chinensis | reverse complement strand
GATAGTGAGGGGGAAAGTAAAACCCCCCCCCCCCCCATGAGGAATGGCCATGCTGCAATTCCTTCTCCTCCATTCTGTTCCCAGGATCCTGGGCATGAATGCTCACACATTGAGCACTGTTTTCAAGCCACTGGGTCTGGGACTTGAACCATGGTCAGCTACGTGGGAGTCCAGCAACATAACCACTATGCCATCTGCTGCCCCCTAGAGAGTTTATATTCTTAATAATGATGCATCTTCTATATTTCTTTAATTCTTGATTAAGGTAATATGTATCCTAAGCCAATTAATTAAGAGAAGACTCAAAAGGGGAAGAAAAGACTAGACCAGATGATATGGTACCGATGTTATGTTAAAGTCTCATTTTAGCTACTAAGTAGACATATAAATGAAATAAGATGAGGCAATGTTACAATTGTAATGATACTTAAAATGTTACCCAGACTATTCCATCTCATGTGTGTCATCTCAATAAACTCAAAGGCAAATTGGGCCAGCCTAATATGGCATTCCACAATGCTGAAGGCTACATGGGAAAGTCCTAGGTTCCCATCTCAAGTCTCCCTGTACACCCTGGCCAAACACATGTCCATGACCTCGGCTGGCTGAGGCAGGCATTGATCCAACATGGGGACACCGATAGTGGTGCTTCTCTCTCTTTCTCTTTCTCATGAAATAAATAAATACATTTTTATAAATTAGTGTTTAAATCTGTTTTTACATGGAGATTTCCCAATTCTCAATGTATTACTCTTGGAATTACATTATATTCTGAATTTAGAATCTGCTATCACGTTTTAAAGTGGGAATAATAAATTCCCATCGAATTCATGTGTAATTCAGAATTCAAAATTTTCATATGTAATCTTAATCTTCACGTTAAGAATTCAATGATATGAACCTTTCTGATGAACTCTGAAAATGATGAACTGTTCTGTAAAAGACTACCTGATAGTATACTTATTGCTATGCATTGTGGATCTTCATTCACCACTAGAGGGAAGTGATATCCATGTTGTTTCTTTTACAAGTGTATGCCAAACGTTCTCTTCAATAAGAGCGAAGAAATCTGGGTCAGTATTCTTTTCTTTCATTGCTTCAAAGGCAACCCATTATTGTGGCCTAGCACTCTGGACTTAGGATGTTACCATTTTAGGTGACCAATGCACTGAAAATACACTTTCTCTTTTTAGTAGAGAGTTACAGTTACGGTTTCCAGGGCTTTTTTCTTTAGATAGAGAACATCTTTCTTTCTTTAAGGTTTATCCTCACTCTTAGCAATTTATTAGCTGACATCTCTCCCCTCTGCAGAATTCATTCTTTAGTAATAAAATTTCTTACCTTTCCAGAGTTCATTAAATTATACATGTTTTTGGACAATGAAGCTTATTAAACCTAAGTTTAATTTGTATTAGACTTTTTCAAAGAAATAATTACTGAAATAATGTGAAAGATACTGTAGCACAGTATTCATATATTTGAAAAACATGTTCAGTACTCAGTGTTTATTTATTAAATCTCAATTCTTAGTTGATGACTTAAAACCAAGGATTTGGCCTCGGGACCTTCTGGATGCTACTCACAATAGAGGGCCACTGCAAGTTCACACTAGTCTAACTGTTGACATGTTTCCCTGGGTTCAGCCTGTAAGATTTTGAGCTACTTCAACTTTTTTATCTTTGTTAATTGCCTAGGGGAAAAAAAAAAAAACTAAACAAAAATCCCAAACCTTATGTGTTACAAATATTTTTTAAAACATCCAGTAACACACAGTCAAAGCTATAATATCTAAAGGATATATAAAGAAATAATAATTGCAGATAACATTTATCTGCCCATTATCTGGCCCATTTTCATAGATCAAAAGAGTGTTCAAAATTTTCATGTGTAATCTTAATCTTCACACAATCTTAAATTGTCACTATTTTTAACTCTTATTTTGAAAAACAGGTAAACTAGATTTAAATAAATTGGGCTACTGTTCAAATTCAGACTCGTCTGTCTCTAGCATAAAACCTTAATTACTATGATACACTTCCTTACATACATGCTTCATATAATGTTCCTTCTCATTCATTCACTGTGATCAATTTAATTAATGAATAAGGAAAAGTTTAATATCATGCATATTCAAGTATTTCTAAGAGTTAGAATCCTCTGGTTTCATGAGGAATGTTAAATGCTGATTTTTTTCTGTAAGAAAGATGGATTAATCTGAAGATTAATAAGATCAATGTAAAGAGACTAACAAGAGCAACTTTATGCCATTCTCTACTTGCATCTGTGCTTGAAAATAGCATAACTAACTTCTAAAGCTACATATTTTTGAAGGATGAACTTTTCTAAATGTTCAGTTCTGTCAGTAAAATATGAACTTGTAGAGATCAAGAAGATTGGAATTTTTCCCAAAATTTGTGGACATAAATCTTCTTTCAATGTTTTCACCAATGGTATTTCTTTTTATCTTCACATTTTATATATTGAATATATTAGTTGCCTATGAGTTACTTTACAATGCTGGAATTGGCACTGTTCAATTCTTGGTAACAGTTCATTAATTGGAGTAAAAGGAATCATGTTCTTCTTTCTAGTTCTGGAACTTCTAAAAATGAATTTTCTTTTGTGTCTTTTATTTAAAGTCAATAAAATTTGACTTTTTACTTAAAGTCAAAATTTTCCACTGAATATCGGTGATAGTGTGTGTGACCTTGTGCTTAAACAAGTCTTTTGTAATTATTAATTTTAAGTAATTTTTTAATTTAACTTTATATTTATTTACATGATTTAATTTGACTTGAGTGGGAGTTGGGAGAGAGAGAAAGAGAGAGAGAGTGAGAAACCAAGTCACCAGGTCTAGGACCCGAACCAGGGTCAGCCATGTGGGAGTCCAGCACCTTTAACCACCATGCCACCTTCTGGCTCCATATAATTATCATTATTCATATTATGAAATGGTTGCAAATTATATACTGTTTGCACATAATACCTAAAAATTCAAGAAACAATTGGTTGCCATAATAAATTGAACTATCACCTTTCTGCTTCATAGTGATATTAAATTTGGATTAATACTTTCCTCAGTTCCACATTCTTACTGCTTAAATCAGAATTAAATAGTTACTGTGGGGCCGGCAGGTGGTGTGGTGGTTGACATGGCTGGACTCCTATGTGGCTGACTGTGGTTTGAGTCCCAGACCTGGCAGCTTGCTTTTTCACTTTCCTTCTCTCTTTCTCTCTGGTCAACTTCAAAAAAATAAAAAGTAAAGTTAAATAATGGTAATGAATTAAATGGTAATGAATTATTTAAATTAAAAATAATTATTTAAAAAAATAGTTAATATAATTTCATTTAAACAACAGTCAGGTCATCAAGTCAGTATGGGTACTTCAATTTTGAACAGTTTATTGACAGCTGTGGAAAGCAATTGAAAACAAAACAAGAGAGATCTTAAGAGGTGACGTTGGAGAGGATGGGTGTGGAAACTAGAGATTGTAAGTGGGGAAAGTGGTTGTAGAGAGTGGGTGGTGGAGAGTGAGTTTGAGGTGCAAGGGGAGAAAACATTTGACAGACAAAAAAATGTAAAGAAAAATATATATGCATATATATTTAGAATGAAATGGTTAGTTGTGCTATGCAATGAGTATTATGTTAATTTGAGAATTTGATTTTGTGGAATTTCAGCTTTTATCTTTTGGCTTACCAGATAGATATTGAATTAATAAATTATACCTTATTTATTTCATCTGAACTTTAAAAGTAAATAAATAAAAACAAAAAAAAATTCTTAATATGAACTCTTTCTCAATATCTGTTCTTAAATCCCTAAAGATATATCTACTAGGCACGGAGTCTTTTTCTCATAAGTTAACAGAAAAATATGATGTTTTGTAAATGTAGGACATTTGTACATTCACTTTCAATAGTTTGCTAATGGTCAACTTGATGCTCACTATCAAATTTTTTGCTCCAAGGAAATGATTCCTTTATTCAAATGATAAATTATACTTTAAATCAAAGTTAAAAACCTATTACCATATCTTTTCTTTAAATACATAATTATGTTTTAAAGGTGTACATGCATTTTTTTTTTAATTGCCAGGAAAGAGGGGAAAAGAGACAGAGAAAAAGAGACAGATAAACAGAGAGAGATAAAATATCCCTTTAACGGGTTGTGAAGGCACTGCAATCCTTTTTTCTCCATTTCTCTGTCCCATCAGGACTTGAAGCACACACATAGTCAGGATGTTTTAAAGTCATGGGAACTGGGATTAGAAACACATTCAGCTATGTGGGATCCAGCTTTCTATGGTAGCACTTAACTGCTATACTATGGGACTAGCCTTGGACTCGTTTTTGTATATTTTCTCCCCAAAGCCATACAACACAGTAATTCCTCTCTTATTTTTACAACTAATATTCTATCAGCTACAGGCTATTTCTCACTTCTTTAGGTTTACTCATATTAATCTCATTCTCTTTCCCCTAAGCACATGGTCAATTGTACTTTACCTTTTAAAGCTCAGTCAGGAGTCAGGTTTTAACAAAGTCTTTGACTTTCATGCTGTGGTACGCACCTCTGCTTCATGCTCCCCAAACTGTGTCTGATACTTTCCCCACTGTAGTTGTACCTTTTACTCTCAATAATATAATATTTTTGTTTTCTCCACGATTTTTGCCATAGGGTAAGTATACTTGCCAGAGAGACAGTGAGAGGGAAAGTGATAAGTCATCCCCCAAGGGGGATGGTCATGCCTCAATACCTTCTCTTTCCTCCTCCTGAGATCTTGGGAACACACAAACACACATACACTCGCACCCAGTGTGATTTTCTTTCCGTTTTTTTTTTTTTTTAAAGAATTATTTTATTTAACTTTATTTATCATTATCATTGCTTAAGTTGACCAGAGAGAGAATGAGAGAGAGAAGGAAAGTAAAAAAGCAAGCTGCCAGGTTCAGGACTGGAACTGCAGTCAACCATGTGGGGTTTAGCACCTTAACCACCATGCCAGCTGCTGGCCCTACCCAGCATGATTTTCAAGTCATTCGGTCTGGAACTTGAATCATGCTCATTCATGTGGGAGAGTCCAACTCCCTAACCACCAAGACACCTGCAGGCTCCTTGATAATACACTTTTAAATGCTTGCCTAGGTATGTTTTATCCATCTATGTTCCAAGTGAGTAGTACTATGGAGGCTCAAAGTAGGCCCCTATGAAATGGTGTTTGCGCAATTGGTTGGATTAGTGAAATCATCAACCGTAATGGGCATAAGAAGGTAGAGGTTATAAGCTTTTCACATTTTTTTCTAATACATAAATGAATATAACATCAAGAAGGCATATAATAAGAATTGGCATCATGTTGTCCATGACACTACTGTTATTCCTCAAGTCATTTGCTAAGAAGTAAATTTTAAGAGATAAAGAAAGGATTCAAAAGTAGGTTTGTCTGATCTAAAGACTTACCTTAATCTTTAGTGTCAGATTGTAAAATACACAATAGATATCTTTTAATTTCTCCACTTCTTTTCCCAATCCTCATTTATTTCTTTAATTAACAGCATTAAGATGTCATTACCATAGTCTCTCAATTTTTTTAAAGAATTACTTATTTATTTATTTCCATCTGTTATTGTTATTTTTTTTCTTTATTTGACAAGAGAAAGAAATAGAGAGAGAGAGAGAAAGGGAAAGTGAGAAAGCAAGCCACCAGGTCTAGGACTTGAACCATGTGGGAATCTAGTGCCCTTGTCCACCACACCAACTGCTGGCCCCAGTCTCTCAATTAAAAAAAAAATGTTCAAATACCATCTGTTATTGTTATTTTTTTTCTTTATTTGACAAGAGAAAGAAATAGAGAGAGAGAGAGAAAGGGAAAGTGAGAAAGCAAGCCACCAGGTCTAGGACTTGAACCATGTGGGAATCTAGTGCCCTTGTCCACCACACCAACTGCTGGCCCCAGTCTCTCAATTAAAAAAAAAATGTTCAAATAGTTTATTAAAGAAGACAAATCTAGGCATATTCTCGAAAATAATTTACACATGAAAAGAAATTTTAATTTCATTGGTCAAATATAACTATTTCAATATACAAGTATAGCAAGTTAATTTAACCCCTCTAATTCCTGTGTGTGTGTTTGTATGTGTGTGTTTACTTCTACAGGACATGGTTAATATAAAAACTTAGCATGGTTTTTGAGAGTCAATGATACAATTTACCTGAAATGAACTGAAAAATGCTAAAAATATGAAAAATGCCTGCTGGTAATTACCAATGAATTACCTCCAACTAAGCACCCATACAGAACCATGGTTTCAGATATCTGTATGAGAGGGAGATACTAACTTTCAGTATTCTGTTCAAGTCAGATAAATGGTTTTGTAAATCATAGTGCACATAGATAATCACATATTTTTACTAATTGCCAGCAGGAAAAAAAAAAGTGTTCCTAAACATCCATTTCAATTTAATTTTATTTTCTACTATTTTAATATAACATATCAATCAAGTTGCTATGTCTATAAAATTAACACTTCAGCTGAACTTTTTATAGAGACAAGAAAGTATACATTTGCTAATGTTCCTTAATAGCTAATAATTATGCATGACAGAAATAGCTAGAGTCACTAAACTGCTTGCTCTTTGGAAACACACTACCTGCCACTCCCATTAGGGAATATAACTGCTTAATAGTTTTTGCTATTTATGTCAAAATTACAGTATTTACTTGTACCAATATATATAATATACAATGATGAAAGCATTTCAACCTATTAAATTAGTGTGCTTACTATTTGTGTTACATGGATTCTGCTACTTATTATTGTCTTTTTATTGACTCTAGTACTCTCAACCATGCTTCAAAATTGGCTCAATTAATTTATAATTTTTTGTTATATTAGTAAAGGTTTTGGAGTAAATGTTTCTGTAACTATGAATCCCTGTATCTATAGAGTATCTGGTGTGAGTCCCTAAAACTCCCAACACATATACCCAATGTAACATGCATAATGTTCTATCAACCTTCTGCTGATATTAGAGATCACACTAGACCTCCAACTTATTCATAGGATATCATTAAATGTGCAAACATAAATTAATTCTTTCTCCTTAAAATTTGAGGCTTGTCTGGGACCAGCAGTTGGCATAATGGCTATGTCACTGGACTCCCATGTAGTCGACTGCAGTTTGAGTCCTGGACCCAGTGGCTTAAACTCACACTGGGCACGTGTGCATGTGTGCCCAAGATCCCAAGAGGAGAATGAAGAAAGGACTGCAGCATGGCCATCCCTCTTGGGGGTGATTTCTCTCTTTCTGTCTCTCTGTCTTTCTGGTGAGCACACGAGCCTTATAGCAAAAATATCTCAAAAAAAAAAAAATAGGTTGGTCCAGCTGGTGTCCTAACGGTTAAGGTGGCATGATCCCACATAGGCAACTTTGAAGTCGGAGTTACACCAGGTGTGTGTGTGTTTGTGTGTGTGTGTGTGTGAGTGTGTGTCCAATCCCAAGGGGAGAAGAGAGGAAAAAGAATTGTGGTATGGCCATCCCCTTTGCGGGGAGAGTGATTTCTTATTTTCTCTCCCTGTATCTGTCAGGGGAGTACCTTAGCTCTATGGCAAAAATGTAAGAAAAAAATTAGGTTTATATTGATAAGATCATTGTTTTTATTTGGTCAACAATGAATAGTTCCTAAAATGTATTTTCATTATTATAAGGCATCATCTGATGAACTAAATTGAGATCAGAACACTCATGAACAGAAGAGAATTAAGTAGTATCTGATGCTTATTTCAATTGTTTTGCTTGAATAATCACATAAAAGTCTAAAATGTTTCCTTAGACTTCAGTATACATTTCTTATAATAAAAATTACACAAGGTCAGCCCCACAGTGCAGTGGTTAAGCTATGTAGGGAGCCAGATCCCACATGGCCAATCTTGGTTCAAATCTCGGCCCCAGTGGCTTGAAAAACACAGGCTTCTGGGCATATGTGCTCCAAATGCAGACAAGATGAAGAAATGGAGGAAATAGGATTACAGCATTACCATGCCCCATTTGAGAGTTCTTGCTCTCTCTCTCTTTCTTGCATGTGCAGGAGGGCTTGTACCCTTTCCTTTGGCAATAAAATAAATCGAATAATTACTTACTATTTTAAAAAGAAACTATACATAGGATATATGCATACATTATGGTAAATAACTCCCTAGTGGGGACTGTTTTTTTATCCATTCTAGAATCTCTTTTTCTCTTGTTTCCCTTTACTGAACTCACACACATATCATCATTTTATAAATAAATTGTATTGGGCCAGTGGGTGGTGTGGTGTTTGGAGCACTGGATTCCTACATGGCCGACACAGTTTGAGTCCAGGACCTGGTAATTTGTGACCACTCACACCAAGTGTGTGTGTATGTGTGCCCAAAATCCTGAAAGAAGAATGGAGGAGAAGGGATTGCGGCATGTCATCTCCCCTGGTGGGGGTGGGTGATTTCTCACTTTCTCTGTCTCTCTTTGTGTCTTCAGTGAGCGCATGGGCCCTACAGCAAAAATCTCTCTAAATAAATAAACTTTAACAAAATACTTATCAAAGGCCCCTCTAAATAATGATTACTAATGGGCAGCATAAAATCTACATACAGCCTCACAGGAGAAGATAACTTTTTGATAGGTCATTCCTCTTAACCATATCACTGTTCCTTTGGCCATAGAAAAACAGGGTAGGTCAATACAGCCTTTACAGTGACTTGGCAGCACCAGCTAATAGGGCCACCTTCCAGTTTCACAAATCAGTATTCAGAAACGAATGGACAGTCCCTAAGGTAACTCAGGTAATCCTCCCCAAAGATCTCTCTGCTTACCACTGAGAATTAATATTATTTTAGTTCATTTGAAATTATATTGTTTCCTTGTTTTATTTTAAGATGATGCATTTATAAAATAGTTTTAGAACATTACAAACATTTTATTTAGATAAATGACTCAAGCATGTTGGTTTAAATTAAACCACATGCTTGTGATATTCATGGAGCTATGTAAGGACTATATTTTATGAAAATGCAGGGTGCTGAGAAGCAAAATTTAATCTGGTGGGCACTTGTCCTCAGTCATGCGCGACAAGATGTATTAGCTATGAATGGATTGCAGCAGTGCTACTTGAGTTTCTTTAATTTTCTAAACCAAGATTGTAAAAAGAATCAGTGGTATTGAATCCCACTGACTATGGCAAAAAGGCACTGCTCAGAGATAAAGAACAATTTATCTTCTGCTGTAAAAGAGAGCAGTTTTGGCAGATAGTAAAATACATCACAGTATAATATACTCTAGGAAGAACGTTATAAAATATGGATTTTTTCTTAAAATTTTAAGAGTACTGATTCAGTATACCTTCCCAAATAAAAGGTAATGATAGTGCTAATTGAAAATTATAAATATTAAAAATGTAAATTACAGTCTAGGAGAGCATATGCATATGTCTTTATGAGACATGCTCTTAGCAATGATTCACTGAGAATAATAATATTTCACTTAGATAACTATAATACTAATTAAGTTTCAAATATTCCAAGTATTACCACTATTATATCAAATTGAATATTGTGAAATTAGAATGGTGGGGTTTTCTTGGTTGGTATTTTTGCCTTACCGGGTTATAGTTCATGAATTATAGGGTTTATGTCCAGAGTTTCATACATGTCTGTGGACTCTAATATTGAATGGTAGGATGATTTCACCTCATTTTGAGATACTGCCTTTAGTTGGTTTTATTCTTTTCCTTAATGCTTATAAAATTAGGTTATTGATGGCCTGATTATGTCTTTTTTGTCTATTACTCCTATTCAGAACACTAATAATACTTGTTTTAAAGAAAAAGAACATTCAAATCTAGGCTATGGCTTTTGAATGCTATGACAAAGAAGAGAAATACTTTTTCTAATGTCCTGGACCTAGAAAATGATGGAACCACTCACTAACTTTGGGCTCTAAGTATATCCTTAACCTCTGTACCTTCAATGAAAGGAGCAAGACAATAGAAAAAATCAATTTTTGTCTGATTTTGGTAGATGACTGTATATAGCTTTTGTTCTATGTCATCAAGTTAACACTAATATTACAATGCCTTTTAACTAAAAAAAGACAAATTTTTCCTTTTCTATCTTTGCAATAACTTCATAGAGAATAAACAAGAAAGTTTCAGAACATAAGAAAAAATCTAATAATCAATATAAATATACTGCAACATAAAACGCCAGTAAAACAGGCACAGAATTTGTAATATGTTTATAATTTCTTTTAAAAGGAAATATTTAGGAATCATATTCCTCTGTCAAGTGTGTCGTTGTACATTATAAAACTAATTATAAAACAAGATTAAAGTGAGTGTGAACAGCTTCTAATGTCAAGAGAATCACTCTGCTAAGTGCCCATATTGTTGAGATTATTGGCAGCAAAAAATTAAATACCAAAAAGCTTTTAAAGGGTAAAAAAAAGTATTTTAAGGTCAGACATATCATTTAATTCTCTTTCTAGTTTAGTATCAGAAATACATCTTTTCATGAAATATATTCCTTTATTCTTAGATACTATACTATTTGTTTGTCATAGAAAAATACATGTATTTAAAATCATTTTCAAGCTGTATCCTATGCCAAATTATAACCTAGAAAATTTATCTACTATATACCATATTAATCCATGGGATTAAGGTCTTTCAAACATAATGCACAGGCATATTTAGAGAACATAAAACATAAGGATGACAACATTTTATTAATAATATTGGTCTAAGGTATCATTTCACATGTTCATTCAATGAACATTATTCCCATATTAAAAAAACAAACAACATAAATTAAACATACTATTTTCATGACAACTTAAACATAGGCTAGTAAATATATAAAAATCATAAGAAAATGAGTCACATCAACTTACAGAAGAAAATCTGAACACACTAATGCTACTTATTGGAATTATTTGTCCACCTGTTCCTCTTACAACTTCTCGATAAGTATAAAAACAGAAGCCTATTCTTTTTCTTTCATTTTAATTTGCCAAAGGGACTCTGCACTTAGAAAGAGACCCAGAGAAAGATGGAGTCAGAAAGCAACAAAGTACCTGCTATGGGGCATGGACATGCGTCAACTCCTTCTCCTCCATTTGTCCCTCTTTTTGGCTTTTTGGGCAAGTGCACATGCATGCCTACCTTTTTTCAGGCTGCCAGGTCTTGGAATTGAAATCATTGAGGTCTAGCTGTCTTAACCACCACTCCACAGGCTGGCCCCACAGCCTACTTCTTTAGTGAACTAATGTAAACGTTACAGAGCAGACCACTCCACCCTTTATATGTAACACACAGATCATCTCCCCAACACATAAATATAAAACATAGTCTGTATAAAGTACTAATAAACAATACTATTATCTTGCTATGAATTAAATGAGAAGTTTTTATTTTTCATGACAGTATGCTGTTTTGAATAAATGTTTTATTTGCCATCAACCTTTACCTTTCAGAAGGAAGGAAATATTCATCAGTAAGTAACCACCGTTTAAAGTCTAGAGCAAGCAGGTTCAGAGACATTTCCAAGATTCCTTAACTGGTCCTCAAAAACAGGATACTTAATTATCTGACAGAACAAAACTACAAGAAGTCTTAAAAATATTGCCTGGAAGGATAGTAAACAAGGAAAATGACTGAGTCTCCCTAATCTCATAGTAAAAACGTCTTGAGCACATAGGAAGTGGACCATGAAAGCTTCTGAAAATATGAAGTTCTGGGAAGGATTTTGGCAAACTTACTTTTTCCTTCATCTAGGAAATTTTTATACCTCTATTCCTTTTCCATTTTTCTGAAGGTTTCATAACGACATGAAACACAAATGGTGTAAAGAGATACTCAAAGTTCCAAATCAGAAACTGGACTTTCGTTATCATTGGTGTCAGCTCCCTCCTATGTCTTGAAAGGCTATGAAGAGATGGGTCCTAAAAGGAGAGATGCCTGCTGTGTTTGCTGTGGCATATTTCTCAAGCCACCAAATCCAAGATTTGAACCATGCAGTTGTCCAGGTGGGATTTGGCTACCTCAATGACCAATACAAGGAGCAAGCCACCAGCTTACATGCCACCAGGGATAAAAACCAGTTGGCCACATGGGCTCTAACTCTCTCAATTGCTAGGCCATGGAAAGGCTCTAAGATTTTATTATTTTTGTTGTTATTATTATTATATAATGTAGTGTTTTGGCTTAAAATCTGGTGACCTAATAAAAGAATATCAAGATTTAGGGAGCCAGCAAGTGGCGTGTTGGTTAAGGCTCTGGATATTCTCACATGGCTGACCATGGTTTGAGTACTGGATCTGGCAGCTTTGTTTCTCATGTTCCCTCTCTCTCTGTGTGTCTATCTCTGGTCAAATTAAAATAAAGTGAATGAATAAATAAAATTAAATAAAAATAATTCTTTAAAAAAATTAAAAAATAAAAAAAAGGAAATCAAGATTTAAATCTTGGAGATAAAAATGTATTGTAACAGACACATAAAAAAATTGTTTATATGTTTCTGAAAAGTCCCACAAGGTATAACCATATCCTTGACAATTTTCTAATACATGCTATAAAATACTACATACCTTACATAGGCATTAAGTTACAATATGTTACATATTATATTAAAAAATCAACACCATGCTTCAATGTTTTTCGTTTGGTGGTGATTTTTCAAGTCTGGTGATAACTGAGCTCAGTCGTGTAGACACAACTCAAATTGATCTTGAGTATTAGCTCAGCAATGAGTGTTTTCTCTCTCCCTTGGGTTCACCCACTCCCTTCCTTTCACTTTCTTCCAATGATTTAGATAAAGGCAATACATGATATTTTTAAAAAATGTGTCTTATGATAATGAAAGAAGCATTTTGGATAGAATTAAATATATTATAGGGAATTTTTAGGTTTGAAGTTCATTTCTTTTATTTTTGTCTTAATACATGCCAAAATAATGACTGAAATACCCACATAAGTGAACATGACAGGAAAAATGCAATTTCAAATTTGGAGAAATAATCACTGCATGGGAGAAAATGACATACATGTAAGTATAATGAAGGATGCTGGCAAATTGAGATAATAAGGCATAGTCTCACAACAAGTCATTTTAATAATTGAGAATGAAATTAAAATTTTAATAAAAAATTTCTCATTTCCCTGTGTGCTATATAACACCAGCAAGTAGATTTGGGATAACTTTACATATAATTTGGAATAATTAATCAGGCAACTTAGTTAGTATTAAATTTACATTTCTGCAGAATATTATAAGACTTTTCTTAGATTATGTAGTTGAAATTATCTGAAGATTTTAATGATAATACATGAGTCACAGCAAGTTGAGGAAAACACAAAGAGCTAAATAGTATGTGTTTTTTATGTTCCACCAAAAGTCAATGTTTTATTGC
Source organism: Tupaia belangeri chinensis (assembly GCF_000334495.1). NCBI lineage: Eukaryota > Metazoa > Chordata > Mammalia > Scandentia > Tupaiidae > Tupaia > Tupaia belangeri. Next base: position 2,564,505 of record NW_006159481.1, on the reverse strand, counting down.
CAAGGTCCAAGGAAATAAGTGCTCAAATTAACTGTGATGATTATAGTGATAAAAATACTAACTAATTTGGAAAATTTTATTTTTCAGTGTTCTAAAAATAATTCCAAAAAATTAATTACAAAATCTTAAACCTAACCTTAATCACCGGAAGCACCACTTCCACTATTTTGCTTTTAGACTTCAAGATAATTTATTTTATATGTTGAACTTTATAAAAATAAATATTAATCACTTAATTTGATAGTCAATGAACTCTATTTTTCACAAATTAATTAAATTATTGTAGACTGAAAATAAAATATTTAAAAATGAGCTTTTTAAATGCAATCATTTACACACTGGTTAACAGTAGAAAGTTACAAACCTCCCACTTTGTTCACTAGCATACAGGCAGCCTACACTGCAACTTTTGCCAAAGTAAACCTCCAAAGACTGAAACTCTTCTATTTTCATCTGTAAAATAAATTACCTTTTAAATAATATTCTAGTGAGGAAAAAACAAATTTCCAAACTATAGAACCAAGAATAGAAGACAATAGCAAAGAAGTAAATAAAAATCAATTGCTCAAAAATGGAACAAAACACTTTTGCATTTCAATATGGTTTAAAAACAAAATAAGGGGACCAGCAGATGGCATAATGGTTACATTGCTGTACTCTCATGTAGCTGACCACGATTTGAGTCCCAGACTGGGTCGCTTAAAATTAACACTGGGAGTATATTGTATGTGTTTGTGTGTTCAAAATCCCAAGAGAAGAATGGAGGAGATAGGGACTGCAGTGTGGCCATCTTCCCTGGGGGGGGTAATTTTTCACTTTCTATCTCTCTGTCTCTGTCTGTCTGTCCTGTGAGCACACATGCCCTATAGCAAAAAAATCTAAGAAAAACAGCAGAAACCAGCAGATCGTATAAGGGTTACATCGCTGGACTCCCACATAATCAATTGTGGTTTAAATCCTGGACCCAGTGGCTTAAAGCTCATGCCAGGCGCATGCATACCCAAGATCCTGAGAAGACGATGAAGGAGAAGGGATTGTGGTGCGGCCATCCCCCAGGGGGTGATATCTTGCTTTCAGTCTCTCTGTCTTTCTCTGTCTCTCCACCAAATGCACACACCCTATAGAAAAAACCTTTCAAAAATAAATAAATAAATAAGAGGGTCTAGCAGGTGGTGTAGTGGTTAAGGCACTGGACTCCCATATGGCCAAATGTAGTTAAAGTCCAGACCTGGAAGCTTGAAATTCAGGCCAGGCATATGTGTATCCATGCCCAAAATCCAACGAGGAAAATAGAGAAGAAGGGATTCTGTAATGGCCATCCCCCATGGGGGGTGATTTCTCACTTTCTCTCTCACTGTCTTGGTCTATCTCTCCCCACAGCAAATGCATGTGCCTTATGGGAAAAACCTTAAAAAATTTTTTTAAATGATTTTTCCCTTGGCCATGGATTAAGAGTCAACTTAGCCTTTTCCATTTTATATACCTGTGAGCACACATGCCCTATAGCAAAAAAATCTAAGAAAAACAGCAGAAACCAGCAGATCGTATAAGGGTTACATCGCTGGACTCCCACATAATCAATTGTGGTTTAAATCCTGGACCCAGTGGCTTAAAGCTCATGCCAGGCGCATGCATACCCAAGATCCTGAGAAGACGATGAAGGAGAAGGGATTGTGGTGCGGCCATCCCCCAGGGGGTGATATCTTGCTTTCAGTCTCTCTGTCTTTCTCTGTCTCTCCACCAAATGCACACACCCTATAGAAAAAACCTTTCAAAAATAAATAAATAAATAAGAGGGTCTAGCAGGTGGTGTAGTGGTTAAGGCACTGGACTCCCATATGGCCAAATGTAGTTAAAGTCCAGACCTGGAAGCTTGAAATTCAGGCCAGGCATATGTGTATCCATGCCCAAAATCCAACGAGGAAAATAGAGAAGAAGGGATTCTGTAATGGCCATCCCCCATGGGGGGTGATTTCTCACTTTCTCTCTCACTGTCTTGGTCTATCTCTCCCCACAGCAAATGCATGTGCCTTATGGGAAAAACCTTAAAAAATTTTTTTAAATGATTTTTCCCTTGGCCATGGATTAAGAGTCAACTTAGCCTTTTCCATTTTATATACTATGCAAATGTTTTGATGTAACTAGTTAAAATTCAGTTTAGTTCTCTACTTTACATTTGTTTGTTCATTTGTTTTAAGTGCCAGATCCACTGTACTGCATAACTCCAGGAGAATCATTTACATTATATCCAATTTGAAAATACTCCTGAAACTGTTCAACATGATGACACTTTAAAAACCAAGCACAAAATTCATAATTAATAAATATTAATTTATATGGAATAAAATTACACATAAGGGATTATGCTCTGGCAGTAAATGAATATATTTATTTCAAATATTTTAAATTATTTTGCCAAATGGTTTCTCTCTTTGGAGAATACAATGTTCATCACTCTCCTGATTGCTGGACGTTCTCCTATGGTTGGTAGTAAGAGTATGCAGAGACTGTTGGTATTTCTTCAACCATTTCTCTCCTGGAGCTGAAAAGGTACCTCCATAACCACCCAAACTAAAAGCCATATATTCCATCCTCTGGTATAGCTAAGACCATACACATGACAAAGTATGGCCAAAGGACTATAGGTGGAGGAAAAGGGAAAGGACAATTTATTTGGAAAGGATTTTAAAGGAAAGATACATGATTTCCTCGTTTCTTATCTCTTTTCAGCTTAGCTGGAAGGAGATGGTATATTGGAGCTGGAAAGAACTTAAGCTACGGAGTGACATTGAAGGTAAGGAAGATGCATATTGTATCAGAACGGTGAAAGGAGCCTGATTTTGTGCTAATAAACGATATCATACTAGCCCTGGACCACCCATTTCTGAAACTTAATGTGTGAAAAAAAAAATGGGTTTCTGTCTCCTTTTAACAAATGTCATTTAGTTTTCTTTCTTTCTTTTTCCCCCCCACTTATAGCCATGCCTACACTTGATAGAGAAGTGAATGTTGGAGTTAATTGTACTTAAATATATTAAGTCTTCTATAACTAGAAAAAAATTATTACAACAGCAGGGAAAATTAGGTAAATTTTAAGAAAACGGTCAGTAAATGTGACTGAGGTGATGAATGCTGCTGCTGCTTTATATATAAAGAGGTAATGTAAATATAAAGTGAAAAACAAAAATTACCCCTTGGAGCCAGCAGGTGGAGTGGTGGCTAAGGCTCTGGACTCCCACAGTTGACAACAGTGGTTCAAGTCTCAGACCTGGTGGCTTTCTTTTTCACTTTCTCTTTCTCTCTCTCTCTGGTCAAATTAAAATAATAATAATAATAATAATAATAATAATAATAATAATAATAAAAAAAATTAATTACCCAAAATAATTAGAAGTTAAAGGCAAATGAAGGTTTTGACACCAAAGCAGCAAGTCTGAGTACTACCTTGAGTTATAATCTATGTATTTTCTAAAATTTATTTTCAATTTACACTATTCTACAATTTATGGGGGTGCAGCAGATGACATAATGGTTAAGTCACTGGACTCACATATAGTCGACCCCAGTTTGAATCCCAGACCTGGCAGCTTAAACATCATGCCGGGTGCGTGTGTGCGCATGCTCAAAATCCCGAGAATAGAATGGAAGAGAAGGAATTGCGGCATGGCCATCCCCCTGGGAGGAGACTTCTCGCTTTGTGTCTTTTTCTCTCTGTCTCTCCAACAATTACATATGCTCTAAAGTAAAAATTTCTCTCTCTCTAAAAAAGAAAATGCAACCTATAGGGTATGGTGTACTTTTTCAGTGCACGAATACATGTGTTGTGATAGAATTAGGAAAATATGCATATATATCACTTCAAACATTAATAATTTCCTTGTGTGGGAGTGTTTAAAAGGCTCTCTTCTCTCTATCATGATACATACAATGAATTACTAACTATAATCTCTCTTTTGTGCTATAGAGAAGGTATTACAGGTATATTAGAACTTACCCTTCTATCTAACTGTAATTTTGTATCCAGTAATCAACATCTCCTTCTCTCTCCCACCCCAATAGCCTTATGGGCCCCCAATAGACACTATTCTACTCTCTTCATTTTTCTTGTTTATTTTTATTTATTTCTTCTTTTAATCAGAAAGAGAAAGGGAGGGACCAGCAGTTAAGTGTAATGGCTATGTCGCTGGCCTCCCATGTAGTCGACCGCGGTTCGCGTCCCGGACCCGGTGGCTTAAAACTCACGCAGGGCGTGTGTGCGTGCGTGCCCAAGATCCCCAGAGGAGAATGGAAGAGAAGGGACTGCGGCGTGGCCATCCCCCCTGGGGGTGATTTCTCGCTTTCTGTCTCTCTGTCTCTGTCTGGCGAGTGCACGTGCCCTACAGCAAAAACCTCTCCAAAAGAAAAAAAAAAAAAAGAAAAGAAAGAGAAAGGGAAAGGGAAAGGGCAAAGAGGAGATAAGACCCCAACAGGGTCTTTTTTTTTTTTTTGGAGAGGTTTTTGCTGTAGGGCACGTGCACTCGCCAGACAGAGACAGAGAGACAGAAAGCGAGAAATCACCCCCAGGGGGGATGGCCACGCCGCAGTCCCTTCTCTTCCATTCTCCTCTGGGGATCTTGGGCACGCACGCACACACGCCTGGCGTGAGTTTTAAGCCACCGGGTCCAGGACATGAACCGCGGTCGACTACGTGGGAGTCCAGCGACATAGCCATAAACTGCACTGCAAAATACCAAGACCCCAACAGGGTCTTGATGTCACGATTCACCCCCAACTTCTGCCAGACCTGGATAATGGACATACACATAACCAGTTTACTCAGGAAGATATGAATCTAGAACTGCTTATGTTGGTCATGAATATTCTTTGCCTTTGTTGAAAATAAATTGATTGTGTTTGTGGGTTTATATGCTTTATTTCTGGGTCCCCTATTATGTTCCACTCTTCTGTGTCTGTTTTTATGCCACTACCGTGTATTTTGGTTCCTATAACTTTGTAGTATATTTAAACCCATTAGTGTGATGCCACCAGATTGCTTTTTTATACTCAGGACTGCTTTATGATCTTTCATGGTTTCATAAGCTTTTATGATTTTTTTCTATTTCCATGAGATTACCATTGATATTTTGGTAAGTATTGTATTGAATCTATCAATTGGTTGTGGCAGTATGAACATCTAAAAAAAACTTATTTTTAAGACCAGCAGATGGTGTAATGGTTACTTGGATTGGAGTCCTACATAGTCTACGACAGTTTGAGTCCCAGATCCCGCAACTTAAAACTCAGCCCAGGCACATGTGTGTGCATGTAAAAATCCTGAGAGGAGAATGGAGGAGAAGAAACTGCAACATGACCATTCCCTCTGGGGGGGGCTTATTTCTTACTTTCTGTTTCTCATCTCTCTGGTGAGTGTATGTGTCCTATAGCAAAAATATCTCTTAAAAAATAAAAATAAACTTATTCTTACCACCATGCCACTCTGGCCCCTACTATAAGATATTTTGAAAAAGAGAGTAAGAGATCAAGACCACATTCACACAGCATTTAATACAATATATTGTTATAATTGGTCTACTTTATTATTAGCTATTATTGTTCATCTTACTGTACCAGTTCTGTAAATTAAACTCGACCATAGGCATGTATTTGTAGTAGTGTAAAAAATATATATATACTTACTCTTTCCATCTGTGAACAAGAAATGCCTTTTCTTTTTTTCTGTCATCTTCAATCCTTTTCACCAGTGTTAAATTAAATAATTTTCATTACAGAGAACTTGAACCTCTTTGGTTAAATTTATTTCTAGTTAGTTTGTCTTGCTGTAGCTCTTTATTTAAACTACTTTACAAATTTCTTTTTCAGGTACTTTGTTATTGGTATACAGAAGTGCTACTGACTTGTATGTTGATTTGGTAGCCTTCAACTTTACTGAATTTGTTTGTCAGTTCTAAGAGATTTTTTGTGAATTCTTTAGAGTTTTCTATATATAAATCATATTGTCTTAGAAGAGGGACAATTTTTACTTTCTCCATTCTAGTTCAGATGCCTTTATTTATTTATCTTGCACAATTATTCTGGCAAGACTTCTAGAACTATGTTGAAAAGGAGTGTTGAGAGTGGGCATCCTTCTCTTCTCCTGGTTCTTGGAAGAATGGCTTTCATCTTTTGCCCACTCAGTGAGTTATACTAATTTTTTAACCTAATTGTTTCATAAAGAATGAGCTCAGAAGAAGGCATTTTACTTTAGCACTTACATGTATTTACTTCTTTAGATATTTCTTCAATTCTAAGATGTAATTTTATGTACTGATAAAAAATATGTTCTAATAAAATACTCCCCATGTAGTATTATTAAATGATTTAACAAGAGCTATGTTTAATATATAATTAAGTAATATCAGTTCTGCTTTGTGGGAGATTTATTTAGTCCAAAGGATCAATTTCTACTGCCTTCATGTCACGTCATATGGAAATGACAATTATATTACATATATTTCAGTAATAAAACAATGCATGTTCATTTAACAAGATATTTTTTGTTGGGTTTTATAAAGTAGTTGGTTATAGTTTTGAAAGAAAGTATATTAATTCATCCAATACAAAATATTTGATTCACTAATGTAAAATTTAAACTTTTTGTTCTTTTTTTAGGACTGTCTGAAAATATAATTTTACTATTAAGTAAAATATACTAAAGCAATAGTTGATCATCTTTTACTACACTTGATTTTAGCGAAAAAGCAGAAAAGCAATAGTAGAATGATTTTAAATGGCAAAAATCTCCACTTTTACTCTTACCAATGCACATAATTGAAGTGTGAGACATATGACTCTCTTAGACTAAGTTTATATGTGCGTACACAGGGGCAACAATGTTATCGCTCTTGCCTGACTGACCACAATGGAAGATTACATGGATTTTAAGATACATAATAATTTCAAAGATCTTAAAATGTGGAAAAAGTGAAGAAATGTCTTCAAATCAGTGAAATTCTAGGAATATATTTGTAATAAATACTTCTCATATTTTGTGCTTAAAGGTTGATTCATCTTAATAAAACACATGTTTAATTTTTTCTTTTATTCTTTAGAGATGGTCTCATTATGTTGCTCAGCTGGTCTTGAACTGCAATTTTTGCCTTAACTCCTGAGAAACTGGGACTACAGATATGAGTCACCATGTCTCATTGAAACATCTATCAGTAATTTTAATAGAAAGATAAAGTAAACTAAAATTAAAATGGTCTAATCACTAGATCTACCAACTTTAATAATCTATTAAATACTCATACATTGAAAGGTCAAGATAAGAACTCAAAATACTAAAAAGGTAAGACTACATAAAATTAAGTTACACAGTGCCAACTTTGCAACAGTCTGAATAAAGTGGTTTACTACATATGTATGTCTTGACTATAATTGCAATGATTATTCAATTGTTCCTTGTAAGCTTTAGATCTACTAAACTCCCTATTTAAGAAGGAAAAAAAAATTAATCTTTGCTTACGATTTCCCTTATTTTCCTCTTTAGCACACATGCAAGTTCCAAATAAGATAAAAATGGATTAAAAAAAAAAAGAAAAAGAATCTTTAGAGAGGTAAGCCATAAGCCAATAAGTGCTAACCAGTCCACCCATTTCAGTCAATAGTCATCATATCAGTGGAACCTCTGTGTTTTTCAGTTCTCCAAGCAGAGATGTGTGAAAAGTCAAGAATGCTGAGTGTTAACAGGGAAAAACTGTTGATGTTTGCTATCTTTTACAGCATTGTGCACAACTCACAGTTCACAGTATGTGAACCAAAGCAATCTGTTTTTCATATATACAAACTAATTATACATTGACTTCTTTCCAGTATTATTATACTTTGGTTTAAAATGAAAAAACAACAAAAAAGCTCTATACAAATAATCAAGGCAGTGTCAATGAGCTATATGATTTATATATACATATAAATAATGTACTCACTTCTACTTCAACACTATTATACAAAATAATTAAGACCATTATGTTTAATTTCCAAATGAAAGTAAAATGTTATATAATCAAAGCTGTTACGAGATTATAGCCCCTAATTCTGATTTGTGAGCAACACTAAAAACATTTCCAGTTTTCTTCTACAACTTGTCATGACAAATCTAAATCAAGTTGTTAGATCTGTAAGGGCATATAACACTGCTGAAAAATAAAATTATATTCCCTTATAGAATACAATATAAAACAATAAGTGAATGTGAAATTATATTGATGCAGTCAAAGTTAAGAGCTTGGAGTTATGAAAAAGTCTATTACATTGCAAATGTAGGATTTTCCTGTCACAGGATCATAATTGGGAAGAAAATGAAAACAAATTATTTTCTTTAAGGGAAAACAAAACACCTGGATCAAATGGCTAATATGGGATTCGAAAGTGGTTTTAAATCACCAAGGTTCAACCTGCAGAGACTAGGTTATTTTGCCTTTTTTCTTTATGTTCATCCAATATACCTACAATTCACTCTACAGATACTTACTACATGAATTTTCAGGTTTGGGGAAAAAATTCAATTGGGTTGATATTCAAATAAAGATTCTCTGAGCCAGAGAATTACAGGTCTAATTGTTGGCCTTCATTTACTTAGAAAGTCCTTGAACACAACATTGGACCAAGATAAAGGTAAAACTGGATGCTCAAGCCTAGCCATATTTCTATTAGACTAGATTTAAACTTTTTTTTTTTTTAAGAGAGATTTTGCTATAGGGTACATGTGCTCCTCTCTGAGAGACAGAGAAAGACAGAGACAGAAAGTGAGAAATCACCCCCCTGGGGTGAGGGAGGCCACACCACAATCCCTTCTCCTTTCAGGATTTTGAGCACTCATACACTCACACTCAGAGTGAGTTTTAACCCACTGGGTCCAGGACTCAAGCTGTGGTTGACTACATGGGAGTCGGGTGACATAACCATTACACCATCTGCTGGTCTGAAATCATGTTAGTCTTTTAAGATTTTTTTAATATTCATAGTCCCTTGCTATCTTTTTTATTAAAAACAAAACAAAATAAAAACAATTTAAGCTTCTCATTAAAGAAATTAGCAACAGGTGATTTTTGTTAATTAGAAAAATACATTTATCAATGTGATAGCCTTTCAAAACACTATAGATATTGTCTTCTTATTGAATATGTAAGATGTGTTAGACATAATACCAGTTGCTTAAGGTAGATAAATGAATGAGATATCTCTACTCTTAGGAGTACATGTTTGGTGGAGAAGACAAAGAAATATATAATCGGGGACCAGCAGTTGGTGTAAAGGTTATGTTGCTGGGCTCACATGTAGTTAACCGCGGTTTAAGTCCAGGACTTGGTGCCTTAATTCATACCAGGTGTGTGTGTGTGTGTGTGCATGCCCAGGATCCTGAGAGGAAAATGGAGGAAAAAAGATTGTGGCATGGCCATCTCCCCCATCGGGTGATTTCTCACTTTCTGTCTCTCTGTCTCTCTCTGTCTTTCTTGTCTTTCTGGTGAGTGCACGCGCACTATAGCAAAAACCTCTTCTAATATGATGTGATTGATAAATGTTATGCTAGAGATATAATTAAATATGATGTGAGTACAGATGGTGTGATTACTTTTGTGGAGGAGGAGGATCGTTTTTGTGAGTGTGTATGGGAAATGCTATTTTTAAAAAGATCAAACACACATTATTAACAGATGATTATATTTGAGTCTTGGCATCAGCCTCTTCCTTAAAATGTGGCATATGATGAGAAAAAAACACAAATAACTTCGACATTTATGAAAGTATCTGAACCATTAGCAAAACCGAATATTCAATAGATACCTATGTCCTAAAGTTTATTGTAAACAAATGCTCAGCGATATTAATTTTGTACAAGGTGTTAAAATTCCTTATAATTTGATGCTGCTATTTACGTGACACACTATTTCTACTTTTATAATCTTGACCTTACTAATGGCCATATCTTCTAAAGAACTAACCTTGATATTTTGCTTTGTTCTGACCCTACAAGTTGAATTTGTCTACACTAGAGATGACTAATGGTTCAGAAACTAGAAAGAATGAGTCCTCAAGTCAAGACAACTATTAAGACAGAACAGTGGGGGGAAAAAATCAGGTTATACTTTATTTTAACAGGTCTCATTTTCTTTTTTTCTTTTTATTTTTTAAGTTAATTTCTCCCATTAGAGAGACAAGAGACAGAAGTAGAGACAGAGAGAAAAAGAGAAAGAGCAAGACAAGCACTCCCAATTAGATCTTCAACCTCAGCTGGCCCAGATCACAGGCACGAGCACTGGTGTGTTCAAGAAGAACTTCATATGTGAACCTGAAACCATTCCACGTGAGTCAGCATCACAGAGTGTTGCATTATTACCATGCCAGAGCTGCCAACCCTCAAGTCTCATTTTAAATGTGAACTATGAGGATATACTAGTCAGGGTTCTTCAGAGAAACTGAACCAGTAGAATATCCTGGGTTATTGGGAAAGTCATGATACATTTTCACATAGAAAAACATGTCATGACTTTCCCAAGGAAGCTGGTGGTATAATTCAGTCTGAGTACAAAGGCCGCAGAATGAGGAATCCCATAGAGTAACTCCTAGACTGAGAAAAACTTATTACAAAGTACAGAGAAGGCATATGTTGGATGAGGTGCCAAAATGGTCAAACTTACCTTACGATGTAAGGTGAGTTTGCATAATCAAGTTGAAAATTAATAGCTATAAAATAAAACTATGAAATATACATTGCACTTAGATTAATTTGCACTTTGTTTATGTCCACTATCCCAAATATTACACATATTAAATTTTTTTAAATTAAGACCTCAAATGTTTTAATAACAATATATAAATAAATATCTTAGGTTGTCAGAAAAGTCATGATGTATTTTTTTGTTTTTCTATGCAAAAACGTGTCATGTCCAACATCCCAATAATTTCAATTATTCCTAAAAAATGCATACCTTCATATATTAATCAGAAGTTGTAAATCCAAGATAAAAATACAAAAAAACTAATGATACATATTTTTGAATAAATAAGTCTGATATACATATTACCAAAAGATATTCAATGTATGCTAGTGTTAAGGTAGTACATATATACTGTTAAGAGTTACGCAAAATTTGCATTTATATTAAATTTGTTACATAAATTTTTAAGAAGTGACTTATGTTAGTCTTAATATAAATATTTAATTCATTAATAAGCAATTAACTACTTTTATACAGAAACTAAGAACTATTTTGACTATAATAATGTTAAATTTATTTTTAATCATACGTGGAATTTTTTTTTTTTTTGCTATAGGGCACATACGCTCACCAAAAACACAGAAAGTGACAGAGAGACAGAAAGTGAGAAATCACCCGCTGGGGGTTGGCCACGCTGCAATCCCTTCTCCTCCATTCTCCTCTCGGAATCTTGGGCTATGTCCTTATACATATGATGCTACTTATGACTTTATATATTTATTTTTTTAATTTTATTATTTTGTTTTCTTTTATGAGGGAAATAAAGGAGACTGGAAGTGGGGGGGGAGATAGAGAGGGAAAGGGAGAAAGATAGGTACTTTTTTCACAGAGTTCACGGTGTACTTATCCTCTTGCCCTAGGCTCCCAAATAGCCAAGACTAAAGCCATCTGTAATTGCACCCAGCATGTTCAGGTTGGCTTGGGAACAAACCTGGGTATCTTGTGCAGCTTCCAGTTTCTCAAGTGGTGCTACCATTGCAACTGGGTCCTTTATCTATTTCTTTAAATGTCTCCAATATTGAGTCTCTGAGCAATAAACATGATATGCAACATTTAGGAGAAAATATTTTAGATTTGAACAAGGATGTTATGATGTCTAATTTGGGTATTTGCATTTAAGGTGACAGGGCATTATTTACTGGCAATTGTCCTTTTGTATTCCAGAAAAAGTACAGTTAGAGTTGCATATTTGATAAAATCAATTTAAAGGTGAACTCCAAGAGGCCAAATAATGAAGACTAAATGTGAGAATTTGGGAGCATACTTAGTTTTATAATAGGGAAGGTGTGAAACAAAACAAAATAAATACCAAAAGGGACTGAATGAAATGAAAAACAGGAGAACCTGCAAAATGAATCACAAAGACTAACAAAGAAGATATATTTTAAAATGAAAGGTTAGTTTTCAAGTTTAGAAATGAGAGATTTAAATTACCCCTCTTAATTGGCAAGTCCACAAGGAATTAAAGATAAGCATTATTAGAAGATGTTTAGAAGCAAAAGATGAACAAACAAAATCAATGAAAATATTATCCTGATAGTAGTGAATATAAAATAAATAAAAGAATATTTTAAGACAAAGAGAGAAAGTAAAATAAAAGCAAACAGGTGGCTTGGTGATTAAGATGATGGACTCCCATATGGCTATTGCAGTTCCACTCTTGAAACTGGAGGCTTGCTTTCTCACTACCCTGCCCCTCTGTCTCTCTCTGGTCAAATTTTTAAAAATGATAATAATGAATATAATTAAATAATCCTTTTAAAAATGTTTAAAGTAGATAAGGAAACTGAGTGGTGTCAAGAAATAACTCGTAAACCATGCTGTGAATTCATTAACCTTAAATGAGTTATGTGAAATATTTTGTAAGTATTTTATAAATATCACAAATAAATAAAATCTAAGTTTAACAAAACAATCTTATATTTTGGCAAATTTGATTAATTGGAGAGTGTTGAAAAACAATGAATTTGATATTATCTGGCTTAGTGCCTGACTATGATCTTCTCTAGAAAAATATTTATTGAATGAATGCCAATTAACGTCCATGGGAATTGGGGCCAGATTGTGGCACAGCAGTAAAGTGCTATCTTCTGTGAGACTGACACATATGAGAAGCTTTTGGGTTCCAGTCCAAAGACCTCCCTGAGTACACAGGGTGCACAGGTGCTGATGAGTCTGAAGGGTGAATCATGGTGTCAGGACCCAGTTGGAAGTTCTCTCCCTCTCTGTCTCTCTATCACTCTGTCTCTTTGTCTCCCTCTCTCTCCTGCAAGCACACATGACCTGTGGCAAAAATCTAAAATAATAATGATGGTGATAAAAGTAATTTCTGAATATCTACAAATTTTATATTTGTATTACTCACATGGCATTTCTATAAAAATTATTTATATGCATTTAAATATCTTATTCACTTCTTTTAACATTGGATCATTGGAAAAGTCATAACACAGTTTTGCAAACGAAAGCATAGAAACATATATTATGACTTTTTGTACAATCCAATATTATTTTAATGTATATATTTAATGCACAGATTTCAGATATATAGGCTAATTTCTTACTATCTCTACCTCAGTTTCCTTATCTGTAAAAGAAGCCTAATTAAATATTATAGTAAGGAATCAGTGTACTTTACAGCACCTAGATCTACATGTCAGACATATACATTCTAAATTCTTTTTTTTTAAGAACTATTGCTTTAATGTCATATTATAAATTTTGCTATAGGACATGTACACTCACCAGAGAGAGACAGAGACAGAGACATAAAAATAGAGAGATAAGGAAAGTAAGAAAGCAAGCTGCTAGTTCTGGGACTTTAACCCTGGTCAACCACGTGGGACTCCAGTCCCCCAATCGCCATGCCACCTGCTGACCTCAATGGTAGCTATAATCATAATAACATTTCAGGACTTTTTTCCTGTTTATTAATCAAACAATAGACATTAATATTTATTGAACTGCATTTAATCTTTCAGATCAATCATTCATTTTTATAAAATAAAATGTAGGTGATAAGAGAGATGAACTAGGTTTTGGAAGTCATTCCTGCCCTTACTTTATATAATTTAGTTTGGTAGTTCTCAAATTGTGGTCCATGGACATCTGGGGTCCCTGAGCTTCATTTAGTTTCATAAGTAAAACAATTTTCATAATGATACTGAGTCATCATTTTTGTCATTATGTTGACATATGCAGCGATGTTTCAAATGCACTGGTGGGTAAAAACATCAGGATTTTTAGCAAGAATCAATTCAGTGACATATTACTGAGTTGCAAAGAATAATAGAACCTTGAGTGTACTTGTTTCTAATATCCCAGGTGATGAAATGAAACAAACACATAAAGCACTTCAGTTGCATTTTGAAGTACAGTGGTTATCTCAACAAAAGCACTTGGGTAACTGAGATGTCAGCTGATATAATCATATTTTTCATGGAACATCATTATTACTTGATAAACTAATAAAATCAAAGTGAAGTAAATGCAGGTATCTGGTAGAACTTTTCATGAAAATATCAATTCATTATAGTTTTTTAGTTGCTAATTTGTGAAGCAGAGAAAAAATTAAATTTCTGATATCTTGATTATGCCATCATGTATTCTAGAACTTTCCAGTATTCATAATACTTTCTAGATGGTATAAGCAGTGATATTAGCAAATGCGGGTCTTTTGCTGATATTGTTTAATGGGATAGTAGAATATTTGTATAACCCAGTCAATGATTATTGTTCAATTGACCAATGCATGGTGTTACAAAATCATACATGGATAAAAGATGTATTTAAAGTATAAAATAAACCAATAAATTTTAATGTAACAGAGCACAAAAGCTTATTGGTATGGTTTAAGATTCCAGACTGAAATTAACCATTTAGAAATGACCACTTAATCAAGTTTGAGTATAGTAAAAAGAAGATTGATGTGAGGCCGGCACGTGGCGTGATGGTTAAGGATGCTAATCTCCCACATGGTCGACTGTGATTCAAGTGTTGGACATGGTGACTTGCTTTCTCACTTTCTCTTTCTTCCTGTCCCTCTTGGTCTGTCCTGCTGATCAAATTAAAAATGAAATAAATAAATAAACTAAAATAAAATAATTATTTAAAAAAAGAAGATTGATGTATATGTTTATTATCTTGACTGTGCTGATGACACAGGTGTACACATATGTCTAAGCTCACGAAACTGTATATATGAAACACGTAGTTTTTTGGTATATCATTTATACTTCAACAAATTTGTTTAAAAATAATATTCATGAGGCCAGTAGCTGACATAGTAGTTAAGGAGCTGGACTCCCATGGGGCTGGCCATGGTTCAAGTCCTGGATCTGGCAGCTTGCTTTCTCACTTTCTGTCTCTTTCTATTTCTCTCTCTCTCTCTCTCTGTCTCTCACTCTCTTTCTCTCACGAGTACATGAGCCTTGTAACAAATTTTTTTAAAATGACAAATAAAATAAAATAAATGACTAAAAAAGTCACAATTTTTTGAAAACCCTATTAACATACTCATTCTCTTTCAACTCTATACATGGTAAAGCAAGATTTTCTTCCTATACTCAACCATATATCATATTGCCACAGATTGAATCCAGAATCAGAATAAGAATTTAGCTGTCTTCTATTAAGGCAAACATTAAATGGATAATCAAAAAATGTAAGACATTGCCACTCATATTATTTGAATAGTACAATTAAGAGGCTAGGACAGAGATGGGACATACATAGTAAAGTGAACTGGGAATTACAAATTATCTCATAGGGAGGTCTAATTGAAAATAAAAATTGAGGTAATATATATATATATATATATATATATACTTAATTTTATAATGTCCTAATACATATTTATTGTTTTATTTACAAATGAACTGATAATAATATTTCTAAAGTTATCCATTTTAATTTCTAATAAGAAAAATATGGATATAATCTACACAAACAGAATTCTTTGGAGGGCAGTCCGAAATGTTTTAAACAAATGCAAGGGTGATCAAAATGCTTGAGAATTATTGCCCTAGTGAAAAAGCTCACTCTATAAAATATTCACTATCAGAATAGATAAACAATATTGTAAAACTCTTTACAAAAATAGCTCTTTGTTTCTCACTATCTCCTTTATGAAAGTTTTTTTCTAAGACTCATCTGCAGTGGAAAATAGCAAATGGATCAGAAAAGATTTTGAAAAATGCCTTTTTTTTTTTAATCAAACATGTAACTGCGAAATACAAAAACACAGAATCACCAGATAAAGTGATTACTCCTAAAGGGGAATGTTCATGATAGATGTGTTTTGATTCCTGCCAATAACCAGCCAATAATACTGGCAACAATGTTTACGTTGTTTTGATTCATTCAACTTTAGGATTTATTTAAACTAAAGAACTAAGTCAGGTTTGTAATTTTGCAGAGAAATAAGATAAACCATTTATGTTGCACTTTTCCCTGTCAACTTGGAAAATCATAATCATTAAAATTTATTAAATGACCATTTTTTTTTCCCAAATAATACTGGAAAAACTGTGTTCTCCTTTTATCATGTTAAGCTTTGAAATAATTTTTTTCTGTCTTTCTTATGTCCAGAGTGGCAGATGGCTCACTGGTTAGGTGCTATCCTGAAATGGACAAGACCAAATTAGAACATTTGGCTGGAACTTATCTCAGGGAGCCAAGACTAGGGGTGGGCAGCTGTACACCAAATTTATCAAACCCAACTATCAAAGCCAAGACTATCACTAAAGACAAAACTATTTAACTTGTGAGGGTATACTATAGATCACTTCTTAAATTCACCCCTTAATTACCACTGAAATTCTGAGCATTTAATTGTTTATAATCCTTTCTGGCTAAGCATGTGGAAAAACCAATAAGAAAGTAATAATCAGGGACCAGCAGGTGGCGTGATGGTTAAGGCGCTGGACACTCCCACGTGGCCAACCAGGGTTCGAGTCCTGAATCTGGTGGCTTGCTTTCTCACTTCCTCTCTCTCTCACTCTCATCCTCTGTCTCATTCTGGTCAAATTAAAAAAATAAATGAATGAATAAATAAAATAAAATAAATAATTATTAAAAAAAGAAAGTAATAATCAAAATACAACCTTTATGGAAACTGTGGAAGGTAATTAATATGAAATTAGGAAAAATCAAAGAACAGTAATTCTAAAAGTCTTCTTTATTAGGACAGAGAAATAGAACTTGCAAAGGACTAGATAAAAAGAAATATAAAATATCCGTACTTCCTGAAGCTAGCAATGTTTTAATTTGAATGTTAGGACTTACTCAAAAAGTTATCATAAGAAGTACAAAAGAAGTATCTTTAAAAAAGAAACCATGCTGTATTGTCAAGTGTATGGTAGAGTAAGTACCAAGATAGAACTGTCAAAGAAGACTGTTAGATCAGCCATCAGACCTAGGCAATCAGGAAGGCAATGGAGTGGTAGCTAGAAGCAATGGAAGGAGGGCACTTAAGGTGAAGAGCTATGGTCAAGTGCATGGAAGGATGAATTCTGATGGAGAGGAATACCTATAGTATCTTTCTGATCACACTGTTTAAATCAGGGACATATAAAACTCTAAAGCTAGTAATTGTAGGAAAATGTTCATATTCTCTCGGTAATTTAATGTGTGAGTAGAAGAAAAGGCGGACTTATCGTGTAAGCAAGGTATAATTTACAAAAATGAATTAGGACAGATTTAACATTTATGGAGCCAAATATATTTTTGCCCTGTTGATTTTTGTCAAGACATTTGCTAAACTGACTCAGTCTTTCCATATGCTCAGGAGAGAGTATTTTGTTTTTGTTCTTCCCAACCAAAATACACATGAATTTGACATGATGATAAATTGGGCAGTTAAAAAAATGCTTAATAAAAAGTTTCATATTAGGTGTTATAAAGACTCTCATGCATGTAATTTATTAAAGAAATACTTAAAAATCTATTGTTAGTGCTAACTTCTAACTCATCTTTCTACCAGAATGTTTCAAGTATATAACCAGAAGGGGAGAGGGCTAGGGGTATGAAAAGAAAAAATTCCAACACAAGTAAATTTGGTCAATACATAAGTTTCAAAGTGTAGCTCAAATAATGATATACTTTGCTTATTAAAAATTTTAAAAATGTTTTCTTCTTATATTATGAATATTTAATTTTAAAGACATAATTATTATTTCCAAATAAAATACAAAGTTGTAATTATATTGGACAGTAGCATGTGATTGTAAAATATGGTGCCAATTATAATTTACATATATTAACTATTAATTCTGAAAACATTTTATTAAAATAAGTTCTAATAAAATTTGAATATTTTTACAACTTTAAAATGCTCTGTATTCTGGGACCAGCAGTTAGCGTAATGGCTATGTCACTGGACTCCCATGTAGTCGATCACGGTTTGAGTCCTGGACCCAGTGGCTTAAACTCATGCTGGGCACGTGTGCATGTGTGCCCAAGATCCCGAGAGGAGAATGGAGAAGGGATTACAACGTGGCCATCCTCCTTGGGAGGTGGTTTCTTGCTTTCTGTCTCTCTGTTTCTCTCTCTCTTTCTAGTGAGCACACGTGCCCCATAGCGAAAACCTCTCCAAAAAAGAAAAAAAAAAAGCTCTTTATTCTTACTATGCCAGTTAATAACAAAAGTACCAAAAGCATTTACTTCTTAATAATAAATTAAAATAGTTGTCACGAGTGTTATATAATATGTATAAGGCATTTGTAAGAGTGGCTAGCATATAATAAAGGTTAGGTATTACTCTTAATATGATTACAGAATTCATCACATATATAACCCAATGATCAATAACACAATATAAATATTATTTTGTATATTTGACAATTTTTTATCACTCTTAATATATTTAATTTCTCTAATATTTGGTTTTAATAAGTTTTATTTAAAATTGATTTTCTAATATATCTTTGCTAAACACTTATTTAAAAATTCTGTATCGTTCCATATTTAAAATATTTTCAACAAATAATCACAGTTTTCCAAGGACTTATAAGTGTGCCTTTAATGTAAAAATATTTTTAAAGGATATTATTTTAATTTTATTCATCATCATTACTTTTTTTTTTATTTGATCACAGAGCAACAGAGAGAAAGGGTGAAAACAAGAAAGCAAGAAGCCACATCCAGGACTTAAACCATGGGTGGCCATGTGGGAGTCCAGCATCTTAACCACCATGCCACCTACTGGCCCCTTAATATAAAAATACTGACATTAAACAAGCCAACCCTTTAATCTTATTACTCAAGTAATAAAGCTAGTATAAAAAAAGATAAGAATTTTCAGAGGCAAGATTAATGCCAATCTGATTTACTTCAGGAAAAAATAGTAACAGTTTGGTGGTTACACCAAACATAGCAAATTACTTGGGAATAACCGCATTGGATTGAGTTTTTTTTAATGTGTCAATAAATAGCTCCCAAGCAATATGAAATAATTATGTTTTCTATTTCATTCTGTTTATATCAGAAAGAAACGTGTTTTGTGTTGCAAATTGAGATTAATGGTAGAAACATCCCAATTTGGTTAAATATCAGTGAAGTTTTATTTTTGTGCAAAACACTAGAATAGCACTGATAGTGAAACTGAAACTACTTGTGGGTTAATTAAGAGTCATGCAATATTTGTTATGTGTTAAATTAACAAGAATGAGCACAACTTCATTTTTATAAAATGTTAGCTACCACAAGTACAAGGTGAGGAAAGTTTTCTCTCAGGCTGTTTTTAGATTTATAGATCCTCAACCAACAACATGACAGACAAGAGAATTAGTAGCAGAAGTATACTAAACTGTAGCTGATTAAAGTTTTAACAAATAATATTTTAGTTGGAGAAATTCTAAAAACATTAAAACTCTGAGACCAGAAACGTTATAGTGCTAAAACCTGACATTCAGTAAAGCAGATCAACTTGGGAAGTTTTTGTCTTCCTGCATGGAGACCTCTCTGAGTAAACTAACCAAGAGCATGACCTAGGGCTAGCTAAGGCTGGAGATGAACTGCAGATTCAAAATCATGTCGAGGGTGCTCTGTCCCTCTTTCTTGCTTGTGGAAGAATGGAAGAAATAAAGTAAAAACAAAACTCTTCAGATACTTTTCTAAATTCACAGATTAACATAGAAAAATATTACTGCCACCATTTTCTTTGAAAAGTTACTTTACCAACCTTACCTTTAAAATAAAAAGCACAACCTACAAATTTTACTTCAACTAAAACTACTTACATTCCCTAAGTTCACTAGATTGACTAGTTGTGAAAATTTGAGGTTGGTGTCACTAATGAGTTCTTATTTAGATGATCAGAGTGCCACTTACTAAATCTATATATACACATATTATACTGGGTCTAAAACTAAGGTACTAATGAAGATTTCATCTAATCATTATTTATAGGTTATGTTTTAATTACTTTTTACAGAAGCCAAATGAGAAAAATAACAGAATAAGATGTTCAAAATGTATTTTTAAAAGTTCTATAAAACTATTTGATAAACTCTTCAATACTGTGTTTATGTTTTGTACATTGAATGTTTTCTGTCCTATGCCATTTTATTCTAAATAAAAGAATATATTAGGTCATGGGAACCAGCAGTTGGTGTAATGGCTATGTCGCTGGACTCCCATGTAATCGACTAACGTTCGAGTCCTGGACCCAGTGGCTTAAACTCACACTGGGAGTGTTTGTGTGTATGCCCAAGATCCCAAGAGGAGAATGGAGGAGAAGGGATTGCGGCAGTGTGGCCTTCACCCCTTGGGCGGTGATTTCTATCTCTGTCTCTCTCTTTCTGGCAAATGTACACGCCCTACTGCAAAAAAAAACTCTCTCCAAAAAAGGAATATATTAGGTCATCGAGAAAGTCAATAGGTATTTTCTGTTTTTTCTAAGCAAAAATGTGTCACTTTTCCAACAATCCATTATTCTTAAATCTATGAAATTTATGTAGTAAATAAAAGTCTAGTTTAAAAAATAAATTTATATAGAACTAATCAATACATATTCCCTAAGTTTCAAGAAATTACTTTTCCTTGTGAGACACAATAGAGATCAAGCCACTGGATTTAGCAAAATACACAATAAACTACTGTCTCCTCTCTAACTCTTCAAGGAGGTTAAAAAAAAAAAAAAAAACACTAAAAGTGCTATGTGAAAAAAGAAATAAATCCTTGTATTCAGTAAGATAAGTGAAAGATATGACAGCTAAAGACATTTAAAATATAAAGAGATCACTTTTAGTCTAAGCAATTTGTTGGAATCTTGAAATGTATGTGTAAAGACACCAAAAGTCCACAAATCAACCACAAAGAGAAAATGTTTCCAGCTATCATTAAAAAGGAATCTAGTTGTAAAGACTACCTGAATTTACAAATGCACTTATAGAAAAACACCAAGAGTGGACACAGCATGGACGCCTCATCTTTTAAATTTTTTTTTTTTTTGGAGAGGTTTTTGCTATAGGGTGCGTGTGCTCGCCAGACAGAGAGAAAGCGAGACAAAAAGCGAGAAATCACCCCCCATGGGGGTTGGCCACACCACAATCCCTTCTCCTCCATTCTCCTCTCGGGATCTTGGGCACGCACGCACACGCACCCAGTGTGAGTTTTAAGCTACCAGGTGAGGACTCGAACCACGGTCAACTACATGGGAGTCCAGTGACATAGCCATTATGCTAACTGCTGATCCCGGAAGCCTCATCTTCTCTACATAGTGAAGTCCCCTTTTCTCACACACACGTGGAGCCCAGGTTTCCTCTAACAGCATTCATAATACTAGGTCAAAGTTGTCTGTATACAGGTTTGTTTTCATATACCATTATGTTCTTGAAAGTGACATTTAGATCTGTATTGGCAGTAGATATTCAACAAATTCTTACTGAATGAAACAAGAACAACTATGATCAGGACCATAAAATCATCACAAAAAATTATCCTCAAACAAAGAGAATATGTCCATCTTAGACTTCTTGCCATGGATAATAACTATGGTCAAGGCCGTAAAACTTTTGCATGCTGTTACAGTATAAAATACATGTAATATTTATTATAATCTTCAAATTACTCAATGACTTTAAAAATTTGTCTCTAATTTCTTCTATGTAAAAATAATGTTATATATATATATATATATATATATATATATATATATACACACACACAAATATAATAATTATCTGCT
>NW_006159481.1:2513340-2525534 GCF_000334495.1 Tupaia belangeri chinensis | reverse complement strand
TTTATAGCATTAAGGCAAGCTTGGCATTTTAAGAATGTCTTCTTTTTTAATTCGAAATAATTTTAACTTGAAATTAAGTTCTTTTAATTGAATTTAATTTGAAATTAATCCTTTCTGGATTTTATCTCTGGCTTCCATAGGAAATAAGTATTAGTAAATAATTTGTATTTAAGTAACCTAAGCCATGTGATAACTTAAAAATTTCTCTATGTCTAATACAGGAAACTGCGCTCTCTTAGCTGTAAATAGATACAGAAGCAATATATTAATAGTTAAGTAAGAAGGATCTTACATATAGACACAATGTTATCAACTCCAAGCTTGATAATTACATTAACAAAAAACTGTGAGGGATATAATAAACAATCTTTAGATTTAAAGTTTTTTTTTTTTTTTTTGACGAGGTTTTTGCTATAGGGCGCGTGCGCTCACCAGACAGAGAGAGAGAGAGACAGAAAGCGAGAAATCACTCCCCCCAGGGGGTATGACCGTGCCACAGTCCCTTCTCCTCCATTCTCCTCTCTGGATCTTGGACACACACACACACACGTGCCTGGTGTGAGCTTTAAGCCACCGGGTCCGGGACGCAAACCGCGGTTGACTACATGGGAGTCCAGCAACATAGCCATTACACTAACAGCTGGTCCCAAGATTTAAAGTTTAAAAACCATTTGAACAAAAACTTTTGAGAGGTTTTTTTTTTTTTTTTTTTTTCTTTAATTGACAGAGGACAGATGGTATCACCAGAAAGAAAGAGGAGGAGAGGAGGGTGGGAAGAGAAAGTACCCCCAAAAGGGCTATGGTCATACTGCAATCTTTTTCTTCCATTTCTCCATCCTGTCAGGATTTGAGGCACACATGCACACATGCACACATGCACACATGCTCAGCACCTTTTTTTAATCCACCAGGGCCAGGGCATTTGAACTACAGTTAGTCAAGTGGGATATAGCTTCCAATAGGTGGTGCTTAACCACGGTGCTATGGGGCTAGCCCAACTTTTGAGATATCCAAGAATTTCTTTTTCATGTATACAGTTAGTAACAACTTTTCTCTTTTGCTTATGAAAATAGAAATGATATTGCCAGAGTAACCTACAGGTCCTCACTCTAAAGACAAACACCTTTTATGATTTCATTTAATTTGTATCTATCTATTTCCCAAAATTCCACTGAATGGGAACAGTGTCCAGCATAATGCTATATTCACAGAAGAGATTCTGTGGTTTACAGCTGCATCGCTCCAATCTATGGCTTTCTTCCTGGTGCGAATCCTCTATATCTCTGCATCCAAATCTTCCTTTTCTTATAAGGACTTCAGTCATTAGTATGATTGCCCACCCTAATCCAATACAACCTTATCTTAGCTTGATTACTTCTGCAAATCCTTATTTTCAAAAAAAGGTTACATTCCCAGACTTCAGAAGAAGAGAAATTTTAAGGTAACACTGCTCAATTCAGTTGAAGTAATGATTATATTTACCTCTTTCTTAATATGACTTAATTTTAATTCAAATTGAAAAGTTTTATGTATTAAATATGCTTTTTCTGGAAATAAGAGGAATAATAAAATCATGGGATTTTAGACATTAAAGTTGTCTAATAGTTCTCTAAGTTTTCTTTTTTGTAAATTTAATGTTACCTTGTGACTAAGTATAAGTTTAACAAAATAAATGATCATAAAATACAGTTGGTATTCATGGCACATAATGCCACTTCAGAAATAAACCTTAAATACCAGCTTATCGAAATTTGTAAAAATCCTGAAGACCCATTACGTATTGTTTTAGCCAAGTCTTTATTTGGCCACTGAATCTTTTGTCTGTAAATGTCTAGCCCATTTCATGATAAAAGATTTAGTCTTGGGACCAGCAGTTAGCGTAATGGCTATGATGCTGGACTCCCACATAGTCAACCACGGTTCGAGTCCCGGACCCAGTGGCTTAAACTCACACCGGACGCGTGTGCGTGCGTGCCCAAGATCCCGAGAGGAGAATGGAGGAGAAGGGATTGCGGCGTGGCCATCCCCCCTGGGGAGTGATTTCTTGCTTTCTGTCTCTCTGTCTCTCTCTCTGTCTGTCTGGCGAGCACACGCTCCCTATAGCAAAAACCTCTCCAAAAAAAAAGAAAAAGAAAAGATTTAGTCTGTGGTAGTTTTTAAATCATAGCCCAGAATCTTTGACATTCCTCCCATTTAGGTGGGATCTAACCAGGCCCAAGTTTGAGTATATCTTTGGATCTATCCCCACACCAGGTCACCATTCTATGCTCATGCTCTAGGACTGTCCCACAGTCTGTCTTCAGGCCCATGCCAGAGAAAGCCTGGCCCCACCATCCCTGGGTTCTGGAGTGCCTCCAGCACCAGGCTACCTCACTGCCCTAGTCAATAGGCCAGAACGTGAGGACCCAGCCTCCAAGTCAGGTCATGTCAACAGAGGTTCCAGGCCTGCCTAGCACCAGATCAGTTCCTGTGGCCCCAAGCTATAGACCCATCCCAATGTGACTGATCCTTCTGAGTCAGGTTCAATGCCCACCCCAGTGCCAGATCAGTCCCTGTGGTCCCAGATTTCAGGTTGATCCTTGTGGATACAGATTCTAGGATCACTTTGGCAGACCCAGGCCTTAGGCCTCCTACTGCAGACCCAATTAACAGGTGGATACAAGTTTCAGGCTCAACCCTGCAGACCCAAGCACAAGATCAGTATGGCCCAAAACTCCAACAGTGAGCCTACCCATATACTATGCCAGGCTGCCTCCCCAACTCTCTGAATGGGACTCACTGCTAAAGCACTTTCCATAACAAAGTCAGTCTGCAAAGACTGAAATAAATCTGTTTCTTCAAATGTAAAAACACCAATACATGGCCACAAGAATGAGGAATAGTGGGCTGGCTGGTGGTGTGGTAGTTGGTGTGCTGGACTCCCACATGGCTGGCCACAGTTCAAGTCCTGGACCTGGCAGCTGGCTTACTCACTGTCCTGCTCCCTCTCTTTTTCTCTGGTCAATAATAATAATAATAATAATAATAATAATAATAATAAATAAATAAAATTAAACAAATAATTCCTTAAAAAAAAAGAATGAGGAACAATTAAAGAAATACAAAATCAGGACCAGCAGTTGGCGTAACGGCTATGTTGCTGGATTCCCACGTAGTCAACCGTGGTTCGAGTCCCAGACCTGGTGGCTTAAACTCACACCAGGAGAGTGTGTGTGTATGCCCAAGATCCCAAGAGGAGAATGGAGGAGAAGGGATTGTGGTGTGGCTATCCCCCCTGGGGAGTGATTTCTCACTTTCTGTCTCTGTCTTTCTGGCAAGCGCACGTGCCTTATAACAAAAACAAAAACAAAAACAAAACTCTCAAAAAAAAAAAGAAATACAATATCACTGAAGAAACAAAATATAGAAAGCACTTGTAACTAACCCTTAAATAATGGAGATACATAAACTGCAAGACAAAAAATAATAACTGTTTTAAGGAAGCTCATAAAAATTCTATAGGTAAGGTATATAGATTCACACCTTAAATTTGGGTGAACATGTTACTGGTAGGTGGGCTTATTATCTGTCTAATAAAGATGAGGTAACTTTATGTGACTTTTAAAGCTAAGTCATGAAAGGCTAGGCAGTTTTTGTCTAGTTCCCTTGGAATGCATGGTATTAAGGATCCCCCTCTCAGAAATCCACTTCCTGTGCTCTAAGAACTCTGGAAATGGCATATATACACACTTAAATCTATAATCCCAGCTGTTTCAGACCTCAGTCATTCCAGTTCAGGCATTAGATATATTAGTAAAGATGTCCTCAGATTAGTACTATCCAAAAGAACTTCCTGTGATGACAAAAATGTTCTATAAATATACACTGAGTAGCCACTACATATGCCTACTGAGCATTTAAAAATATAACTAGTGTGACAGAAGAGCTAAATTATGAATCATTTTTAACTGATGTAAATGTAAATATATATAGTGACTATTGTATTGGAGAGTAGGCTAGGCCCTAGCCATTGCATCAACCTCTGCTGCTGTCTGGAGATCACAGAGCAGAGGTAAGGACTTTTTCCTTGCCCAAGTTCATGCCTTACAAATTTCATGAGCATTTTCATATTACTCCACAAAGTTTGGAGTAATCTATCATGCAGCAACAGATAATGGGAGCAGAATTCCAATCTTTCAAGATAAGCAAATTGAGCTTCAAAAATTGTGCTTTGCACAAAATTTGATGACTGATTTGCAAGAATAGAGGGTTTTGAGAATCCTTTCAGAAACAGACTTTTTTGATAATAAGTTATTAAACTTGATGGCCTAAAAACTTATGTTGAGTGAGACAGCTCTCTTTTACATAATGTACTCCTAAAGCATATTATTTATAATTTCGTTAGTCAAGTAAAGGTCCTGTCTACCTAATAATATTGGCTTGCTTTAAAAATGCAAATATTTTAAATAAAATTACTTACATAAAAATTGTAATTCTAAATAGTAAGTGATGCACATCTGCTAAACATTTCCAAAAATAACATACGATAATTCTGGTATCCTCTCCTCTGAAAAAGATATTATGGTAAGTTTATCAATTAAGGCTTCAATATTGTTTGTTAAGTTAAATATATTTTTTCTATTTTTGATGTACGCAGCATGAATTAAAGGTATCAAAGAATAAATTAGCAACAAAAATCAACAACATCCCCATCTCCTGGCAGCTTGACAGCTTTGTTACGGTTTACATTCCCCAAGGAGAGTCTCAGCACCAAGATATTGATTTGCACCACTGCACTTTTCTGACTAATTATTACCAGTGCAGTCCTTCCAGTTAATCAGTACATCCTCACAGTAAGAGTGGCCTTCAGTTTAAATTCATTAGGCTGATAAGTGACAATATTACGGCTGCATGACAATTGCTTTAATTAAAAATATTTTTGATGAAGATTAGGAAACTATTGTATTTTGAAGCATACCAAATTGACTATAGAAGTGATTATTTTCCAAGAACTCAGGCTTCATTTATGTATGGCATTCAACATTTCTAAGTTCTGAAAAGGAGTTTTAATAACATTTCTCTTGAGAACTCTATCAGTAGGAATGACCCTATAAGAATATTCGTTAGTGAGCCAGCAGGTGGTGTAGTGGTAAGACACATGATTGACTACAGTTCTAGTCCTGGACACAGCACCTTGAAATTTACACCAGGCATGTGTGCATGCGTGTCCAAAATCCCAAGAGGAGAACGGAGGTAAACAGGTTGCAGCCTGACCATACCTTCTGGGGAGGGGAGTGATTTCTCTCTTTTTCTCTGTCTGTCTCTCTAGTGAACACACACACCCTATACCAAATACTTCACACACACACACACACACACACACACACACACACAGGCTGGCAAAACATTCAAATTCACTGATTTTTTTCCCCTAATGTATGGTTATGTTATCTGAAATGTGGAGAGGAAGTGGGGAAGGATGCTATGTAAAATGTGGTTAGGAAAATTTTCTCTGATGAAATGCTTTGAGTATCTGCAGGGGGTTTCATGCAACAGGTTTGTGAATGTAAATACACTGAATTATTTGCTCTTACGTACAATATTATTTTTATTTTTTTAAATAATTATTTTATTTAACTTTATTTATTATTATTATATTCCAGTTGAATCAGAGAGAGACAGAGAGGGAAAGTGAGAAAGCAAACTGCCAGGCCCAGGACTTGAACCATGGTTGGCCATGTGGGAGTCCAGTGCCTTTAACCACCTTGCCACCTGCTGGCCCCCATACAATACTTTTTAGATAATTCTCATCATTTCTCTATGATGTAGGTCCTATTCTTATTCTTACTTATTGAATGTGTGAATGTCTGAGTGTATGTCCAAGCTGACATTAAAAACCTACAACCTGGGACCAGCAGATGACATAATGGTTATCCACTGGACTACCATGTAGTCAAACATGTTCAAGTCCCATACCTGGCAACTTGAAGCTCACTCAGGGCACGTGTGCGTGTCTGTCCAAGATCTCAAGAGGAGACTGGATGAGAAAGGATTGCAGCATGGCCATCCATTTACATAAATCATTAAAAGGAACTTTTACAGTGAGAAAGTTGCAGACATAGTACAAAATGTTTCACTGGCATAGATGTTTTAAAGTATAAGAACAAGTAGTGTGAGATCACACAGACACCTAAAATTTAAAAAGTTGCATTTTACAATAGACACATGTGCCCTCTTTGGTGTAAAAGCCAATATTTCAGAGGGCATATACCTGTTTTCTGAATCATCAGTGTCACAGGGCATAGATTTTATTGAATATCTAGAGAATAATTATCTTCTCAATGGCAAATGTTACAACCTTCATATCCTGTTTGTCTATGGAGAGCTTGGATTTAACTTCATACATAAATTCATACATTCAAAAATTCTCAAGTTTTATTAGAAGCTTCGCTTGGCCTTTGGTGACAACCAACTTGATTTGGCCTTTGGTGATATTTATCACTTACAGATAGGTATCAGAAATAGATATTTATCAGTATATTCACAGTATTTTTAAGTGTGATTTATTGATTGATAAAATAATGATATCCCTATCTGTAACAATTTCTAAAATTCAGAAGAGATTCAAAAACCAAATTCTTTTTATATGCATATTCACTTTATACTTCTATTGAGCTCAATACAAAACAAAGAATTATCATTTCTCTCACACTTCCTCTATTCTGTAAATTTAAAAATGATAAAATGAGGGGCCAGCAGATGGCAATAATCGTTATGTCACTGGATCACAGTCCATCATGGTTGAAGTCCTAGACCCAGTAGCTTAAAACTCATGCTGGTCACGTGTGCATGCATGCCCAAAATTCTGAGAGGGGAATAGGGGAGAAGGAATTGTGGTGTGGCTGTCCCCCTGGGGAATTATTTCTAGCTTTCTGTCTATCTGTCTCTCTGTCTCCATGGCAAGCATACATGCCCTATAGCAAAAATATCTCTAAAAGAAAATATATGTGTGTGTGTGTGTGTGTGTGTGTGTGTAATACACACACATATATATGTATATATAAAATGAAACTCTAACATATACTAGAGTAGGCAAAATAGCCAATCATTTCACTTTCATAGAATAACTATGAACTAATCTCCTTTAGAAAAAAAAATCAGAATCTATATAATCTATCAAATTTGTCATAAAATACTATTTTTTTTTTGGAGAGATTTTCGCTATAGGGCACGTGCGCTCGCCAGACAGAGAGAGACATAGAGACAGAAAGCGAGAAATCACCCCCCAGGGGGGATGGTCACGCCACAATCCCTTCTCCTCCATTCTTCTCTTGGGATCTTGGGCACACATGCACACGCGCCCGGCGTGAGTTTTAAGCCACCGGGTCCAGGACGCGAACCACGGTCGACTACGTGGGAGTCCAGCGACATAGCCATTACGCTAACTGCTGGTTCCCCATAAAATACTATTTTTAAACAACAAACATATTATCATTGGCCTAAATGAGAAGGTACCATTACAAGGAATCTGGACTTTGGGATCTGAACTAAGGTGTGCACTCTTGCACTTAATGGCTTTGAAACTTCAGAAAAGTCAGTTAGTCTTCTTATATCTTAGTTTCCTCATCTCTATAATGGGAATGTTTGTAAAAACCTGCCACCTGGGGACATCAGGAAAATGAGAAGTAATGCTACAAAACACTCAAGTAAATGAGTTTATATTATCCTGACTGCTTTTTTTCAGAATCATGTAAGGGTAGGAAGTACTCACTTTAGAAAATACTTTAAAGTAAGGTAGGTTGAGATAAAAGGTTGATCAGTGACCACGTAGGAGAAGCTTGCAAAGATATTATTTTACATGAGTCAAAGGAGAACCATTTTGCCTCCAAAAGGAAAGGACTAACAAAACCAGATGAATGAATTAGGAGACTGTGAGGAGGCACTGAGGCTGGCATTATCCTTTAGTTCCTCCCTAAAGCTCAGAATAATTCTGAGAATGGAAACACTTATCTTATATTTGAAGTATATGTTTTTTGCTAAGCTAAATTTAAACTCTTACTTTATCACATATACATGCTTTTTGTGATCATATATACATGCTTTTTTTTTTTTTTTTTGGAGAGATTTTCACTGTAGGGCGCGTGCGCTCGCCAGACAGACAGAGAGAGACATAGAGATAGAAAGCGAGAAATCCCCCCCCAGGGGGGATGGTCACGCCGCAATCCCTTCTCCTCCATTCTCCTCTCGGGATCTTGGGCACGCACGCACACGTGCCCGGTGTGAGTTTTAAGCCACCGGGTCCGGGACACGAACCGCAGTCGACTACGTGGGAGCCCAGCGACATAGCCATTACGCTAACTGCTGGTTCCCATATATACATGCTTTTTGTGGGAAACCGTGCTCAAACTTGAAAAGGGACACTGGTTTGATGTGGTATGAGTAGGTGATTACATGTTTGCAGAGTATTGGTGACCATTACAAAAAAAGGCATTTTAGTAAATCACAACATTTTGGAGAAAGCTTTGAATTTCACAGGGTATGGTTCTGTAATTTTAGCCAGTGTTTGCCAGAGAAAACGTGAGTAAGACTCTAGACACTGGAGCTTGAGTAAGAATATAAGCTTGAGTAAGTATGTAAGTACTGCTTGAGTAAGAATATAAGCTTCTCCTGCTACCGTGTTCTTAGGTAAGTTACTTAACTTCTCTGCAGAAAATTCCTCATCATAATAGCAAGAGTAATATTTGACAGTGTTGTTAGCATTAAGTTTGTGCAAAAATGGAATTAAAGAATGAGTTTATTTTGGTATAAAAAAATTGAAAACCATGCATAGTAACACACATTTCCCATGAACTTTTTGAAGACCCACTTATATCCTAAGGGTTCTGTTCCCAATTCTGACACTAGAAGTGGTAGCTATTTTTATCATATAATGTATACTAAGTGGCCTAGAGCTCTTCAAAGTATCTAAAGGAAGTCTGGATGATACATCTATAGACCAAAAGATGATCAGATGTTTCAGCAGTAAAACTCCTCTACCTCCACTATGCTGTATTTCTCTCAGAAAATTAAATTCAAATACTCTAATCCTGTAGCATTTTAACAAAATTTTCTCCTTACAATTTAGCTCTTTAAAGAGAGGGTGGTTAGAATTATAACAATGGAAAATAGAGTAAGGGAATTACAAAGAAAATTCACTTTCCTGAGAACCCTGTTACCACTGTGTTGTGAACATGTCTCCAATGCTAGAATGAAAAAGAACAAAATTCAAAGAATCAGACTAGTATTCTACTTTATTTCACCCTGTTCTACATCGTTTTCTTCCCAAGTGACAATGTAGGTATTGAATAAAATTAAATTCCTAATTGAATGAACAAATGTAGGGACTTATATTTTCATATGTAGAGGTTACTAAATAACCAATTTTATATTATTGAAAACTATTACCCAAATTATTTTCCTAACTCTCCTTGTGGAAAAGTCTATAGAGTGTTGTCACTAATGGTAACATCTCATGGTACTATACTATATTTTCACAAATGTAATATTTATTAAGTGTTATATCTTTATTGCAAAAGCAGTGTTCATATTTGAGCAAAGTAAAGTGATAATCTGGAAAATATACTTAAACTGATTGTTAAGTCCTTGAGTGTTATATTCACAGTAATCAATATATATTTTTATTTTTATTTTTTTAAAGTTGATTTATAAAGAGACCTAATGATCGAAGTTTCTAATGTATTTCTAAAAAGCCTCTAAAATTAAAATTTGTTTGGAGAATTAGATTCACTCTCTGATTTCAAAGATGTTTTCCCAAATAAAATCTGCTTCAACAAGAAATGAAAATTACATTTCTAAATTCCATATTCTTCTAGGACATTCTGCTTTTATCAAAAAACAGATTTTGTACAATGAACAGTACACTGTGTAATTTTTCTACTCAATCCCTTTAAGAAGTTGGTAAAATGAACAATCAATCCACATGATCTTTACACAGTTGCTCACTACATTAGAATATATCATACAGATAATCACTAGTTCAGTGGGAGTTCTCTGATTGCAGAGGATTTAACTGTTTAAGCAACCACATCAGTTAGGATACTTTGAAGATTTCACTGCTGGAAATATCACATGAATCATTTGCCAATTTAATTACAGCAAAGCAAGCAGTGCAAAGTTCACACTAAAAGTTAGAATCTCATTTCAGGACCAGCAGATGGCATAATGGTTATGTCACCTGACTCTGACGTAGTCGACCTTGGTGGCTTGAGATTCATGCCGGGCGCATATGCATGCGTGCCCAAAGTCCTGAGAGAATGGAGGAGAAGGGATTGTGGTGTGGCCATCCCTCCTGGGGGAAGGGGTGATTCCTTGTTTTCTGTCTCTCTCTCTCTCCAGGAAGCACACACGCCCTATAGCAAAAATCTCACTTAAAAAAAAAAAAAAAAAAAAAAAAAAAAAGAGTTACCTAATTCCTTCACAGTCTCTTTGGAATTAAAAATGAAAACTGAATGCAAAAATTATCTATCTTTGAAAAAAATAAGCAGTGCTGGTTGTTAAAAATAGGACCTATAATGTTATTTTCATAGTTTTGTTGTTAGAAACAGATTTGCTGATAGTAAGGTAAACCTGGATAGATTTCAAATGCATTTCACAAGTCATCAAACATGTAAATCAAATTGTGGTGTTCTTTCTTATAAATCCTAACTTCTACTGAATGATTATTTAAAAAGCACTAATGGACTTAAGTCCTTGAATCTCAGATTTCTTTCCGAAACATTACTCTTAGACAGTCACTTTCTATCTTATTATTTCTCTTATAAACAGAGTGCACTGTGAATTTGTCCTATTCATCGAATATAAAGTGAAATATTTCTCTCATTTGTAGAAGTTAATCTGAATTCTAATCCTATCGCATCCAAAATTCTGTCAACCATGTCCAACTTCCTGTCATCCAACACTTAATAAGCATACTCTTGTTTTAGACTCCCAAGTAATGAATTATATGAATTAATACTAATTCTGGAATCACATCCTGACATCCAGGATCCAACGTTCCCTTTTAGGTCAACACTGAATAAATCACAAATACAAGGAATCTTGAAATAGTTCATAGAAAATGTGTATTATGAATAATCTATTAGTGCATCTCCAAATGTTTGCACCATAATAAACTTGTACTTCAATTCCACTTTCCACAAACTTCTTGAAGTCCTCTCCCATATATCATTAAGTTATTCTAATAAGATGAACACATTGCTAATAATTGTCAAGAGGAAAATAAAGAAGTGAAACATTTAAGGTACACAACAATGGAAAATATCTGCTGATGATAATGTGCATGATAATATCTTTACTGGACTAATATACAGTGTATTCATACTGAAAAAAAATTCATTCTTCAAGCTGCAATGATATACAGTAATTGTATGAAAAAAGTTTTAGAGGCTAATTGGTATTTTAAAAATTTTCTTTTATAACATATAATGGTCATGAAGAATTCCAGTGGTGCATGTCCTCCCGAGAAAAATAGTGAATGCATGATGATAAATTAATGCATAAAAGTTGTGAGCTAGTGGAGCTACCCAATAAAGCAGGGAGATAAATAGTGATATAAAGTCATTGTATTTATATCCTCTACACCAACTCCTTTAGACTGATTTTTGCAGACTGTCATGCCAACAACTTCCATAGCTTCTTTTCACAACATTTTCCTTTCACTCCTTCTTTTCTTTCTGTGAAATGCTATTTCTTCCCCTTTACTACTTCTCAAGTGTTGCTTCCTTCATAAATTATTCTATGAGCACAAGTCTGCATTGAAATTGCTTGGATATGAGTCCTTGCTCCCCATTCAAGAACTATGCTCTGCAGCAAGTATATGCCCTCATTTTGAATAAAGTCTTCACATTTAACATGGGGATAATGATAGTATCTATGTACTGTTCTGAAGATTAAGTTAATATAATACAGACATGAGTACATGGTTTGGCATGCTCAGGGAGATCCTGGGACATAAACCCATGACCTTCCCCATGTGGGTCCAATTGCTTACTACTATGCTGCAAGCCCCATGGGTGTGTGTGTGGGGGGGTGGCATTTTAAAAATTATAAACAGGATAAACTCACAGCTACTGAATCAGGAGGTCTTAGAACAGTCTTATAGTATTTATTTTATAAAATATGCTATAGAGCATGTGCGCTCATCAGAGAGGGAAAGA
>NW_006159481.1:2511990-2513329 GCF_000334495.1 Tupaia belangeri chinensis | reverse complement strand
GCACCCTGAAGGGGTATGACCATGCTACAGTCTCTTCTCCTTCACTCACTTCTTGGGATTTTGGGAATGCATGCACAGGGAACCAGCAGTTAGTGTAATGGCTATGTCGCTGGACTCCCACGTAGTTGACCGCGGTTTGCGTCCCGGACCCGGTGGCTTAAAACGCACGACGGGCGTGTGTGCATGCATGCCCAAGATCCCAAGAGGAGAATGGAGGAGAAGGGATTGCGGAGTGACCATCCCCCCCAGGGGTTGATTTCTCGCTTTCTGTCTCTATGTCTCTCTCTGTCTGTGCACATATGCTTGATATATTTTCCAAACTCCTGGATCCAGGACTCAAATCGTGCTGTTGGTCATGTGGGATGCAGTTGCCTTATCCACCATGCTACCTGGCTGTCCCCTTATAGTCTTTATTTTAATAAACTTTTAAGAGTGAATCTAATGGTCAGCCAGACATACAAATTTATGCTACATTTTACTCCATTTAGGTAAGTACATTCTGCATCCTTAGAAGATCAGATATAAAATTTTCCTTAGGTAGCTGGTTAAAGCTGTTACCAACCATTTTCATGGTCTTAACTGTGTTACTGTCAGACCTTGACAAATAATGTCTATAAAACTGTGTGCTCTGATATATTTTTAAATATAAATGTACGTGTGTGTGTGTGTGTGTGTAAAATTTGCCAAAGGGACATGTGTATTCACTAGAGAGAAAGGAAGAAAATGAGAAAACACCCCAATGGGGAATGGTCATACCACAATCCTTTCTCCTCCATTCTCTTTTTGGTATTTTCGATACACATACACATGTGCTTGGCATGTTACTCAAATCACCAGGTCCAGGAAACAAACTATAAAATAGACCATAAGGGATCCAGCCACCCCAACCACTATGTCACAGGCTACCCCATATATTTTTTTAAGGTAATAGAATTTTTTAAAAATTGTTGTCATAATACTATTTTTTTCCATTTTTATCAAGTGTGGGGTTTTTTTTGGTTGTTGTTTATTTTAAAAGATAAGTAGAATGCACTCCATTATATGGACCTGGGCAGAGGAGAAGGATGCGGAATACAGATGAGTGAAGGAGGTCATTACCTTCCTCATGTCATCATAAGTTTCATTGTTACCACACAAACTTAAATTAATTATTTCACCTCCTCAGAGTCTCTTTTTCTGTCATCTACAGAAAGCAATAGAGACATCTAAAAAGAGTGGAAGATGAAAATGAATTAAAAGGTATACACAGTAAATTCTTTAAAAAATCCAGCAGGCTAAGTAGCTAGTCTTTCATTTTATAATCTAGATAGTTACAGGGTAAAGATCTCTCTCTCTCTCT
>NW_006159481.1:2491587-2503631 GCF_000334495.1 Tupaia belangeri chinensis | reverse complement strand
TATATATATATTTTAACTAAACTTGAATGTGTGTTTCTAAGCTGGTTATATACAGAAAAACATAGATATACTGAAATACAAAGAAATATAATATGCCTTATATCCCCCAAGAAATTAAAAATCTACCAAGACAAAATAATACATACACCAGTATATATCAAGGTGTGTTTCCTGCTAAAAGCAACACGTAAAAGTTAAGATAGCCTTGAGAGGAGAGTAGTAATCCATTACAGTTGCCCTTATTAGGAAAAGATTGTGAAGTAAGGTACGCAAATGGGAAAACAAAAAATGTATTTGAGTACAGCAAAATAGACTATGGCTGAACACTGAGTGTCTATGAATGTTGGTGATGAAGATTAACTTGGAGAAACAGATTGGAGAAGGATGATGAAGAACTTTGAAACCTACTCTCTAGGGAAATCAGTGTCCTGTTAGGCAGAGGGAAAGGGGAGGGGGGAGGCAGAAAGAGATCCGAATTTTAGAGAACTCTGGTAAGATCTCTGGTAAGCAGAATATAGGATGAATTTGAGGGTAGCAAATGGGTATGGAATAAAGTCATTTTTTAAAAAAGCACATTTAACATAACATGAAGTACAAACTATGGATATAAAAGTAGGTCTTATGAAGTAAGATTTCATATATCTAAAAACACCAAGTATTGCTTTATTTTATTTATTCCTTATTTGAAAAGTAAATTAATTTACTAAAAGTAAATTAATTGTACTCATTAATCATGACTTTATAACGGAGAAGTTTAATTTATTAAACTACAGATTAAGGACAGAATTAAAATTGATAAAAAATTAAATAATCTGCACAATTTAATAAATCTTTTTTTTTTTTTGATAGCTTCTGCTATAAGGTGCGTGCGCTTGCCAGAAAGACAGAGACAGAGAGACAGAAATCACCCCCCCGGGGGTATGGCCACGCAGCAATCCCTTCTCCTCCATTCTCCTCTTGAGATCTTGGGCACGCATGCGCACGCACCCAGTGTGTTTAAGTCACTTGGTGCGGGACTCAAATCGCCTTCAACTACATTGGGAGTCCAGCGATGTAGCCATTCCGCCATCTGCTGGTCCCATTTTTAATATATATTAAATATTTCTATATCTTTTTAAATATGACTGCTACTTAGAATTATATTTAATGATTCAGTTGTATTAATCAAGGTATGTCATAAAACCATTCAAATGATTTTCTGCACACCATAATGGTGCATTTCTCATCTCAATTAAAATCACTAAATGTATTCTTACAAATGCCTCACTTAAAAAGACTACTTCAATTCCTTAGAAAGATAAGTCTCTAATGTTAGAGGATGAATAAGTTTCAACTTCCTCTTCTGTAAAATTGGAAAGCAAAAATAATATGTATCTCACAGAATTGTTTAAAGATTTAATAATCTGGAATTTTAAGAATTCTGTTTTATTTTACCATTTCACTTTGTGGCTGGGTCTGTCACAACCACACGTCCAAGCAGTCCTGGTAATAGGCGTATTTCTTAAATAAATAATGCTATTTTTCTTATAAACAGTACAAAAACTAAATCCATAAATTGTGTACAGTTATAACAATCTAGAAGAAAGAAGTCTGTGATGTGCATAAATTTACTAGATTATAACAACTACAATTATTAACTCATTACCTAATTATGTGCAATAAGAATCTAAAATATATTATATTCTATTTTATGCCACTTTAAATTATATCTAATATAAGCATATTAAATTTTGTATATCATGAAGTTTGGATAAATATTAATGTGTTATTAGAATAGACTCAATCAAAGTTTTTAATTTAAATTTGAATTAGACATTAAATTCTCTTTGTTTTAGGTTAATAGGTGATTTATAGGGAAAGCTAGATTTATCCTTTCAGATTTATCTAAGAATAGCATCTTAATCTGATTTTCCAGAGACACCATATTTAGTCCCTGATCCCAAGTTAATTCTATGTCTCATTTTTTATTTATTTTACTTTTTTTTTCTTGTTTTGATAATAATGTGTGGCAAAGAACTTCTTTTTTCGATATTCACGTTATTTCCCTATTTATTTATATTCAAAAACATATATTACATGATGTAAAAAGGAATACTATATCTAGGCTGCTACGAATGCCTTAATTTTTTTTCATATTGTGATATTTATACCTTTTGGAACTTTATATCACTGAAGTAATATGCCTTCGTTTAACTATTCAGAAGATTGAGAAACATCAGATCTGTCAGATTTACAAACTTTTTTTCATCTATTTTATATAGCATGATACATGATTCAAAAATTTTCTAAATAGCAATATGAAGTCAAATACATTTATCAACATACATGTATGTGTACATATTGAGGTAGGTAGAGACATATAGGTATACTTCTCTAAATATATATGAAAGCAAAATACTGGAAAAACTGGTTGTTTAATCCATCTTCTATCTCGCATTGCCAAAGTTACCAGATGAGAATTGTACATATAGGCAGTTATTATTATTTGTGCTACTTATGTTCTATGGTCACTGCAAACACTGAATTTGCAACTACTGAACCACTGCTCGTAGGGGAAATACAAGGTTAGGTTCTCTTATTTTTATTATTTCCTGTTACCTTCCTCTGTATCTCTGGTCACATTTTTTTTTAACCTTCAACACATATTCTAATTTTATGCATGTTTCTGTTTACAAACACCTTTAAACATTACTGATTCATTAAGTTGAACTCATGGCCAACATTACTATATGCCTGAATGAAGCTTACTACATGCATTTTTTACATAAGACACACAATAGCCTTCTTATGCTGAGGCACACTAGACATGAACTTCAGCATTATGCTTGGGGCCACTTTAAACAGTGAAACCACCAAGAAAAAGCGGACAATGTGAAAAATGTAGCATTAAATGGACTGAAAAAAGGATACTTCTTTATATTAATAGAATGAAAGCTGAAACGAGAAGACAAGAGCACTGTCTTATTTGACCTTGGATGGAAACGAGAGCCAATCACTCAAATTTTTTGCTGCTCTTTACGCATCCATGAAAGAACTGTAAGTATTGATTTTGGAGTCACAAGTGAAGTATAGTAACTTCGCAAACATGAAATCTACAAATAAGTATTAATTTTATATTGTCAGAATTTTCATGCTGGATCATAAGTTCAACCAATTTTTCATTTGGTTGAGTAAAAATATTTAGTAAAAGTTTTAAATATATATTCAGTAATGCATCTAAAATTTATTAAAGAAATGTGTAAGACTAAAAGGATTACAGTAGTATTTCTGTTAGTATAGTCTAGTACCATCAGGAAAAGAGGTTCTTCCAATATTATGTTCTATTCAACTTTTGAGTCAGTGGCACAGTGATAGCACCACTAAAACTAAACGCATGCAGCATATTTTAATGTAATATGGTATCAATTCACATCTTTATAGTTATGCAAACAGTCACCTAGGCATCAGTATTTTTTATTTTTATTTATTTATTTATTTATTTTGCTATAGATTATGTGCACTTGCCATCAAGAGAGAGAGACAGAGAGAGAGAGAGAAAATGAGAAAGTACCTGCAGGGGGATGACCATGCTTCAATCCTTTCTCCTTTAGAGATTTTGGACACGCATGCACACGTGCTTAGTGCATTTTTCAAGCTGCCAGTCGGACTCCTACCTCATAGTCAGCCACGTGAAATCATGCCGCCCCATCCACCATGCTACTGGCTGCAGAATCAACTTTTAAATCACATAATTACAAACTAACACTGAAGAATGAAACTTGTTTCTGAGAAAATAAAATGTTTGCTATTCTCTTAGGATACCCAAACATTAATTCTAAATACTAGGAGAAATACTTAAATGAGAGAAATATTTCAACTTGGCAAGAAAGTCTGCATATACAGTGCTAAAATATAATAAAAAGTAATGATTCATTTCAACATAATTGATAAGTAAATTTTCCCTAAACACAAAACTAACTACAAATTCTGAACTTCTACTTTTGAAAACTAAATTTTGCAACTTAACACTCTTCAACCTAAGTTTCAATAATCATTGACATAAAAGCTACATGTTATAAAAACTTAACTCCTAAACACAGGTAAGGTAATAAGTCATGTAGGCCTGGCAGTAGTGGCCAGAGGTAAGGGAATTTTCTACAATGCAGGAAGACATGGTCTGGATCCTGTTTCACCTGAAACATGCTAAATGCAGAAGTTAGAGATGTGAGGGTCTGTAGAATGATGAAATCCTGCTAATGGAGGCCATTTTTCTTTCTCTTTCATAGAAGAAATAAGCCATACAAGGTATTATTTTAAGTTTCTTTCTTCATG
Organism: Tupaia belangeri chinensis; assembly: GCF_000334495.1. Lineage (NCBI taxonomy): Eukaryota > Metazoa > Chordata > Mammalia > Scandentia > Tupaiidae > Tupaia > Tupaia belangeri. The sequence continues at coordinate 2,499,320 of NW_006159481.1, read as the reverse complement.
ACAAAGGAAGAGAGAGAAAGACAAGCATCCTCAGCAAGGTCTCAAGCCATGATCCCATCCTAGCTTTTAGCCATCCAAGATCTTACATAAATGTGTACAGGTAGACTAGAGAACTGTGATTGTCTTTATGCATTCAGCATTGCTTGAGAAGTACACTATGGCTGTGCCACCAAGCAGACCTAAGCCATATAAACTTAACACATATTTTAAAACAAATAAACAAACAAACAAAAAATAAAATATCTATTATTTACTATAATACTAACATTCATACCAGCATTTGTCACTAGTACTTTCTCCCTTAAAATACTGGCATTTGTTGTCACAAAGAGATAAATTAGAGTTATGCTATTATAGAAAGTATCTTCTCCCATTCAATAAAACCAAATTGATTTTATCTGTCTATTGTCCATTTGCAATATCCTACACTAATAATCCTACTTTTGCTCTTTCTCTTTCTTTCATTACTTTCTAAAGTATTATCCTGACTAGATCAACATACTACTTTAAACAATTCATGGCCAACCAAATAAAACCCAAACTATTGCCATTTGTTTGTACAAATGAGTTTTAAACATCCCTTTATGATTATGTCCTTGTTTAGTTTTGAAGTCTCATCGCTTGATATGCTGCCTCCATGATATGCCATAACTATAATGTAGTAACTCTAATTCATCCCAAATCATGCTTTGTTGTATTCCTCCATGCCTTACATCCATATTTCAAAATTCTTTTTCCTTTAGTCTACCTAAAGAATTCATTTACCTTTTTTCTCTTTAATTTTTATTTCAATTTCTTTTATACATTCAATCATGTGTTACTTAGCTTGCAAAGTGAATATTCCAATATGTGTACATTTCTCATCAGTCCAGTTAACAATACTATAAAGTTATCTTCAATAGATAATTACCCATTTTTTGTCCCATAAATGACTTGCCTCTCTATTTTTCTCTTTAATGACCTTCCTCAGATTCTATTCCTTCATCCACCCCTTCCCACACTGTATCTAGTATTCACCATCATTTACTATGTTTCTATATACTTTAGTCATTCAGTTTTGGCCATAGAGTAAAGACCCTCAGTATATATTAATTGGAGACATACAATGTCTCTCCTTCAGAGCCTGGCTTGCTTCACTCAGCAGTAAAGTTTCCATATGTATCCACATTTTGTCAAAAGCCAAGGTCTTGTTTTTTATGGATGAGTAGCATTCCATAGAGCATATGTACCACACTTTTTTAATCCATTCATCTCTTCATGAGCATTCGGGTTGGTTCCATGTCTTAGCAATTGTGAATAATGCCACAATAAATATCAATGTGCAAGCACTTTTCTGATTAAGAATTCTTCTGTCCTTTGGGTATATACCAAGGAATGTGATTGCTGGATCATATGGTAGTTCTGTTTGTAGATCTTTGCGAATCTCCAAATTGTTCTCCACAGTGGCTGGACCAATTTACATTCCCACCAGCAGTGTAGGAGAGTTCCCCTTTCACCACGCCCCCACCAGCACTTATCGTTTATTTATTTATTTATTTAAATCTTAGTTATTCTGATTGGAGTTAAAATGCTTCAGCTGATTTAAAAGTAATGATATTTCATTGTGGATATCACTTACTTTTAAATCAGTTGAAGCATATTTGAAGCTTTGAATGCTTCAAGAAAAAATGATTTATTTTTGCTATTTCTAGACTCATTTTAATGTCGCTTGTCCCAACAATGTCCTTTGTAGCGATTCTCTTTTTCTTTGGGTGAGAACATGTTACACTGACTGGTAACACATGACTGCCTGTGTCTTTCCAATGCAAAAGAGCTCCTCACCCTTTTTGTCTTTGATTTTCATGGTGTTTCAGGATACAGGCTAGTTGTCCCTCAAACTGGATTTGTCTAACAGTTCCACACACTTAGATTAATTAGGCTTTTGCATTCTGGACAGAAGCATCACAGAAATGTGTCCTTAGTGCATCTGAGGCCAACCTGTGGTGTCAGCTGGTCCTGTTCATGTTGGAGTGAACTCTCACCACTTGGTTAAGTAGATGGCTGCCGGGCTCATTTAATGATTAAATTTACTACTTTGTAGTAATTTGTGGGGAGATACTTTGAGATAATGTTCCTTATCCACTAGTTAAAGCATCAGTTGATGGTTGGCCTTGCCTGAATTGGTTATTGATATGATGTTTGACCAGCGTGGTTTTCTAAACCCATAATGTCTTCTTGTTTATTGGTTAGTGTTCTTCTAAAGAAAAGCATCCCTTCAGTTGCAAGAGATTGGGTTGATGTTACTTTGATTCTAAAACTGCCCCAAGTTTATAGCAGGTTCCTATGCCTTTTTTAAGTTGTCCTCATTGTTTTTTGAACATTTTCATACTTTCTGGTTTAAAAAGGCATCCTAGGCTCACCTTGTATCTTCCTTGGCCCAGCACTGGAACCAGCCATTTCTCTGGAGGTTTCCATTCCTTTTCATGAAGAATGGTTTTAGAAACCCAGATCTGGGTGCTGATGCTCACTGCTGTTGGAGCATCGAGGCTGCCAGCAGGAAGAGCAAGTAAATACAGAGGAGAGACAGAGAGATGGAAATACTTAAGTGCCTCCATGTCAAGGATCTTGTCTTTCACTATAGGGATCTCCACTCCTACACTACGCAATGCTGCCGGATTGTCGCTGCAGGTTTACCACCAGGTGTTTGGTGAGTCTACTGCACTGAATCTCCCTCCATAGCTGTGGTGAAAAGCCACTGATTTTTAGGCTTCTCAGGAACACACAATAATTAAATAAATTACTGAAGTGGACAACTATCTATGTTTTCTCAACAGCAATGGGTTCACAGGGGCCTTTCTGTATTGTTGGAAGAGTTGAATGTGGTAACCAGGAGACAGGCAGTCCTGGCCCAACAGAAGATAGTTCCTGTCTAGTTCAGGCAATATAATTTATTTTGAGGTATTTATTTGGTAAACCAAATAGCTAGCACAATGCTTTTCACAAGGCAGATGACTAATAATTGTGTACTGAGTGACAAAATAAAATTAAAAGGACCCTTTGTCCACTTCCTATCCACTATCAATTTGGTTTAATACAAATTGTGTGTGATGATTCTCCATGCTATTAAAAACTCATTAGTAATAGAGAAAGTAGGAAATTATTATTATACATTTTAGCAAAACCCACATTTTTCCTTCATATTACATAAAACTTAACATTCGAATTGAAGTTTAAATTGGATTGAGTTTGAATAAGGAGAAAAAAGGAGAAGAGAGATGTAGTTCCAGACAAAATAGAAAAGGTTATGAAAAGGGAATAATACTTTGCCTGGAAAGAAAAGAGTCAGAAAATTCAGATAAGTTGCCCATTATGAAATAACAAGTGACTTTTTCAAGGAAATTTAGATGTTTCCAAGTGATAATGCCTTATTCATTAGAACAGTTATACATTAAACTGGACTTCATTAAGTATCTATATTTTTATAGGTAATTAAGCTCAAATACCCCAGATGCTTTGAGTTCTGATGTTATAACTTATTATGGTGGGATATAGTTTAACATATTTAGAGAAATTAAAAGAGAGCACACCTACTAAACCTTTCTCAAATATTCACTCATTCATTAAACACACTGAACACTTACTATGCATTAGATGGTTTTCATCAGGGATACCTTTATAAACAAACCAAATAAAATCCCTATCTTCATAAGTCCATAGCCTATATCCAATAATAAACAGACAGATTAAGAATATAGTATGTGGGAACCAGCAGTTAGCATAATGGCTTTGTTGCTGGACTCCCACTTAGTCGACCGTGGTTCGCTTCCCGGACCCGGTGGCTTAAAACCCACGCCGGGTGCGTGTGCGTGCATGCCCAAGATCCTGAGAGGAGAATGGAGGAGAAGGGATTGCGGCGTGGCCATCCCTCCTGGGGGCGTGATTTCTCGCTTTCTGTCTCTATGTCTCTCTCTGTCTGTCTGGAAAGTGCACGCACCCTATAGCAAAAGTCTCTCCAAAAAAAACCAAGAATATAGTATGTGAGGGACCAGTAGATGGCATAATGGCTACCACACTGGACTCCTATGTAGTTCACCACAGTTTGAATCCCGAACCCGGTGGCTTAGACTCACGCCAGGCGCATATATATGCATGCCCAAGATCCTGAAAGAAGCATGGAGGAGAAGAGATTGTGGCGTGGCCATCCCCCTTAGGGGGGTGATTTCTCACTTTCTGTCTCTCTGTCTTTCTGGCAAGCACACCTGCCCTATAGCAAATATCCTCTACCCCCAACCAAAAAAAAAAAAAAAAAAAAAGCAGGTTTGGTTGAATGTGGTAACCAGGAGACAGGCAGTCCTGGCCCAACAGAAGATAGTTCCTGTCTAGTTCAGGCAATATAATTTATTTTGAGGTATTTATTTGGTAAACCAAATAGCTAGCACAATGCTTTTCACAAGGCAGATGACTAATAATTGTGTACTGAGTGACAAAATAAAATTAAAAGGACCCTTTGTCCACTTCCTATCCACTATCAATTTGGTTTAATACAAATTGTGTGTGATGATTCTCCATGCTATTAAAAACTCATTAGTAATAGAGAAAGTAGGAAATTATTATTATACATTTTAGCAAAACCCACATTTTTCCTTCATATTACATAAAACTTAACATTCGAATTGAAGTTTAAATTGGATTGAGTTTGAATAAGGAGAAAAAAGGAGAAGAGAGATGTAGTTCCAGACAAAATAGAAAAGGTTATGAAAAGGGAATAATACTTTGCCTGGAAAGAAAAGAGTCAGAAAATTCAGATAAGTTGCCCATTATGAAATAACAAGTGACTTTTTCAAGGAAATTTAGATGTTTCCAAGTGATAATGCCTTATTCATTAGAACAGTTATACATTAAACTGGACTTCATTAAGTATCTATATTTTTATAGGTAATTAAGCTCAAATACCCCAGATGCTTTGAGTTCTGATGTTATAACTTATTATGGTGGGATATAGTTTAACATATTTAGAGAAATTAAAAGAGAGCACACCTACTAAACCTTTCTCAAATATTCACTCATTCATTAAACACACTGAACACTTACTATGCATTAGATGGTTTTCATCAGGGATACCTTTATAAACAAACCAAATAAAATCCCTATCTTCATAAGTCCATAGCCTATATCCAATAATAAACAGACAGATTAAGAATATAGTATGTGGGAACCAGCAGTTAGCATAATGGCTTTGTTGCTGGACTCCCACTTAGTCGACCGTGGTTCGCTTCCCGGACCCGGTGGCTTAAAACCCACGCCGGGTGCGTGTGCGTGCATGCCCAAGATCCTGAGAGGAGAATGGAGGAGAAGGGATTGCGGCGTGGCCATCCCTCCTGGGGGCGTGATTTCTCGCTTTCTGTCTCTATGTCTCTCTCTGTCTGTCTGGAAAGTGCACGCACCCTATAGCAAAAGTCTCTCCAAAAAAAACCAAGAATATAGTATGTGAGGGACCAGTAGATGGCATAATGGCTACCACACTGGACTCCTATGTAGTTCACCACAGTTTGAATCCCGAACCCGGTGGCTTAGACTCACGCCAGGCGCATATATATGCATGCCCAAGATCCTGAAAGAAGCATGGAGGAGAAGAGATTGTGGCGTGGCCATCCCCCTTAGGGGGGTGATTTCTCACTTTCTGTCTCTCTGTCTTTCTGGCAAGCACACCTGCCCTATAGCAAATATCCTCTACCCCCAACCAAAAAAAAAAAAAAAAAGAATGTAGTATGTGATAAGCATTGATCAGAAAAGCTTAACTACTGATAGAAGGGTGATCCAGAAGCAAATAAAAAAGGAAGCCAGTTAATGTCTGAAAAAACAATGTTTTTGGGATTAGTAAACAGGTACAAAGGTAGGTCCTGGAACAGTAGCATGATTAAATAGCTTGCCAACCATTTTAATGTTCTCAGATTTTATATCTAAAAAGATAGAAAGTCATTAGAAGATTTTGAACAGAGGATTAAAGTTTTCCCATTTACTTATTTTAAAAATATTGGTCAATATTTTAGCTTCTTTGTTGAGAAAATAATGTTGGAGGTCCAGGGCAAGGGAGTATCAATGATAACAATTGGAAGCACATCCTGGAGGTCTTAAGCTAAAGAGGACACATGTTGAAAACACTATAATATACACCTTATACAAAAATAGCAACAAATGTTTTTATGTTACTCCTCTAAATAATTAACAAGCATAGGTCTTTTAATGTCCTTCTAAAATAAAGTACATCCTCAAAATCATTTGCCCTATGATGAATGCTAAGTTTTGTAATCCCATCTATTTTAATAGTCTTCAGTGAAAAACTCAATAAATGAGCATCAGCAAGGTATGATGCAAGACAATACAATATTTGCAATGAAACATACAAATACCCAATCTCTTCAACTTCTTAGCTGTATGGATGTCACTGCATTAATTTACTCCTCTAGTCTTTGGTTCCAAAATTTATAAAACATGAGTAGCTATTAATAAACTTAATTGAAAGCTTACTGTGTGCTAGACCCAATGCTAGGTGTGTAGTTTATAAAACAAAACCAACATGGTCCTTGCTCTGTAAAAGTCTAATTAGTAATACGAGCTTTAGTTAAATATTCACAGAAACATAATTTATGATGGCTATGTAAAAAACACACAAAATATTCCATAGGAAGCAATCTTATAAACATAATTTATAATATTAATAACATTCAATGAGTGAATTTATAATATTAATAACATTCAATGAGTGCTTCATTGACTACTAGCTTATAACTTAACCACTTAATAGATGGAACCAAGTATTTTAAATAATGACAAAAGAAGGGACCAGCAGTTAGTGTAATGGCTATGTTGCTGGACTCCCATGTAGTCGACCACGGTTCGAGTCCTGGACCCAGCAGCTTACACTCACGCCTGGCGCATGTGCGTACATGCTCAAAATCCTAAGAGAAGAGAGGAGGAGGGGGGGATTGCAGCGTGGCCATACCCCCTGGGGGGTGATTTCTTGCTTTCTGTCTCTCTCTCTCTGTCTTTGTGGCAAGTCCTCTAGCCCTGTAGCAAAAACCTCTCCAAAAAAAAAAAAAAAAGAAAAACGACCAACCATACTGCTATTATTAAGGAGCTTATATCATTCCAAATACATACCAAATAAATAAATAAAAATTGGACATATAACATTTTTTAAGTATCTCAGATATTTTCATTTTCCCAAGAAAAATGGACATAAGGATGTTTACATAACATAACAATCAGAAATTTTAGAAACTTTAATAAACTTATTATTTCAGGTATCTATGCATTTGTACAATAGTATATGAACTTTTCTAAATATGCTTCTGATGATTTATTGTTAAAATTTCTATGGACAAGAAATATATATCAATTGAATAATGGACAAGAGTCTAGTCCTTGAGCTCAGAGTGATAATAAAATCATAGATCAGATTTTTATAGTGAAAGAAATAGAATCTTAAACACATATACTTACCAAATATTAAATATAGTCATTCCTTTAATGTGCTGTAAAATTACTCTTTGGATATTTATTCAAGGGATAAATACAGGGGCATGGCAAATGATCTAATAGAAAGGAATCACTTTTCTGCTTTAAAATTAAGTAAATTTTTGTCTTGACAAATAAACATATTAGCCTGAAAACGGTCATAAGACATTTTCTATTTAATAGATATTTGCATGGATGTTTGTGTTAACACATTCCTTTTTTTTTTTTTTTTTTAG
>NW_006159481.1:2453997-2491221 GCF_000334495.1 Tupaia belangeri chinensis | reverse complement strand
CAGGGAGGATAGTCACACGGCAATCTCTTCTCCATTCTCCTCCCAGGATTTTACACACACACACACACACACACACACACACACACACACACGTCCAGAATAAGGTTTAAGCAGTCAGGTCTGGGATTCAAACCATGGTCAACTACATTAGAGTTCAGTGACATAACTATTATGCCATCTGCTAGTCCCACTTCTATAGATTATTAAACATTTACCTTTAAATATTTTAAATTAAATACAAAGGTTACATTAATTGCATATAGCAGATAAATGTATTATTTTGACAAGAAACTCTCTTTTTCTATACTATATTCCTCAGTAAAGTACCATGTAACCTCTTAAAAGAAGTATATCTAATTCCTCCATTTATTAATAAACATTTTCCTATAGTACCATGACTTGTATATTGTTGGCCCTTATATTAGTTTGTTAGAGCTGCCACAATAAAAATCACAGATTAAGTCACTTAAACCAAAGAAATTTGTTTTTTGTTTTTTCAGAGTTCAAGCGGCTAAAATACTGAGATTAAATTCACCTGGGTCAGCTTTTTCTGAGACATGGCAGGGAAGGATGTGCACCAGGCCTCTCAGCTCAGCTCATGGGCCACTGTCTACTCCCTATGTTTTAAATCATCTTCCCCTTGTATGTATCTGTGTTCAAATTTCCTTTTTTGCAAACACACCAATCACTTCGCAGTATGGCTCACCTTAATGACCTCACTTTAACTTAAGTCACCGTTGTGAAAACTTCATCTTGGGACCAGCAGATGGCGTAATGGTTACATTGCTGGACTCCCAAATAGTTTGACCGTGGTTCAAGTCCTGGACCTGGCAGCTTTAATCTCACACCGAGCATATGTGCATGCAGGCCCAAAATCCCAAGAGGAGAATGGAAAAGAAAAGACTACGGTATGGCCATCCCCCCAGGGGGTGATTTCTCGTTTTCTGTCTATCTCTCTGGTGAGTGCATGCATCTTATAACAAAAATTTCTCTGAAAGAAAACAAAAAAACTTCATCTCCAAAAATATTCACATTCTAAGGTACCGAGTGTTAAAACTTCAACACATGAATTTTAGGGGATACACATTTAAACCATAACAATCCTCAAAAGCGTTTACTCTAAGAGTCAAATAACGTATCTAAGTTTAATAAACTCACTACTCTACCTTGTAAGCCTGAAGATACAATCAATACAAAGATGTTAATTATTAGTTCATGTTACTTTTGTCTGTGCGATACCTTCAGAAACTCCATACGATACTGTCTATCTCACAAAGTTATTCTACTGTGTATAATTAACAATTTGTTCATAAGGAAAGCATTAGAAAGGAGTAAATGTCCTATGAAAATGACAACTCTCGGTTTGGCTAGAAACAACTGTACCTTACCAAATAGAATGTGGGAAAATACTATGAAGAAGTTTTATCGGGTATTATGTAATACCAAGTCTACAAAAGCAAAAAAGACAAAGACTGTATTATTTTATCTTTTGTTACCATATTTTCTGGAAATTTAGGCATGATCGTTGCCCCACCATTTATTTTTACATATTCAAATTCAATCTCATGTATTGTTGAATGTTTGTATACCTCCTAAGAATGTATCTGATGAAACTTAATCCCAATGTCACAGTGATAACAAATGGGGCAATGGGGTTAAGTCATGGGACCAGAGCCCTTATAAATGGGATTAGTGCCCATATAAGAGGCCCAAAAGGAAGCTATCATTTCTTCTCCTGGGGAGGACACTGCTAGAAAGTACCATCTTTGAACCAGAAGCAGGTTCTCATCAGATACTGATATGTTGGCACCTTAATCTTGGACTTCCAGCCTTTAGAACTGTAAGAAATACATTTTTAATCAATATTCTCTAAAAATTACCCAGTTTATGTTACTTTGTTATAGCAGACCAAATGTGCTAAGACATGTATTTCTTCATATGATTAGACTCACCAACCAAAATAGGTAGGTAAAAATATGACATGGACTAATAATTCCACACATACTTTTAGTAGCTTATTATAAACTTAATATGAGCAAGACATGATGAGGGCTACAGAGAAAGCATGAAGTAAAGCATGTAAAAAAGAGTTTACTTGCTAATAGGTGAAATATATGATAAATAGAACAAATAGGGACTAAGAACCAAACTATGTGTTAGAGACTATTAATAGGAGATTTTAAGAGAGAAGTAAATGTGATCATGAAATATAAAAAGACTTCAAATAGATAATGGAAAATGTGTCCTATGAAAAAAAAACAACTATGCAGGGGTTTCCACAATTTTTGTACTGAAGTAAACTTGTACTTTCATTCTTTTCCCATGAACTTTATATAAGTTCCTTCATATTATGTAAAACTTAACAATTGTGTTGAAGTTTAAATTGGATTGAGTTTAAATAAGGAGAAAAAAGGAGAAGAGATATGTAATTTCAGACCAAAAAAAAAAAAGGTAAAGAAAAAGGAGCAATACTTTATCTGCAAAGTAGTGAGATTTCTTCTCATACATTCCTTTACAAATGCAAAAGCAACTACTACTCTGCAAGATTCCTTTTTGTTACAAAATGCCCAAATATTCCTTCCCTGAATGGAAGATCTGTATTGCTAAAGGGGTCATAAAAACTTGCCTTTGACACCATGTAATGGTTAATGTTACATGTTGACTTGGCCAGACCAGTTTGGTCAAAGAGTAGTCTAAATTTTGCTGTTTAGGTATTTTTCAGATGTGATTAACATTTAAGTCAGTAGACTTCGAGTAAAGCAGATTACCCCGCAGAAGGTGGAATGGCCTCATCTGCCTCTTCCATCAGTTGAAGACCAAAAACGCAAAACAAGTTTTTCAAAGAAGTAATCTTACTATTGTCCTGTCACCACAAATGCCAGCCCCTATAACTGCTAAAGACAATCCCTTAAATCTCTCCCTTCCTCTCAATCATTAATTTTCACCCCTTTATATATATACTTTATTAATAGATTCCACTTCAGGAAAACTGACTAAGATAATAACCTTAAATGTGTACCCCATATCTAGTAGAAAGAAAATTATTTGTAAGCTTTAATATCTACGTGAATAATGTGACATTTGGGCCAAAAAAATAGTAATAACTTGTTAGAAAAAAAAATAACTGAAAATTTAGCTACTATTTTGTTTAGCTAGGGAAAATAATAAAATACAAATCCTTTTCTCAAAATAATAAATACTCAAATTGAAAATAAATATGCACGATAAATGAAGACTATTCTCTTGCCTGCCATTGTGCCTAAAGAAACAGCATGCATAGCATAAAGCATTGTTTAATTGTCTCTGCATCTTGTAATACCTTCATGCATAAAAGGGCTTTAATAAGAGAATGATACATTTAACTGTGAAATTCCTCTCTTTTGTCCATTTTTATCAAAACCTTAGTAGTGATTACATGTAATTCTGATATAATTAATTCAAATTTCAGTCACTGAAATACATTCAAAGCAACATGGAAACCAAGAAAATGTGATTTTTCCCTGCTAGCAGCAATCTGCAATATGGCCATATCTATACAGCCTAAACAGCTCATCCCTACTGAGAAACAGAAATCTCCCCATTATGGAGATGGCATTATTTTTCAAGATGATCTGCTCCATGTACTGCTACCCAGCATGCTATCCATAACTCTCCAGATAAACTGAAGGGACTAAAAGATTTATGAACTCATGAATTATTTTATTATAGAGAGCTCCAGTCAAATTCACCAGAGGATCTCTTACGTCTATGTGAAGACCCTTTGGCAATATAGAAAATTGTGGGGAGAGTAATGGGACATTAAAATTGACTCCTATTTACTAGAAAGTCTCCAGTGAATGTATTAGAGAAAAAGTATCCTAAAACCATATTATAGCTTGGTAGGTCATATTATACCTTAAAGGGGGTGTATTATACAGCTGATCTTTATAATTTTTCTTTACATGCTTTAGGTTGATTTTTGAAGCAAAGCAGTATTTTAATCTAAACATGTTGTATGCATTAACTGTAAATTATTCTTCCAATTACTATATTGTTTAAAAACATTAGATTAGTATAAAATGTATTAATTTGTGATCACACAATATATATTTCATAAAAATTAGGACCAACAGTTGGTGTAATGGCTATGTCGCTAGACTCCCACGTGGACAATCGTGGTTCGAGTACCAGACTCGATGGCTTAGACTCACACTGGGTGCATGTGCGTGCGAGCCCAAGATCCTGAGAGGAGAATTGAGGAGAAGGGATTGCGGCATGACCATCCCTTCTGGGGGATGATTTCTCGCTTTCTATCTCGTTATCCTGCTCTGTGTTTCTGGAGAGTGCACACACCCTATAGCAAAAACCTCTCAAAAAATATATGTATATATGCAAAAATCACAAAGAAAAGGACAAACACAAATATACACTGTTTTGTTTAATTACATCTTTACAATAAAACATTTTTCATACAATAATTCTTCAAAGTAATTTTCCATGTCTCCAAAGGATACATTCCAGTCAAACTTAGCAAAATTTTTCCTCAAAAACACAACTAATCAAAGAGAAATTTAGTTACAAGACTGTCAGCATAGCATATGTTATTGTGCATATATCATGGTATTAGGTTACAAATAATCGACTATACAAAGGGAAAAAAAGTTTTGGTATTATTATGCAAAAATAATTTTTAATTCATGTATAATTTTTTCCTAATAAAAACTTTCCATGAAAGCACATTTTTTGCCAGCCATGTTTTATTTAAATCTTCATGGATTACCCATCTTTTAATTTTTACTAAAAAAATGTGTGCAACCTAACATAGCAAAGGTTTATCTAGAAAATTCATTGAGTTAAGAAATAATATTTCATACCATAATGGCCAGAGTTTACTTCAAACATTAGCCTACTGAATTCTAGAATGACAGACTGTGTTTGATAAACTCAAATCTTAACAATTCTAGTATATGCATGTAATGCATTTATTGATTACTCTTCCTCCATAATTAAGTTCTACTTTACAATGCAATGTGTATTCTAGAGTGTATGTATCAATTTACCTTCAGAAAAATTTGCAGAGGATGAGGAGTATTTGCCTTTTAAAAATTATTTTATTTAATTTATTATCATTTAAAAAAAATTAACCAGAGACAGAGAGAGAGAAGGGAAAGCAAGAAAGTCAGCCACAAGATCCATGACTTGAACCATGGTCAGTCATGTGGAAGTCCAGCGCCTTAACCCCTATGCTACCTGCTGGCCCCAGATGAGGAGTATTTGTATGTGAATGTGTGTATAAGGAAAAAAGAGAAAGTTGTAGGGAGGAAAGAAGGAAGAGGGTTTAGAGAGAGAAGAGTTTCAATCTAGTGTTTCTTTGGGCATTCCAAATTCATCATGATACATGTACATTTGGAGGTTTACAGATATAACTCTTTGAAAGCATTATTGTACATTTTAATTTATACAGTATCATATTTATAAACTTAGTAATATATAATATCATATCACATCATCTGGTTCAGGTCTCTGATTACAAAAGTCACATTCAGGGTGAAGTGAAATTTCTAAGATTAGAAAGCAATACTCAAACTCTCAGTGCTTCCTTATGGTTTCTAATAGGATTTATTATTATTATTATTATTATCATTATTATTACTGAGGTTTTTTTTGGAAAGGATTTAGAGTCTTTTATGAAATAAACAAGTGATATTTTTAAATGAGAAAAAAAGAGAAGAAAGCAATTACAGTGCTAAGAAACAATGAATTGGTATTGACTAACCAAAAGGGATAAACATTTGCAGGTTGTTTTGTTGCCGCTTTAATTTAAAAGATCTTTTACCTCCAGCAATTATTTGACAGTGTAAATATTGGAAGGTTTTATGTAGTTAGGTGCATTGGTCTTATAGATCCAAAGATGTGAAAATTGTTTGAATTATCTAATAATATAGCTTCAGAATTTATAGTGAATTTGATGGACAGTAATTTTTGTTTAAGATATTAAGCAATAATGTTCCATTACCTCATTCATCACCTCTTCCTTATTGTCAACAAAGAAGCTCTAATAGTTCCATTTTCATTTTGTGTCTTTTGGAAATACTTGAAGAATTGAAAAGTTCACATTAAGATGCTTTAGGGAATCTCTAGCAAATCTTTCCATCTCATTAGGCTAGATGCCCAGAAGTTCAGTCAGGGAAGTCATACAATGAATTTCAGATCAAATCACACAATCGGAATACTTTTATATAGTGACAATAAGCCTGAAGAAGGATTAAATAATAAATCAACACTCATCTTTACTTGAAGATGTTATTCTTTCTGCTGTATCTTGGGGCAAAGCCAAGTATGAGTCTTTTCCTTCCAACTACCGGGGAAGAGAGAATGATGGAAGACACAAGAAAATAAACTAGGCATAAGTAAGTGTTCATACGGACAGAAATAAATACTGAAACAATTGTATTACCAGTAGAAATGGAAATAAAGATGCCCATAGAGGTTATAAAAGCAAGGCTAATTGAGTGGATACTGGCTCCACAGTTTGAGTCTCTGACCTGACAGCTTGAAAGACATTCCAAAACATTGCATGACTGCCCAAAATCCTGAGAGGAGAATGGAGGAGAGGGGATTGTAGCATAGCCATCCCCCCTGAGGGGTGATTTCTCACTTTCCCTCTTTGTCTCCTTCTGAGGAGCTCCAAAGACCTAAAGCAAAAGCAAAAGAAACAAAGGAAGTATAGGAAAAACCAATCCAATGATGTATACCTTTAATTAGAAAAAATATACATATTATTTGAATTTTGTGATATTGGCAGAGATTAACAATATTAAATCTATGAAATTAAAATGAAGATTTTAGGAAATTGGAAATGGAACTTGGATATGCCATCTGAAGAAAAGATAATCACTAAAGAGGCACTAGCTGAAGTAAAATCCAAGGCTTTGCAACAAGAAAATGTCGAATGATAAGATTTTTATTTATTTATTTTAGTTTTGCTATAGAGTACTTGTGCTTGCCAGACAGACAGACAGACAGAGAGAAAGAGAGAGTGAAAAATCACCTACCAGCAAGGATGGCTGCAATTCCTTCTTCTCCATTCTCCTCTTGAGATTTTGGGCAGGCACACACATGTGCCCAGTGTGTTATTAAAGGGGTCAGCCCCCAGACTTGAACTGCTCAAACCATTACGTAGGATCCAGCCACCTTAAGCTTCTTGCCACCTGCTGGTCCCCAAATGATAGGATTTTTTTAAATCTCATCAGTTTACAAATGAAAAATCAAACCTGAAGTTGTTACAAATGATTTTCTCAAGGCAGAGGGAATTACTTTTCAAAAGGAGAGTTGGATGACATTCTCTAATAGTACCTGGAATGACCTATATTCTAACACAAATTATAAACATATTCCAAGGTCCACATAAAATCTCACAGTTCTATGGTCCTATATCACTTGAATTCTTTTTTCTCTGGATTTCAGTAGCATGTATTGTCTTTATAATGTATTTGATACATAGTTCACTGATAACTCTTTCAAGAGTTTATTTCTTGCTGGCTCAATCTAAGTGTCTCCTAATGGACATCTTTATAATTCTCCCTCGATACCTAGTAGAATTATATATATGTTTAGGAAAAAAAAATCAAAGATACTTATAGCGTAGGTGATATGAATGCAGAACAATTTTGTCTTTTGTACTTTCGAAAATAGTATCTTGTCTCTCTTTTCATGTATACACCAAGAACAATATTTTATTCAAAAATGTTTCCACATTTTTCAATAGCCAATTAAATGTTGATAAATTTTACACAAACAGCCTTGTTTTGGGCCTATGACATAGCAGTTAATGGAGTCAGATCCCACATGACCAAATGCAATTCCAATCCTGGCCCTGGAGGCTTGAAAAACATGCTGGGTGCATTTGTGTGCATGCCTGAAATGCCAAAAGAGTGGAGAAATGGACAAAGCGAAATTATGATGTAACTACACCCCATTGGGGAATGCTTTCTCCTTCTCTCTCTCTCTCTCTCTCTCTAAATATATATATATATTTCCCTGCTTCCCTCTGGTGAGCAAACATACTCCAACAATTAAAATACAAATGCTTATACTTTCCATATAATTTCAAGAATTATATCTCTTCCTTATTTTAAAACTTATCTCTTCCATATTATTTCTAGGTGCATTTTCCAGAAACTTTAAAGCCATTTCTATTTCTTCAGGTACTCCTATAGAAGATCTATGTAGCCAATTCTCCATATGTAGTAAAAATTTATATATGTCTACAAGCATTTTTTAATATATTTGTATTTTTTCCCATTACCCACATTAGGTTTTCTATTTTCTCAACTGTTCAGTCTTTTATGCTACCATTCTATCAATATTACCTACATCAATCTTTCATGCTAGCATTCTATCAATTCTACCTATAGTTTATCACGATTAGTATGGCCTGAAATTAAATTGATGCATTATGAGAAATAAACCTGCGAGCAGGGACATTTTTAATTACGAAGTACAGGTATGTTAAGTGCTCCCTTTGGGAACTAGTAGTTGGTATAATGGCTATGTCACTGGACTCCTATGTAGTAGACTACGGCTCGATTCCTGGACCTGGTAGCTTAAACTCACGCCAGGTGCATGTATGTGCATGCCCAAGATTCTGAGAGGAGAATGGAGGAAAAGGGATTATAGTGTGGTCATACCCCCTAACGGGGTGATTTCTCACTTTCTGTCTCTCTGTCTTTCTGGTGAGTGCACATGCCCTATAGCAAAAACCTCTCCAAAAAAAAGTGCTCCCTTTGTATGCTAATCTAATGTGCACATCATCATTAATAGACTTTTATTACTTTGGAGTGTTTCATTTCACTAATATTTTGATAAAATAATAAATAGCATACATGGTAATCTGGATCAAATTCATGAACAATCATTATTTTATTTCTGGCGACATGAAATGATAGGTAACTTAGCTGGCATATGTTAGTTGAATAGATACTTACTGAATGAAGAAATAAATGAATGGATATTCAGACTACAATAACAATTCAGGACATCATCCTAACTTACTTTGGGTGTTAATATAGTCTGTTACATGTATGGTACTTCAGATTTGCTCATTTAAGAATACCTACCATGACTTCTCAAAAATATAATCTTAATTTAAAACCATTAGAGCTTTCATACAGATGTAGTAAACATTTATTATCTTTAGTCTAAATTAAATGATAGTTTAAAATCATATTGAAGTACAATCTAGATGCTGGTATATTGTGTTTTATTGCTCAGTAACATGAACTGCAACAAATAGAGCTGACGTTTAACTTTTTCATTAATAAAAAATAAAAACTGGAATTTAATCTCAAGGAAACATATATTTCATAGAACAATCATGTGTAACATCTGCTTTGTTTACACCTACACTATCACCAAAACATTAAGTCTTAAAGTAGCTTGCAGTTTAGGTTATCAATTGAGCATGCATTGCACATACTGAATAGATTTTCACCTTTTCGACTGAAGAGTGTTCACCAGATGATAATTAGTATCTGCTAAGTGCTCTTCAGACTAACATGATATTATCAAGAAATATCACAAAAGTGTTGACACAATGCTCATCCAGCTGGAGATTCCAAACAAGTCTGTTTTCACTGCCATTTACTGTAAATTGTAACTGCACCAGCTGGCCAGATCCTTTCTTCTACCCCTCTCTCAACAGAAGAAAACAAGAATACGCGTTTTGTTTGTTTGTTTATCTGGTTTATCTAGTTTAATGAAGAGGTAGAAAATATGCATTTGAAATTTAAATCGAATTATGAATTATAATTATTCTATGTAACTTCATTACTTTATACATATCAAACATAATTTGTTTTATAACATTTATTTCATTATTGCAGTTCACAGAAGGAGAAAAAATTTAATGAGCTAAATTGTAAAAAGTAGGATATGTATTCTATTCATTAACAAAATTTGTAGTGTTCTTTGCAGTAATTTATCAAATTTTATTTACTTGATTAGAGAAATGAATACAGTATAAAAATAACAATTTGAATCTATATTAAGTGACAACATAAAAAACATAGAAAGTCCATATAATGAAGTAGTAGCTAATAATTTCAAGAGTAAGTCAAACATTAATTCAAACAAAAATTAAGATTGGTGGCTTAACTCTTCATCTGTACTTTCTATGGCCAAAATGATTAAGAATAGTATAAGACATTTTTTAGCTTGGTTGGATGAGAAATGAAGGATAAATAAGTATATGTCTAAGCTAAATTATATTGTTCTCGGCAAATAGGAGCCCCTAATAATGGGTAGCTATTATTATAACTTTTTTTTATAGAAATACTGACAAAATATACATATGGAGCACGATATTGACATGTCTCCTGTGCTCCATAGACCCTCCTCCATATATTTAGATATCTATTTACATTCTCATCCTTTTTAAGCAGCCATTTTTCTACCAGAAATAAATTGAAGGAGTGAAAAGGATAAAGCAACTTAAGAACCATCTCAGATGAAATAGCTCCTTTCTAACTGGTTTGAGGATAACATCTGTTTTGTGTCCTTTTTATCTCCCCAGATCTGAGAGATGTTAACTGCAATCTGAGAGTACAACAGTTACTTGATCAGTCATCACTTAAAAATCAAAGCCTGTGAAGACCAGATATTTTACATTTACAAGAAATGAAAATCCAAATGCTATATATAGGAATCTCTTCCTCAGATAAATCACTGAACTTTTTACGGAGAAACCACATTTAAACTTCTTTAACTCGAAGTTTACTTTTGGCATGATTTTATGACAAAGATGAAGTTAAAAATTGTGAAGGGTCCTGAGCTGAGGATGGCAATAGGTCACAAACAGATACCCTCCAATATTCTCAGTTCCCTATTCTCCCTTCATACAGATGTTCTAAATTGTGGCCATGTGGCCATTGAACTGTGACTTCATGGTTCTCAAGTAAGGCTGATTTTACTTACCAAGGTACACAGTGTACTACTTGAATACCATTTTGTTTTTCAAAACTCAGGAGGGTAGTTAGTACCAGTAGCCAAGTGGAGAGAAATGAAGGGCATTCTTAAACATTCTTAACACAAAAAAGTAGCCCCACAATAAAGAATTAGTCAGCTCAAAAAAAAAAAAAGAACAATGCTGAAATTGAGAAATTTGGAATGGGCACTTTTAAAAGTATAAGATGGCCATGCATGCATGTGTATTAACATTCGTCAATTCTCACCAGTGTCTTAAGTTTACTAAGATTATCATCAATAAATATAGCTTCTAAATGTCTGATTATCGCTGATTTGGAGTGAAAATATCAGTAAAAAGAGGGCAAAATCAGATTAACTGAACAAAAATAAGACATAGTTTGAACAGTTCTTCACCTTAAAAATATTCAGAAAGGTAATGAGTACTAGAAAATAGTCTATAATTGAAAAGTAACTGACCACAATTAAATTCTAAATGCCCTGACATTTGTTTAATTGCTGGAGAATGATAATGCTCACCAGAGATAGAGAGAATGCACCCCTCTAATGGGGCATGGTTATGCCACAATCCATTTATTTCTTATATTCCTCTGTCTCCTAAGAATTTGGGCATGCACATATACGTGCCCAGCATGTTTTGCAAGCTGCCAGTGCCAAGATTCGAATCATGGTGGACCATGTGGTATGTGGCTTCCTATGCACAGGGCTTAATCATTGCACTAAAGGGCGGGCCCAGTACTAATACATTTTTATGCAGGAAAATTCACCTATTATTTCTTTAATTTCATGAAAAGAGCAATATATTAGTAGTCAAGAAGTTTTATTTTAGATTGTTTGCTAAATAGTTACATAAGCTTGGTTATTTTCCCTCTTTCATTTTACAGTTCTTACCCACACATTTCATTGAACTACTCTGAGAAGTATGGGGAAGAAAACATTAGGAAGATCTTTCAAAACTGTATCTCATATAAAATAAGTTTTTCTATTGACTTCCATGCCTTTTACCCTTATACATTTTTTAAATATATATATATATATATATATATATATTTATTTGCCAGAGGGTGTGGGTGCTTGTGCTCATCAGAGAAAGAGAGACAGTGAGAAAGCGTTTTTGTTTTTTTGTTTGTTTGTTTGTTTGTTTGTTTTTTAAGAAAGAAAACAGAATGAAAATGAGAAAGCACCCCTAGGAGAAATGGCCACACTAGTCTCTTCTCGATTCTCCTCTCAGGATTTTAAGCATACATGCCCTGAGTGATTCTGGATCTTAGTCAACAATGTGGGAATCAGGTGCCTTCATCATACCACTTGCTGGTCCCCCATGCCATCTTAAAAGATGAGGTCAACATCTTTTGTTAGCAAATGACTTTGGATAAAAGTTCCATATTGTCTTTTTTTTTTTCTTTTCTCTTGTTTAGAGAGATTTTTATTATGTGGTGTGTGTGCTTGCCAGAGGGACAGAAAGGAAGAAATCACCACCACCACCACCCCTCCCCCATAAGGATGGCCATGCCACCATCCTTTCTCCTCCATTCTCCTCTTGGAATTTTAGGCATGCAGATATGGTGTGAGTTTTAAACTGCTGGATACAGGACTCAAACTGCAGTCAATTACATGGAACTTCAGCGAAGTAACCATTATGCTATCTGCCAATCCCATGTCTTTTCAGTATAACATATTTACCACCCTCATTAAGATGAACAGATTCTCATTTTCTAGTATTTGAAAGAGTAGTGAGAATTTAAGGACATTTGTGAAGCACTGTGAGTGTAAAATGCATCTAGGTTTTCATTATTTTCCTACAAATACTTTACAATTCACACCTACATCTAGGTAAACATAATTATTTTTACTAATTGCCTTTATTTTCAAAGCATTCAACTTTGTTTTTTTATAAACAAAATTCTTTCTCACTACACTCATTTTTTTTTTTTTTGAGAGGTTTTTGCTAGTGTGTGTGCGCTCACCAGACAGAGAGACAGAGAGACAGAAACCAAGAAATCACCGCCCCCCCAGGGGGGATGGTCACGCTGCAATCCCTTCTCCTCCATTCTCCTCTCGGGATCTTGGGCACGCATGCACATGTGCCCGGCGTGAATCTTAAGCCACCGGGTCCGGCATGCAAACCACGGTCAACTACGTGGGAGTCCAGCAACATAGCCATTACACTAACTGCTGGTCCCCCAACTACACTCATATTTTAACTGAGTCTCCTAATCTCAGAATTCAATAGACAGGAAGAGACGTTCATGAGCATATTAAAGATAAGTCTATTTGTATGCTGTAGGGAACAGTTAGAATTTTTTAGAAGAAAAAGAGTGCCTGATCAAATATAGGTCACCTAAGAGTTGTTTTTGTTTTTCTTTTTATTAACCTTGTGTAAACAGATTTACATTATTGTAACACTATATTATTTTATTACATTACATTATTGTTGAAATGCTGATCAACAGTGATTAAAGTGCTTCTTTTTTATTATTGGAAGTTATCTATACAATCATATTTTAATTCTCCTAAAGGAATTTCAGTTTTTTTTATTGAAGCAGATTTTTCACTAAAAAAAGAGAGCTAATATATTGTCAAAGTTAAACATATGCTTAATAAAACATCCTTAAATGTTTTTTTAAAACCTGTGATGAATAGCATTGCGCAGTGGCAGTATTGTAGCCAATGATGTTTATCCGAGGCACGATTATTGCTAATTGAAAACCTGTGATGAATGTGGTTGGAAAATATTAAACAA
The DNA here is from genome assembly GCF_000334495.1 of Tupaia belangeri chinensis. Lineage (NCBI taxonomy): Eukaryota > Metazoa > Chordata > Mammalia > Scandentia > Tupaiidae > Tupaia > Tupaia belangeri. The sequence continues at coordinate 2,477,516 of NW_006159481.1, read as the reverse complement.
AGAGAGACTATAGAATTTAAAGTCTCTATATGTGAATAGTTTCTTTTCTACCTTTCTTATTGCTATGTAGCCTCATCTTTCTCGGGGCGGGGGAAGAAAATCTTCTCATGTCTTATCCTCCAAAATAAATAAGACAGTAACAAAATTTTCCATTGTACAAGTAGCTAAATAACCAAGACTAGTAGATATTTATCTTCTAGTACTTTTGTACTTTTCCTTTGAGATTTGAAAGTTAAGGGCAAAAAGTATCAAAGCAAATAAGAGAGAGAAAGATAATGATAAAATAGCATACTAATGTTGTAACGGTGGAAAAAATTTAAGTAAGTTTCATAACACCATTGTTTCCCTAATTTTCTTCTTTTCATGTGATTTCATTTCCTCTTATATGTTTCCATTATTTACTGAACAGTTACTCAGCAGAAATGGGTAAAGTCTGATGAGGAAAGAAACACAAACTAGAGGCATCACTACCTGTGACGGGAATATTTAACATAAAGTTTAAAATGAAATCAAAAGCCATTCTAGAGTCCCTTGAAAAATGAAATAAAATTTGTAACATTGAGTAACTTACGACTGGGTAATCAGTAATATGATGAAAAGTGTATACAAGAATTCAGACTGAATTCCAGTCTAAGTTTTGATATTTACAATACAGATTTATTATTCATAACTAAAAAGAAGTCCTTACACATCCAAGTCTGGGTTCAATCACTTGTAAAATTGAAATTTTAATACTTGTACTGCTTCCCTCATAAGGCTATTGTGCCATTTAAGTAAGATAACATATAAACAATACAACATTTTAGGATAAAAATACTATTCCAAGTATATAAAAATGTTTAAATTTTATTTCAAAATTTACAAGATATAATTATATCCTAATTTGTACATCAACTATATTATTTACAGTCTATTATGACAATCTAAATAGCCAAAAACTCTATATTGGATGCTTTTAAATATTAAAAAATATATATTAAAATAATTTTTTGAGAGGGTTTTGCTATAGGGCATGTGTGCTTGCCAGAGAGACAGAGAGAGACAGAGAGACAGAAAGCAAGAAATCACCCCCCAAGAGAGGATGGACATGCCGCAATCCCTTCTCCTCCATTCTCCTCTGGGATCTTGGGCATGCACACACACGTGCCTGGCTTGAGTTTAAGCCAGTCGACTACATGTGAGTCTAGCGACGTAGCCATTACGCTAACTGCTGGTCCCAAAATAATTATATTTCTACAGATATTTTTGCTATAAGGTTCATGCACTCACAGGAGAGAGAGACAGAAAGTGAGAAAACACTCTCTGGGGAATGGCCATGCCACCATGCCTTCTCATCCATTCTCCTCAGGATTTTGGGCACGTATGTATACACACCTGGAGTGAGTTTTAAACCACCAGGTCCAGAACTCCAACCACGGTCGACTATGTGGGAGTCCGCGACTGAACCATTACACAATCTGCTGGTCCCAATAATTACATATCTTTTTAAAAAATTATGTCATTTTTATTTGTATTCATTATCCTACAATGTCTTTTATTAATTATTATTCAAAGTAAAAAAAATGGAAATCAAATTGTTACATAGCAGTATTTAAAATTTTTCAAACTATATAAATATTTTATTATATTTAAATGAATTAATTACTTTCAATGACATAAAATATAGCCCTTACACTAAACATTATTAAAATGTTTAATAATGAATAGACTTTCTCAATAATGATATAATCATTTAAAAGGCTAATATTTGATTCGTTTTAGGAAACTCTTTTTTTTTCTTTCTTTCTTTTTTGTTTTGGAAAGGTTTTTGCTATAGGGCACATGCACTCACCAGAAAGAAAGAGAGAGACAGAGAGATAGAAAGCAAGAAATCACCCCCGGGGGGATGGCCATGTTGCAATCCCTTCTCCTCCATTCTCATCTTAGGATCTTGGGCATGCACGCACACGCGCCCAGTGTGAGTTTAAGCCACTGGGTCTGGGACTCAAATTGCGGTCAGCTACATGGGAGTTCAGCGACATAGCCATTACACTAACTGTGGGTCCCAAAAACTCTTTTCTTAACATTAAATTTTTAAAAATTGTGTTAAAGGTTAATTTTTCTAGAGATGGAAAACATAGCAACAAAAAGTAATTTTATGACTTTTATTTTTTATTACCATGTGAATGGAATAAATTTATAGTTCATTATAAAGTATTGTGCCAAATTAAATTTTTGTTTATTCAATTGTCATTTTTTATTAAATAGCTGTACATAACTTAACATCATTGTCTTCTTAATCAAAAGTTGAATAACTACACCACTAATACCAATTTATATATACTTTATATGTCAGATTTCTTTTTCTTTAGGACATACTTTAAACCCTTGGACAGTCTTTTTGCTTTAATTATGCATGACTGATGATAGCTATTTGCCTGTATGACCAGCAACCGATCTCTTGATGCCAAATGAAAATCAATTAAAATAGATAATTAATTCACACTTTCATAGAGAAGATATTTTATAAGCCTTTAAGTTTGATTAGTTTTATGGTACTAATTTCAAATTGTTTCAATGTTTTCACTGTACTTAAGAATAAATCAAACTTCCTCTTTCACATTCTTCTTTCAGGAAAATAAATGAAATACAAACAACTAATTTAATTTAACAACTAAGAATTAATCTGAATTCTAAACTTTCCACTAATTTACTATGGAGTAACAAGTGATTAAGAGCATTTCAAGTTTTCTAGGCTGTTCTATGCAATAAATCAATGAACTATTTATTAAATGTTCCATTGAAATAGTAATATTTACTTGGCCAACAATGGCGTGGTGGTTAAGGGCACTGGCCTCCCATGTGACCAACTACAGTTCAAGTCCCTGACCTGGCGGCTTGCTTTCTCACTTTCCATCTCTATCTCCTTCTCTCTCTCTTTTTTTTTTTTTCTGACTCTCACTCTGTCCCTCTTTGGTCAAATTAAAATATATAAATAAAATAAATAAAGTTAAATTTAAAAAATAGTAATATTTACTAAAGGTACCCATACACCAGAAGTTCTTTATCTTTAAAAGTAAACTTTGTTTGTTAAATCCCTAAGGTTCCTAGTATTAAGTGCATGTAGTATTGATGTAGGAAGTTGGAGTGATCAGGTCCAACTCTGGTGCCACTCTCTGGGCTGTAAACTAATCATGTTCTTGTCTCACTCTCACAGAGAAGGGATAGGAAGCAAAGTTTATTGAGCGAGTGGAAGGAAAAAAATAATAAAAAAAGAGTTCCCAAGTGGAAGGAAGGGGTCTCAGAATGAATCGCCACCTGATGGTCTGGGTCTCAGGATTATATCCTAACTGAGAGACCCTTTGCATGCATTTTTCTTTGCTATACGGATCTCGTGTAGGTTGTTAATTTAGAAAGAACTATTATCTCAGTTATCTTTGAAGGCTCGGGGACTATTACTTTGGGATTTTATTGCCCTGAAGCTGGGAAGTCCTATCTCCTCTAGGTTTCTGTAAAACAATAAAGAAAAAACTCCTATATTTTTTATGTGTTCCTGGCTGTGTCAACTGGTCTCTGGTTTTCACCTGATTAAGTCTCATATCGAAGCATTCTAAATTCTTTAGGAGCAAGATCTATACATCTACAGGTCAAAGGAACATAGTGACTCTGTGGAGAATAAAAGAGAAAAGAATAAGATAACATAACATGGTCCACCAGCACAGCAGATGGTGGCTATGCTCTGCGGGTCTCTACCCTATCTACCTACTCACTGGGTCTTATTCTTGTCTCAGTGTTAAGACATAAAGGAACCTGTTATAAACTTATAAGATATTTGGGAAATCTCAAATTAAGTTTTTAATTGTATGATTTAAAAGTAATTCTCTTATAGGCAACAGAAATCACAGGCATTATTATGACACAACATTCATCAGACTTTTCTGATTCTGAAATTTAATTGATTGTCCTATTATACTGAAACTTTATTCTTCTTCCCAATTTGGGATGCTCAACTGTATGATACTTTACTCAAAAAAAAAAAATCAAAAGAAAATATACTACAACATCAGGCACTCTAGAATTCAAGTGATGTTAATTAAGGAATTAAGAAATTTTAATTTTTGGTACCATTACATTAAAACACACACACACAACCTAATTTCTGAAATCATCTTTGATGAGAATATTTCTCATCTATGCTATTATATCATCATAATGTTATTAACATTTATTGAGATTATTGCAGAAATATTTACAGACAAAATACATTGTTCTCCTATCTCACAAAACTTCTGGTAAGTGATTAATATATTAATGAAATGAACACTAAAAAACAAATATTTGAATTTATATTCAGCTTACCATTTACTCTAAAAGGGACTATGTAAAAATGCTAATAACTAACTAAACATGTAAAGGACTATCTTGGGAGAAACAAGATTTTTCCGTAAATTTTTGTATTCACTTCTACAACTATTAATATTTTTCTACGCACAAAGCCTTCTTAAAGCCCCAAGAGATAAAAAGACAATGAAAGTAACAATTCTATTTTAAACATGCCTATTGTTGCTAGAGGTTCCTTCTAAAACATATGTATAAATAATGAAAATACAAGGGAGAAATCCATTATAGTCACCAAAGATATTTTGCTAAATTCAGTATTAAATTCAAAGTCCAGTATGAACAGATTTTTTAGAATTCACCAGGAAATGCCAGGAAATCAACTTGAATTATTGAGATTAGAGAGGAGTGTAATTCATTTCATTGAGGGTAGAGGGTAAGAATGGTTCAGAAAACGGAGTGACAAACACATGGTTATGGTGTTTCAATGAAGAATTGTTTACAGAAGAGATAACAAATATTTGCATTATTGGCCAAAGACAGTATCAGGTCATAATTATGAAGTCTCCCTCACACATTTATCATTCTAGCAAAGAAAAAAAGAGAAAGCACCTTCAATGAGAAATGTCTAGTAGTGTAGAAGCAGCATATACTTAAGATTTTGATACTAACAAAAGAAATTAAAAAAAAGAACTTTTCATGGACATGAAGAATATTTTAGAAACTGACAATAAATGGAAAGGAAAATCCATGTAAAACAGTATTAAAGAAAGGACAGTATGAAGGAGAGCAACTAAGGCAAAGAAAAAAATGAGTTCAAGAAGAAACAAGCAGAATGAGATGGATATTCAGAGTATCTCTATCACAGTATCAGAAGCTGCCTTAAATTAAAAATGGGCTTTATGGAGCAAATAAAATACACCTAGTACAGTCTAACATTATCAATTCCTTTAACTAGATAGTCCTGGATATAAATTATAGATATATTAAAGAAAGGGAAGAAAGGGAATAAAGAAAGAAAATTCAAAATAAGTAAACACCAAGTGTGTCTGAACACTGATTTATGGACGTTCACATTTGTTATTATTAGTATTAGTAGTATGGGAGTAGCTATTACTGGGTCGTCAGTGAAGTTGTGATGCATTTTTGCATAGAAAAACAGAAAAAAATACTTCATTACTTTTTTGACAGCCTAATAGTATGTATATTTTAAAGACAAAAAACCTGAGTCTTGAGACCAGCAGTTAGCATAATGGCTATGTCGTTGTACTCCCATGTAGTCAACCACGGTTCGCGTCCTGGACCCAGTAGCTTAAAACTCACGCCGGGTGCGTGTGTGTGCTTGCCCAAGATCCTGAGAGGAGAATGGAGGAGAAGGGATTGTGGCATGGCTATCCCTGCCCCCCCCCCCCGGGGAGGGTGATTTCTCACTTTCTGTCTCTCTGTCTCTCTCTGTCTGTCTGGCGAGCATATGCACCCTATGGCAAAAAAACTCTAAAAAAATAAATAAATAAACTGAGTCTCAGAAAAACCAAGTAACTTGTTTGTGGCCACAGAAACAATAGCTGTTGAAGTAAATATTCAAACCCAAGTTTTTTATAATACACAACTCTGTGTAAGAACGTAAGTTGAGGGCCAGCCATTGGCAACCATTGGTTAAGACGGCTGGATCCCACATGGCCAACTGCATGGTTTGAGTACCAGACTAGGTGGCTTGGAAAACATGCCAGGCACATGTAAGTGTGTGAGCAAGTCCAGAGAAGGGACTGCTGCATGGCCAACCTTCCTGGGGAATGATCTCTTTCTCTCTCTCCCTCTCTCCCCGCCAATGAGCATATGCACCCTATAGTAAAATAAAAAGCTAAAGTTAAAAAAAAAAAAAAAGCTAAACTAAATTAAAAGATAATACAGGTTGAATTAGAATGCAAGTTAATAAAAAGGAATATATCTCTTATTATAACTGGATATCAAACTCACACAATTTCTATCAATGTTATAGGGACTCAACAAATATATTCTTAAAGTGAAAAATAAATGTCTAAAATAATATGTTCCCTACAGAAGAACAATGCAATGAATGAGAAAAATATTAATCCCCAATAGAAGAAATAAAAATTAAAAATCAATTCATGGATCTTAGAATTTAGTAAACATGGTCTAAAGAAATAGCAATATGCAAGGTTCTGCTAGGCATCTGTAATAGTAAAAGTTAATACTCTTATATAAGACAATATATATTCAAAGAAAGTAATAGACTGCAATGTAAAATTGAAGAAGAAACATTAGAAAATAGAAGGTTGTTGAAATTAAGAGGAGGAGGAGCTAGAATTGGGCTAGAGAGGTCTGAAAACATTCAATGATAGGCAAAAGTAGGCCTTCATATTAGAAAAGCTTTGTATACACAAAGAAGCCATCATGAAATTTAAACTCCTCTTGAGTACACTTGTCAAGTCTGTAGAACACTGACAGGTAAGCATGTTTTAAAAGATTCTTAAATTGGAACCAGCAAGTGTATGGTGGTTAAGGCACTGGAATCCCACACAGTCTACTGCAGTTTAAGTCCTGGACCCAGTGGCTTGACACTTACAATGGGAATGTGGGCGTGCATACCTAGATTCCCAAGAGGAGAATGGAGAAGGGATTGCAGTGTGGCCATTCTCCAAGGGGGTCATTTCTCATTTTCTGTCTCTGCTTTTACAGCAAGCACATGTGCCTTATAGAGAAAACCCTCTTTCAAAAAGATAAATAAAACAATTCTTAAATTACATATCATCAGATAAAAACAAGTTTTCGCTTAATAGGCTACTAACTGTACATACTTCTTCTACCAGGTAGCAGAAAAGGAAAAATGTTTAATATTTTGGTATTTTTCATTGATAGCAATTAAACAAAATTCTCTGTAACACATTACCAACATGTTTAATGAAACTGGAGTAAAAGGATGTCTTATGGTTCTCTGAATTTCTTTTATCTTCCCATCTATCTTTGAACATAATGATGCTCAACACTCTGGGCTGTCTAACTCTTGAAAGAAATAAATCAAGGTGATTCAGTTATGAGTAGTTATACCATACTTAGCTTTCAAATAATTAAACTGCAGACTTGGAAAGCTATAGCAAGCAACTGCTGTTGCTCCTTTATGTTAAGGACTACAGTACACAAAAAGTGCCAGGAAATATTGTGGCTTTTAAAAAAAATATGAATATGGGCTTTGGAGACACACCAACCTAGGATCAAATCCTGGTTATGCATTTACTATCTATATTCAAATTCAAAAAGTTACTCAACTTCTATGAGAGTGTTTTCCCACTTGTAAAGTAGAAAAACTAAAGGTCATTGAGAGGATTTCTTGAAATAACCAATATGTAACACCTAATCATAAAGGATATTAAATAGCTGTTTTGTTTTCCTCTTTTGTTACAAGTAATTTGTAATGATTAGGAATAAAATAATTATGGGATATAAGATTCTTTTTCAAAATATTTATAATTTTTGTTTGTTTAGTTTGCTATAGGACATGTGTGCTCACCAGAGAGAAAGAGAGAGAGAGAAAGAGGAAAAGCAAAAAATGATAGAGAGAGAGAGAGGGAAAGCATAAAATCACTCCCCAGGGGAATGGCCACTCCACTTCCCTCTCAGGACCCTGGGCAAACACGCACACATGTCAGCCATGTTTCCCCAAGCTATGGCATCTAGGACTTAAACCATGCAATTGGCCATGTGAGATCCAGCTGTCTTAATCACCATGCTACCTGACAGCCCTGGAATGTCTACAGTTTTAAGAATTCACTATTTTCGCTTATTGCAATGCTTGTGTCCATTTCATATGAGGGGACTTAAAAAAGTTTGCATAAAAATGAAATTATTTATAAGTTTATTTTGGGGCAAAAAAATTGAAACCCATGCATACTTTTTTCATGATATGGACTTTCCATAAACTTTTAAAAGACTTCCATATATATATATATACATACATACATACACACACATATTTAATATATGGCATATATATTTCATATGTATGCTAACTACTTGATCTTACTTAAAACAATTTCATATTTTTCCTCAGATATTTTTTCTTTTTCAAATATCTTGTTTTATTGATGTAGAATTAACAATAGCTAAAATGAATTGGTGCTCATTATCTTTAATAACTGAATAACCAATAAGTTAACAATTTATTAGACGAGGCATTGGTATATTAAAGAATCTAGATTTGAACTCTGGCTCACTCACTTCATACTTGTTCCATTTTGGGCAGGCTACCTTACCTTTCCAACTCTACTTGGCCATAGAACTGGAAAAGTAATATCATTGTGGAAGTATGTCATATGTCGTCAATACTCAGGCAGTATTAGTTGATTCTTAATTATGGTGTTGATATCTTTATAATGAACATAAAACATTCAGCTATGCATTTTGCAAATATGCAGAACTACAGCAAGCATTCATATTTAAATTCTGAACTTCTATGCAGTAGATTGTCTATGACTGAAATGACAATATATAGGAAAAGTTCTTACTTATACAGACTACTTTTATAATGTATTGCTTCAACATAATATACAGAGTCCCTCAGAAGCCATAAGGGCATATCTAATCCTGGATAATTATTTGCTACTCTATCCAAAATCTGGATTTGGATATCTTTCATTCTAGTCCTCTTATTAAATGATCCCAATGTTGTTGTTATAACATCTTCCATTCCAAACTCTGTCACAAAGGTGTTTTTTCTTTTTCTTTTCTTTTTCTCTCTCTTTTTTTTTTTTTTTTTAATTTGTTAAGCGGTATATGTGCTTACTGGAGAGAAAAAGAAGAGAGAAAGAGAATGTAAGAAAAATCCTCCCCACTGGAAATGGCCATGCTGCAATCCATTCTTCTCCTTCTCTCCTTTCTGGGCATTTTGGACATACAGGCATATATACCCAGCATGTTTTATGAGTTGCCAGGTCTTGATTAAAACCATGCAGATAGCCACATGGGATCCATTCACCTTAACTATCAGGTCACAGGATGGCCCTATCACAAATGTAAATCTTCAATCTTTGACTCCTTCACTGCCATTATATTGTACTCTCTACTCCCTCTGGTTTTTCTTCTGTCTTCATTTCTCCTGTGTGTGCTTGACGTTTGATGTGATCACCCAATTACAGCATTCTCTTACCTCTGGTATGTGGATCAAATCACGACTAGTCTGTAAAATGTAGAATCTGTTGTTTCTATTCTGAATGCATTTGTTCTACACTCTAATAGCTAAAATCTGTTGTAGTATGTGTCTGTAGAATGTGTCTATTTCAACATTTTGAGTTATTTCACTTTTGGGGGGTTCAACAACAAATACAAATGTGTCTACTAAACAGAATCTTCAAAACATAAACTATATGTTTAATGACTATTATACTAAAAGGTCACAAATAGTTGGTGCAGTGATTTAAATGGTAGAAAAATATACTCACATGTGAGTAGCTCCAATAAGGTTCAGACTGAGTTTAGGAGCAGAAAAGTAGTGTAAAATGATCAGCTGATTGAAATTTAGGACTTATGTGTAATGGACTGTGTTAGAATTTACATGCAATATATATTTTATATAGTCCCTGAAGCTGTATTAGGAGTTAAGGCATTTGTTCAAGGCCATGTAGCCAGTGAGCAGAAAAGCAAGAACTCAAATTCTTCACTTTCATTCTGGACACCTCGAAGCATGATCAATTTCAACAGAATTAAACAATCATCACAGAAATTCAAACTTTATGCATAAGCAAAAATAACTATTCACATCTATTATTTCATGTTATTAATATATGAGCAAAAACCTGATAAATGACATATGCCTAAAAAGAAAAGTTGCTAATCATAAAGATTTATATATAGTTTACTTCTATAAACTTATTTCAAAATTATAGTCCTTTATCTCATTGTTGGTCAAGGTGTAAGTTATTGCCTATCTTCTAAAACAAACATAGATGAACCAGTTAAGTTGGGAGGATGATACAACCTGCGTGAAAAACTATTTTAGAATTTTAATTTATATAATATATCACTTTATTATGGGAATGGTATAGGTTTAGTATTATTCAAACTATTTAAAAATTATATAGAATAAAATGTATTTTCTCTCTTTTTTTTAAGAATTTTGCTATAGGGCACATGAGCATGCCAGAGACAGAGAAAGACAAAGAGAAAGGGAAGGTGAAAAAGCACTCCCCAAGGGGGATGGCCACATAATCCCTTCTTCTCCATCCTCCTCTCAGGATTTTAGACACACACACACCCAACGTATTTTTCAAGTTGCTGGGTTCATGATTCAAACCACACAGTTGGCCATGTAGGATCCAGCAGCTTAAACATTATGCCACCTGCTGGCCCAGAAATGTATTTTCTCTTATTGCAGTTGTATGTAGTGTAATTTGGGGGCATAATTTTATGTCACTTTAAATGATCTACAGTTTTCAGTAATTTGATTAGAAAAATACTCATATAGCATAGTTTTTTGCTTCCTTTCATCTTCCCTCCCTCCCTCTCTCCCTTTCTTCTTTATTCCTTTACTCAACATTCAAATTCTGAATACTGATAATGTGGAAGCACTATGCTAATAAGTGGAGATAACCATTTCTATTCAAGGTATCAGTGATCTAAGATACTACAAATCGAATGTATCTAAATATGTTCTCCAATAAGGAATATTGTATACAAGATTAGAAAAACTTTATGACCCTTTTGATTCATTCATTTACTATTCATATACAAAAGGATGTAATGTTGTTGGAGAAAATATATACACAATACTCTCTCACCTCTTTTATAGCTCTTATATTCACAATATCTCTTAAATCCATTTAACATTTCGAAATTTAATTTAGTTTCATGAAAGAAAAGGGGTTTCTGAAGACAACAGAACAAACTTTTCAATGGGCCTTTAAGTCATCCAAAACCTTTAAATGTTTCTTGGCAGTAACCACAGCTTTTCTAAAGCCCTATCATGTAGCATGAGCATGCAGAGGATCTGTGTCTAAGCGACTTACTGAAACTCAGTAAAGAACAATTTTGTTCTGGACTCAAAAGGGTTATAAAACATCTTCCTTAAGTTGAGCAAATTACTAGCTACTCAGAAAGTACAATGCATTGGCTTCTGTTCAAAAGAGCAACACTTAATGCTGGCAACACTGCCAAATTCCTCCTTTCCTCTATTCCTCTTTTCTTAGAGAGAGTGATTAAGAGACCAATTCCCATGCCAGCTGGATGCTTAAGAGCATCAAAGGTCCTCTGTCAGGATTCAGAACTTGATATGGCTTAGAAACCACTATGCAAATAGATAACCTCTCTAACATTATAAATCAAAGTTATATGACCACATTAAAATTCTATCAGCTAGTATCAATACTCTGTGGTTTATAAAGTACTGTTGACCCACCTCTGGGAGATGGTTATAATGATACAAAAGTTCTGTTCTGGTTTGGGGTGTGTAGCTACTCTTCACAATTGAAAGTCCTTCATCCAAAGCAACAGTCAATTCTCTATACCTCTGTATCTTTATTGATTTCATTTAATTGAAGCCTTCGGAGAAAGGAAGGAGAGGCTCCTATTCCTTTACTCAACATTCAAATTCTGAATACTGATAATGTGGAAGCACTATGCTAATAAGTGGAGATAACCATTTCTATTCAAGGTATCAGTGATCTAAGATACTACAAATCGAATGTATCTAAATATGTTCTCCAATAAGGAATATTGTATACAAGATTAGAAAAACTTTATGACCCTTTTGATTCATTCATTTACTATTCATATACAAAAGGATGTAATGTTGTTGGAGAAAATATATACACAATACTCTCTCACCTCTTTTATAGCTCTTATATTCACAATATCTCTTAAATCCATTTAACATTTCGAAATTTAATTTAGTTTCATGAAAGAAAAGGGGTTTCTGAAGACAACAGAACAAACTTTTCAATGGGCCTTTAAGTCATCCAAAACCTTTAAATGTTTCTTGGCAGTAACCACAGCTTTTCTAAAGCCCTATCATGTAGCATGAGCATGCAGAGGATCTGTGTCTAAGCAACTTACTGAAACTCAGTAAAGAACAATTTTGTTCTGGACTCAAAAGGGTTATAAAACATCTTCCTTAAGTTGAGCAAATTACTAGCTACTCAGAAAGTACAATGCATTGGCTTCTGTTCAAAAGAGCAACACTTAATGCTGGCAACACTGCCAAATTCCTCCTTTCCTCTATTCCTCTTTTCTTAGAGAGAGTGATTAAGAGACCAATTCCCATGCCAGCTGGATGCTTAAGAGCATCAAAGGTCCTCTGTCAGGATTCAGAACTTGATATGGCTTAGAAACCACTATGCAAATAGATAACCTCTCTAACATTATAAATCAAAGTTATATGACCACATTAAAATTCTATCAGCTAGTATCAATACTCTGTGGTTTATAAAGTACTGTTGACCCACCTCTGGGAGATGGTTATAATGATACAAAAGTTCTGTTCTGGTTTGGGGTGTGTAGCTACTCTTCACAATTGAAAGTCCTTCATCCAAAGCAACAGTCAATTCTCTATACCTCTGTATCTTTATTGATTTCATTTAATTGAAGCCTTCGGAGAAAGGAAGGAGAGGCTCCAGGAGTTGAGGCAGAAACAAAAAAAGTCAGGAGGTCACAACATACTTTTTGCTATTTTGAACTGTTCCTATTATCTGCTGATTGTAATTGTGAAAAACAGAACCTGGATCTTTTTAAAGTTATAATTACATCTTAAAAATCTTTCAATAACTATACCACTGCATTTCATTTTTTTTTTGCTGAAACAGACAAAAATATATCTGAAATATTGACACAGCACATGCACACACCCACTCACACACAATTAAATTTGATGATATTTAACTTTAATAATTACAATATCTTGTAGTTTATTTTAGTACATTTTATAGTAAACATATCTTGGGACCAGCAGATGGCATAATGGTTATTTCACTGGACTCTGATAGCAGTGTGAGCCCCAGACCCAGCAGCTTGAAACTCATTCCAGGTGTGTGTGTGTACCAAAGATCCCAAGAGGAAAATGGGGGACAAGGCATTATGGTGTGGCAATCCTCCATGGGTGTGTGTGGGGGGTGATTTATTGCTTTCTATCTCTCTGGCTTTCCAGCATTGCCCTCCCTATTCTAAAATTCTCTGCCTAAAAAAATAATAAAAGAAAAGAAAAAGAACTTTAATGTTCAATACATTTTCTTCAAAACCTGCTAGCAGATTATTTCCTACAATGTTTTGGTTTTTTGTTTGTTTGTTTTAGACTTTTGCCATAGGGTGCCTGCACTCACCAGAGAAGAGAGAGACAGTGAGAGGGAAAGTGAGAAATCACACCCTGGAGGGGATAGCCATAGTCATGCCACAATCTCTTTTCTACCATTATCCTCTAAGAATTTTGAGTGCATACACACATGTGCCTGGTGTGAGTTTCAAGCCACCATATCTGACGCTTGAACTGCCGTCAGCCATATAGGAGTCCAGTGCCTCATTTTTGTGCCTAACTTACTATTGCTTCTATAGGTTAAGGCAGAGGTTGTTGATACATGAATTCAATAAAAAAGAAATTACTATAAGCATGAAGATCCAATACAGTATTAACTATATTACAATTATTAAAATGTGAAACAATTAACAAACTAAAGAACATATACATTTATTTCTTCACTTATCCTTTCTTTGATTTACCGATTCAAAAGTCAGTAGATACTGGCCTAGCCTATCCAAAGTTCTACGCTAAGACCCTAGAGTTAAATGACAAGAGTCACATAACTTACAAACCCAGTGTTTTTCCTAACAAAATGAATACAATAAAGAATAGAATGCATTTTGAAAAAACATTAAAGAATTTATAATATTTAATTTCTTCAAGATCTTTTAAATTACATCCCATTGGGGACTGGCAGGTAGTATGGTTGTTAAGGTGCTGGACATCCCCACATAGCCGACCATGGTTCAAGTACTGGACCTTGCTTTCTCACTTTCTCTCTTTCTCTCTCTCTGTATCTCTTTCTGCTCACATTAAAAAATATGTGAATGAACAAATAAAATTACATCCCATTTTTTCTGTAATTGGTACAGTAGAGTTATTAAAATCTAACTTGATAATAATTACACTTAGGTAGAAAAATTGTGGATTTTACTCTAGGAGTATGGGAAGTTCTTATTTCCACTGTGAAATAGAAACACATAAACTATCTGGCAAAACAGAATATGACCCACTTTATATAATTTTCTTTAGAAAAGCAAAAAGGTAGATAATAACATGCTCCTAGGGAAAAATAGAGCAATAAATTTTATTTTCTCATATACACAAAAAGTGTCAATGACAATCTTTAATGGATCAGCAAAGCTTGAGAGGGTATAACAGCAGAGATTAAGAAGTTCAAATTCCTTTCCAACTCAGAAATCTCTAGACTATCCCTGAGGGAAGGTCATTTCATCAAGAATAATTTTAAAATAGCATTTTCCTGCAATATTATGGTAAAATGTTCCAAAAGTAGGACTCGATGGCAAATGCTTGCTTATACCGGAGCTAGACATCTAAACAAATAGTGTTGATGAAGTGTTTTCTAGAATTTAGGAGGACATTCACTACATGATCTAATATTCAGCGAAGAGGAACAGTTAAAAAAATTACACAAAGCAAGAGCTGGTAGGTGGCATGGTGGTTAAGGACACTGAACTCCCACAGGCCAAAGGCGGTTCATGTCCTGGACCTGACAGCTTGCTTTCTCACTTTCTCTTTCTCTCTCTCACTCTGTCCCTCTCTGGACAAATTAAAATACATACATACATACATACATACATACATAAAGTTAAATAAGATCATTTGAAAAAAAGACATTAGGGCTGGTGGGTGGTGGTTAAGAGCACTGGACTCCCACTTGACTGACCGTGGTTCAAGTCCCAGAACTTGCAGCTTGCTTTCTCACAATGCCTCTCTTAATCTCTCTCACACTGTCCCTCTCTGGTCAAATTTAAATAAATAAATAAACAAATAAATAAATAAATAAAGTCAGATAAAATAATTATTTGAAGTAATAAAACTTATAAAAATGACACAAAGAAAAAACCAAAACCTTCTTTTGAAGCATTACTTAGTTCTTCCATGGAAGTTATACAATATGTGTAATATCTTAGTTTAGGTCAAAACAGCCATCTGATTTCTTTCTTTCTTTTTTTCTTTTTCTTTCTTTCTTTTTAAGAGAGACTTTTGCTACAGGGTGCATGCGCACAGAGAGAGAAAGAGAGACAGAAAGTGAGAAATGACCACCTCCGGGGGGTGGCCATTCCACAATCCCTTTTCTAGTCTCCTCTTGGGATTTTTGGGCACACATGCATATGCACTGGCATGAGTTTTAAGTCCTCGGGTCCTGGACTTAAACTGCAGTTGACTCTGTGGGAGTAACCATTACACTATCTGCTGGTCGCAGTGATCAGATTTCTAATCAGATGATTTCAAGGCCAGACTAGTGGTTAAGGAAACTGAATATCTCATGGTGACTTTCTTTCATATCCCGGCCTGGCAACATGCATGTGTGTGCATGCCCCACATCCTGACAGTACTGAGAAATGGAGAAGGGATTACAGTATGACCTTGCCCTATTTTGGGGTGGTTTCTCTATCCCTCCTGTTCTCTTTCTCTCTATTTCTTTGGTAAGCACACTTACCCCATGGCAATCAAAAAAAAAAAAAAAAGATTACATTGATCTGAGAGACTAATTCATGTAACAGTCAAATGCTTAAATCATGGGCATTGTTAGGGTCATATACTTCATAAGGAACTGGAAACTTTGATTAGCTCCTCAGGTATTAAGCTACATAAAAGAAAGGCCTTTAATTCCTATTGATTTCAATAGGCAACACAGTAGGAATTGTCTTCGCATTGCAATCACATACCCACAAGCATGGTTTAGTCCTAGTTCTCTTTTGCTCAGTGAGAAAAAATGATACACTAATATTGAATCACGTCAATATAAATTTATTAGCTTATTTTCCACTCATACATTATACGTATTTCTACTGAAATTACTTCTTTAAATATGTATTAATTTAACATTTATACATTTGCTTTCTTATTTTTGTCATAATCTGGGTATGAGAAAAACAATATATCCATTTTTCTTTTCCTGTTTTTTTTTTTTTAATTCATGGTAGAGATTATATGCACATACATGCGGGGGGCAGGAAGAGAAAGAGAACACCCTCAGTGGAGGTATTGTCATGCCGTGATCTCCTTTTTCAAGTCTTCCAGCTAACCAGGATCCTGGGCATGAGCACATATGCCAAGTTGATCTTTAGGCTGACCACAGGATCTGAAAAATGGTCAGTCATGTGTCTTCCACCACTATGTTTCAGTTGGCTACTGGATGCACCATCAGGCTGGGCCCCCTTCTTTGTCTGTAATATGTCTCAATGTTGTAATGGTTTAATGTCTATGCTTTTTCCCTTAATCAACTATTATATCCACTACTAGCAAACAACCGTTATGGTGCAATCGGCAAAATATTCATTCAATCAAACAAAGTTAAAACCATTGAAACTATTACTTATTATTATGAATAAATCAAGGTTCTGCAAGCAACATAAATAAGCCTGTGAATTTTTAAAAAATAGAAGGAAATTAATGCAGAAAATTCATTATAAAGAGCATGTAATCACTAAGAAGGCAAACAGGTGATAATGAGATCACCTAGCGGTTAATAAGAGCTGGAAGCCACCAGCACTCTTAGGTTGGAGGAATAAAGGAATAAGGCAGAAGATCATCAGCTAGTTATAAAGAGAAAGTAGAAGCAAAAAGTTTTTACCAAGCAATGGAGATACTGATAGACACTGTCCCCAAACAATGTAGGAGTAAGAAATAGCCTGGCTTCTCACTTGGCCATGTTTTCCCTTCTCCACAAACTATCTTCCATTGTCCAATCACAGCCTGAGGACAACTGACATCGAACACTGGGCAAAGCAGACTGAGTTCCACTCCTTATTATTCCCAATAACACAAATCAGCAAATGGATGAGTTTTGGCAACCAGGCCTAGAACTTATACAGACCATTAAATGAACATTTCTCAAAACTCGAGAAATTATGAATTGTAGAATTAACTGAATTAACTTATCCTATGGAGCCATTAATTGTAAACAGCTGTATCATGCTGTGTTCAAAGATTTATAAACCGCATATACTTATTGTTCTGAACCAAAATGGTTAAGAAAAAATTAATTTACCTAGAAAAATTAAAAAACCCATGTTGCTCCTCTTCTTCCTTTTTGTTTTTCTTAGTTTTTACCATGAGGCATGTATGCTCGCTTGAGAGAGACAGAGATAGGGAAAGTGTGAAATCACTCCCCAGGGGGGATGGTCACACTACTTCTCCATTCTTTTCTTGGGATTTTGGGTATGCATTCACATGTGCCTGACATGATTTTCAAGTCCCCAGTCCAGGACTTGATCTATGGTAGGCCATGTGGTAATCTAGTGTCTTAACCACGATGCCACCTGCTTGCCCAATTCTATTTTTTTAATTGTCAAAGAGAGACAAACAAAGAGAGAGAGAGACAGAAAGAATGAATGAAAGCATCCACTCAATGGGTATACACATTTACTCAGAGGGTCTATTAAGCCACCATGGCAAGAATTTGAGCTTCCATTGTCCCTGTGGGAGCTAGCTCCCTTAACTACTAAACTATGGGACCAGCCCACTATATTGTTCTTTACTGTAATAAATTACTGTATATTAATATACCAAGTAACATACCTTTCTAATAGAATAGTTCTGCAAATAACTATGGTAACATTGTGGTATTTTATTCCCTATTCTGAAATTCATTTTTCTAGGTTAACTCATTATGATAACTTATTATCTTTTCTTTCTAAAGAAGAAAAACACTCATAATTTAAAAATAGTTGTTCGGTGATACTATTTAATAAACATATTGGTTTTAAAAAATTCTTAATGGTATAAATTGAAAATTCCTACATAGTTGGAGAATATATTTGGAATATGTGATGCATCAATGTGTAAGAATAACTCAACAACCAACATGAGACTCTACAGTGATATTCCAAACCTAGATCATGACTGATTTTTACTGTTCTGCATTCTTATACATAAATCATTTACTTTACTATAACCAATAGGATGCTTGTTTTCAAACCAGAATTAATTAATGTAGTCTAATTAAAAGGCAAAATATGGGTTGACCCAGTAGTGCAGTGGTTATATATTATGTATGTGGAGCTTGATACTCCATAGTCCATCACAATTCAAATCTGCTCCAGCAGCGCACATGTGTATTTCCTTCAAATCCTGACAGGATGGAGAAACAGAGAAACAAGGATCATGGCATGGCTATACCCCACAAGGAGGTTCTCTCTCTCTCTCATGTAAACACATGTGTGAGCACACACATTCTCTGGACAGAGGAAAATAAAAGCAAAATATATGGTCATTTAGACTAAGAAGTAATAAGTACTTGTCATATTTACTTATAAAGTTACTTGCAAAAGTTGTATGGCTTCCAATGGAAATGTCATCTGTAAAAATGTGCTCCATGCTCTAATAGAGACTTTCTCCTTATTACAATATCTTAGTAGAATATCAAATAACTTCCATTTAATTCTATTGCATTGAAATGACAGAGTTGTGTTCAACTTTGCTTAAGTAAAAGAAGATATCACATTTAAGAAAAGAATCTCCCTTCCTTTGATTAAAGCATGACATGCAGATAATAGGATATTTTGAATTCATATCAGGAAGACTGCTAAAAATGTACAAAATTCATACAGGATGGTTCAATGAGAAACAGACTGAAAAAATTAGCTTAAAATGACATGTGTTTTAATAATGTGCAGGCACTGGGAGGATATAAATGAAGATGTTCATAGTGTTGTTTCCAAAGAATATGAAACGTTTCGACATGCTTACATAATAGTATTATTAATGAGGTAAAAATAAAGCAATTGATTTATATTAAAGTAACTGAACAATTATATATACTTGTAAAATGTCATTTGACATTTATATAATGATCTTGAGCAGAGTTATGTTCCCCTTAATTCTCCAGGTCTAGAAAAACCAGGTCCTGAAGAATAACCACAGTGGTTCTAACATCTGTTCTATACTATGTTCCCCATGACACATTAACTCAAATCTTTCACATATGTACTACAAAATGCAACTTGAAGAGTGGAGAAAGGGTTATTGTCTCCATACACAGATTAACAAAATTTGTTAGGAATAAAGTGATATATATATATCAAATACAGTAGCAATCAAAATCTGTATGCAATATGCTAATGAAAAACAGTAACTTTCGTTTACAGGAAATTACCAAGTATTTTTGACATTCACATATTTATTTAAATCCATAGTTTAAGTAAAGGAGGTATCAACATTACTATACTGGATAGATGCATCATTAAATACTTTATCAAAAGGTCCTAATAGTTCACATGAATTCTTCAGCGATTCAGCAATGAATTATATTATTAGAGAGGAAGTCTTCGCATTTAATATATAGCTCATAAACACTAAATAACAAATGTAATATGATTAAAATGTTGAAATTATTAAATGGAATCTCATTATAAAGTCACTAACTTATAAAGGAAGATAATTTATAATATCCTAGATAGTTAGTAGATTTCAGAATGAAAATTTCCCTGGGGTATTTTAACTCTGCTTAACGAAAGTTTTATTTTCTGGATTATCTTCTCCAAAACAGACATTTTAGCACTTAGGAGATAGAAATGTGTTTATCTATCATTTGACCTTTAAACTTCTGTTTCATTAATGTAACTACAAGCAACAGAGTCACTGACTGGGATGTTTGCACTTTCAGGCCTTTAGCACTTAAAGTTATTTGATAACTGTATGCCACAATTTGCTTTTTATTAGAAATACTTTGAAGAATATGTTACATTAAAAACAGAGTATGCTGTGTAAACCTTGATAAATGATATCATGTAATTCAGTTAAGTATTCTCTTGAGCACTGGATTCATGTACTTTGATGGAAAAGTGGTGTATGAGGAATAGATTTGTTTTGTTTTCTAATGAATTAGAGAATAACATGAAGTATGATTTAAAGTATGCGAAGTTGAAACAGCTCTTGAAAAAAATATGTCATCTCATATGCACACACTCATTTGGTCCTCAAAGCTCTATCTGTATGGGTCTAAGAACAGAGCAAATACCAGCTGTAGGAGAGAAGTCAAGAAAAAGTAACTGACACCATGCAACATATTTTTTTAACAAAGATAATTTTTTTAAATACATATGTTAAATTAGTTCAAAACTTATAGTGTAAAAACTTCAATAATTGGATACTTCCTAGATAATTACTAAATTACTATGAGTAAATTGCTTTTGGTGAAAAAAGTAATGCAGAACAAACTTCTGGTCCATTTGACCAAAAAAAGATGGTGTATTTTTAAAAAATCTAAAATCTAATTGGTTAGAGAAATATCAATGAGTAGATACAGAACTTTTGTCCTTTTTTAAAAGTTTGAAAATCAAAAGTTTCCTTAAAATGGTATTACAAAACTCAGGATGTAACATACAAATGGATATGGTAGAATGCACACAAAGTAAACAAGGACTGCAGCAACACTGGAAATATACTGTTCCCACACGTTAGGGAAGCTTCACTGTGGGAAGCGTGAAGTGATGAGTAAACTAAACACAGTTCTTCCAGAAGCAGAATGTGGGTCCAGTTATTTTAATTAGTCACAGTATTTATTAGAATGTTCATTGGAAGACAAAATGCCAATGTATATATCATCAAAAGACAGTGTATTAAATCTTTTAGACTGAAAATGGAATGCTCAAAGTAAGCAGTATGCTGCTAGTAACATATACATTGCAGCTCCCTGTGCCATATGTCTGCAGCTTCTGAAGATAGTGTTTTGTCCTTACCACTGTTGTTCAAACTTCCAAAGCAAACTTAACATAAAGAGTAAATGTGGGTTAATTTATATCTTCTATGTGTCAAACAGTTCTTCATGATTAGAAATAATGAAGTTATTTTACTATGTTACAACAAAGTATGTGTTACTTTTATATACATCAAAAACATTTTAAATTCACAACAAAGATAACATACATTTTTAAAAGGTAAGTTATTAATATGTATTAAAAATTATAATGGTATTGAACAGAACTTTGTACTCATAAGCATGTTAAAAATGTGTATTTACATACCACACCTACACCATTAAATTTAAAATATGTTGCATGATTCAAGTAGGCACATTTCCCACTCTTTCACCTTAGACATGCCATGTATACTGATTTTGTGCAATCCATGCTCATAAGCCAACTACCACCCAGTGGAGAAAAAGAAGATCTTTCAGGGAGATTTAAGGTGTACATCAGGTGGGGGTATCAGTGGGAGAAAGGAAGACAATCGGAAATGAAGGAAACAGGGAGGTTAGCCTTATTTAGATCTAAGCACTAGTGATCACCAATTTATACTTCCATAGGAGAGAAAATGTTTCCAGAAGCTCACTCTGCAGTGTTGCTTAGGGGTAAAATCAGACTGTGGATGTTCATTAATGGCAAACCATTTCAAAGCCCAAGCATAGGGATGTTCATTAATGGCAAACCATTTCAAAGCCCAAGAAAGGAAGAGGGGAGAGTGAGGAACAGAAGTATAACTGAAGATGGAAGGAGGGAGGAAGGTAGGAAAGAGGGCACAGAAAGAGAGAGAGAGAGAGGGAGAGAGACCATGTGTACACATGTGTAAGTGACACTGTGTGGAACAGCAGTCTATGCCTCTTAAACAGTGAGAGCGAATCTGAATATGACAGTGGTTGTTAGAGCATGGA
The DNA here is from genome assembly GCF_000334495.1 of Tupaia belangeri chinensis. Lineage (NCBI taxonomy): Eukaryota > Metazoa > Chordata > Mammalia > Scandentia > Tupaiidae > Tupaia > Tupaia belangeri. Next base: position 2,455,341 of record NW_006159481.1, on the reverse strand, counting down.
AGTGCCAGTATGTGAGGATGTGAGAGAGGATGTGAGGAAGTGTGTTTATGAAAAGGAGATTTATGAGGGTGAGAAGTGGTATGGTAGGGAAGGAGGTGAGAATATGAATGTGTGTGTGTGTGTGTGTGTGAGAGAGAGAGAGTGTGTGTGTGTGTGTGTGTGGTATGGGGACTTGATGGGAAATAGGAATCAAAAGAGGGAAGGCAAGGCATAAAATAGGGACAATTAATGAAGGAAAAGGAAGGAGTGGGAAAAGGAAAAGGGGAATGAGAAGAGGAAAAAGGTAAAATGAAAGATGGAGATAAAAAGAAGATATGAGAAATCAAAAGGGAGGAAAAGAACAGAAAATAGAAAGGAATAAAAGCGGCAATCGAGGAAAAACAGTAACAAGGAGGTAGAGAAAATGGAAAAAGAAAGAGGAAGGAGACGAGAGAGGAGAAAGCAGTAAAAGGGGAAAAAAAGAAAACTGAAGAATGAGAAACTGAGTCTAAGTGTCCAAGTGAGAGGGAAAATAAATGGGAGCAGAGGCAGCAGTTTGCAAAAGTGGCTAATGCTGGAGTACAACAGAAACAACCCTGATAACTTGTCAGACTCTCCAAGAGTACCCCAGGACCATAAACACAGACCTTGTGAAGCGAGTTTCAAAGTGGCACCTGCCCCTCCTTCTAAGCCTGACACTTCACTCATCCCCGGGCTAGTTGGCGTTCTGGCAAAGTGCTTTAGCATCACGCGTCCAGCTTTTGCTACCTGCCCCAGCGTAAAGGGGCCGGGGCTCCGGGAAGAATCAGCACCTGGATTTCTTGAGAAGTGAGGGGCTATTTTTTTGATAGTAAGCACCACCAGTATTATTGCTCAGTTTCAAAAGAAAGCAAAGAGGGTGAAGAGAGAGAAAGATAGACAAGTACGAAAAGCACGCCGTTCCTCCTACCTAAGCACCGCCGTGTCCCCTTTTCTGACCATCATGTTGTCCACCGCCGCCCAAGGGAAGTCCACACTCTGTCCAGCCGGCAGGCAGGAGGGTAGCAGGCAGCACAGGCTGAGGAGCACCGCCGCCAGCCACTGGTTCGAGCAACAAGCACCCTGCACCAACAGCATCATGTCCATCCCTGCTAGGGCTGCTCACTCTCCAGCAGCTTTCAGCTCGCACTCCCCCACCCCCTGGTGCTGGCGAGTCTTCCCGGGAACCAGGCGGCGCGCCACAGGATTTTTTTTTTTTTTTTTTTTGGTGGGTGGGTGGGTTTCTTTTCTTTCTTTCTTTCTCCCCTCCTAGTTGTTGGGTGTTGTTTCTGTTCTTTTTTGCTCCCCACCTCCTCCTCTTCGGGTTCCCTCCCTCCCTCCCCTCCC
>NW_006159481.1:2393013-2453845 GCF_000334495.1 Tupaia belangeri chinensis | reverse complement strand
GTTGCCAAGCGGCCGTTTCCTTAGCAACCCCGCCCCGGGGACTGAGGCTGAACCGGGCGGGGGGCGGGGGGGACGGATAAAATTTAAAAATTTTAAAACAGGAGAAGAAAGAAAATAAAGAAAGGGGACAGAATGAAAAACTAACGAGGAGGGCTATTACTGTTATGCGAGCTGAGGGGAAAAGAGCTCTGCCGTTTCCTGAAAGCGCCCCTTCCTGTCCTGAGCGCCAGAGAGACGCTGTGCTAGAAAAGTCTCCGTGTCAGGGCTGAGGAGAAAGAGCTGAGGGGCGCTTTGCTTTTCCCTCTCCGGTGCGTTTTACCTCTCGAGGCACCGTAAGTTTAAAGTCCTCCAAGTTGTGGTCGGCGCCATCATGACGCCGGCGACCGTGAGTTGTGGTGGTGGTGGTGTTGACTCTCTCCTGGGCAGCCGCGCTACGAGGAGCAAGCGGCCAGACAGTTCTGTCATTACCCCTCTGAGGGAATAGGTAGGGAAGGTGGCCCGGACGCCGCTTTTTGTGTGGACACGAGGGAGATGTGAGGCCTTGTGGTAAAGCGGCTGGCGTGTGTTGTTGGGTCAGTCGGTATAGACTGGAGTACACTTCCCTTCCTCTGTGCGTGTTGACACTACATTGTGTGTGTGTGAGAGAGAGAGATTATGGTTACCACGGGGTGTGAGTGTGTGTTTGTGCGCGCGCCGCGAGCCCGAGTGTGTAGTACGCGCAGGGCCTGTGCGCGCGCGGCACGCAGGCGCGCTGGGAAGCACGGGGCGGGTCGCGCTGGGATGCAGAGTCGGGAAGAGACTGCAATCAAGTGTTTTAATTGTGTAGAGCCAGGCAGTCCTGTTATGTAAGAGGCAGTTTAACCCGTTTGAGCCTATCAGGCGGAATGATCAGCGCATCCAAATCAAGGCAGGATGGAGTTGTGGGTTTAACGAATCACAGGGTTATATTTTTGAAAACCTCCAAACCAGGTTGAACGGCTTGCTCCTGGGCAGCAGCGAGCGGCAACCTGCGCTTTCCACGCCGCAGTCCCTTGGCCGCTGGCGGGGTTGCGAGTCGCTGCCCTGGCCCCTAGTAGAGTGGGGTGCTGGGCATGAGGTCGCCCCCTACTCTTTTATTCTTCCTTATGGAACTAATTTACAGATTCAAGCTCCCTTAGCTATTCCGAGCTATTTGCAAATCAATGCGAGAACCGAGACTGAAGTCGATAGCAGTTACGCCAATCAATCTTTTTCAGTGAGGACTTTGGGAAGAAGAGTGGAGAAGTGAAGACGAGAAAGAAGTAATTAAAAAATAAACTGCTACCCCACCCCCACTCCTCCCCTCCTCCACCCATCTCCCTTTGGCAGTCTTTGAAGAAGATTTTCTTAGCCTGATCCCAGTTTTTTCCTTGGAGAAATAAAGCAAAACGTCTTACTTCCCTAATTCGTTTTCCATAATGCTTGCAGGGTCCTTTGGCACTGCGCACCGAAGCAATAATCTCTGCAGGGGTCAGCATCCGGCTGCCTCCCCAAACTGAGCTCTCTATGAGGCAGGCAGGGAGTCGTTTTGCTTGCTGGTAGCAGTGCTTAGAGTGATTGTATCGCCATGCAGGACGATATTTGAGGAAAAGGAAGGGGTTCCCATCACCTGTGACACCCAAACAGACTGATCTAAGAGTTCCCAAAAAGCAGCCTCTCCAAGCTGAACTGACATCCCAAGGCTTAGCGGTTAACCGAGACATTTGCAGCAGGAGCTACTGGTGTTATTAGTATTCAGGCTTAACTCTCAAACCCGGCTCGGAAATTGAGAGTGCAATAGTATTCAACCTCATTTTGAAACATCAATAAAATGTTAGTCATTTGCGGATGAATGAAAACATTTTCTTTACCGTCTGGTATGCTAGGGAAATAATTGCCGAATGACAGACTCTTGCTAATATTGATGCCAAATACCTAGATAACACTGTCATCTTGTTAACTGCATTTTCTTGTGTGGCACACTGATGGATAAAGCTTAACATTATCTAGGGGAAACGGGGTATTAGAAGAACTGGCAAGTCATATACATGGACAAAACTATGCAGTATTATTTCGTGTTTTCGCTAGAAATGAGCTAGATCTCACTGAGGAGAAGCAGAAGGTACAGCTTCAGGCATTGTGACTCAGTTTAGTGGTATTTTATGCGGGGTGGGGGGGGGATCAGTGTTTCCCAGTACAAGCTATGAAAAGCATCCTTTACTAACTGCTGTTTCCCAGAGACCTGATATCTTCAGAGTCCACAGGGGTGGGGTTAGGGAGGAGGAGGGATTTCTGTGACCAGGAAAGAAGCTATGCAGTAGTTTTAATATGTACAACAACCCTTCAGACTTGAAAATGGAGACTGGAGCCACTTCTATTTAAAGACAACAAGTTTATTTTCTTATTTCTATCTCAACCTCTGTCACTAATCACAAAACTCTTAATTCTCACAGAACCCATCCAAAGGAAGCAATGAGTAAACCTAGTTTATAAATATATGGATTATCAAAGAGCTTAAAATGTTGGGTGGGGTAGCCCTTCTTGCCCCTGTGCACTTCTACTGTCCTGACTAGAGAGGAAAATGAATTTAAAAGCTTTTATGACTTTCCCCTAGACCTTTCTAACAGCGTATATCTGAGAAGCTTTTATGGGGTTTCCAATATTTGCTTTTGAGGTCCTAGGGTTCTTCCAAACAGAGACTTAAATCCTGGCAGTCTTGGCTCCTTTTGAGGAAAAACCGAAACAAAAACAAACCACAGCAACAAAAGCAAAAACACAAAAGCTTCCAGCTCAAATATCATATAATTCCATAGTAGTTTTTTTTTTTTTTTTTAAATATCAAGAATAGTTAACAGCCTTGTTTTCAGCTTTTTTAAATGGTGAAGACTAAGTTGGGTAAAAAAGGTTCTTACTTGGTCAGAATTTTTTTTTTTTTTTGAGAGGTTTTTGCTAGAGGGCATGTACGCTTGCCAGAGACAGAGAGACCAAGAGACAGAGAGTGAGAAATCACCCCCCAGGGGGGATGGCCACTCCGCAGTCCCTTCTCCATTCTCCTCTCGGGATCATGGGCACGCATGCTCACACACTCAGCGTGAATTTAAGCCACTGGGTCCAGGGCTCAAACCTCAGTCAACTACATGGGAGTCCAGCGACATAGCCATTATGCTACCTGCTGGTCCCTCTCGGTCAGAATTTTTAAGACTGACATTATAATTAATTACTTCTTCCTTTATAATTTTGTACCATTATTTTGTTTTTAACTTAAATTTACAATATATGAAAAAGTGTAGTAACTAGTATGGAGCTAATTTAGAAGGAAGGAAAGTTAGAACTTAATTGTGATAGCTGATTAATCCATTATCTAGATTGGTTCCATCTCTTCTATGCTCTTTGACCTGTATTTTGAATCATTTAAGGGCATTGGAAATGATAATGTTAGAAGGAAGCCTCTCAAGCTTCTGTACTTTAATAAGCTCAATTTTTTGTTCCACAGTATAAATCAGATTGTTATTATGGAAAAATTAGAATATAAATTCACTTTTGTTTTTGATAGTGTCTGAATAAAGTCCGGTCCATCTTTCATGTTATTGCTGTCTAGGCATGAGAAATTTTAGGCAAGATAGGTCCCAGGACCTAGTGGAAGGAGCTAATGAAAGTACTTTGTTATTCCTGGGAACTAGCAGTTAGCGTAATGTCTATGTTGCTGGACTCCCACGTAGTCGACCGCGGTTTGTGTCCCGGACCCGGTGGCTTAAAACTCACGCCGGGCGCGTGTGCGAGCTTGCTCAAGTTCCTGAGAGGAGAATGGAGGAGAAGGGATTGCGGCGTGACCATCCCCCCTGGGGGGTGATTTCTCGCTTTCTGTCTCTATGTCTCTCTCTGTCTGGCGAGCGTACGCGCCCTACAGTGAAAATCTCTCTCTCAAAAAAAAAAAAAGTACTTTGTTATTCCTGAAGCACATGATCAGGTAGCCCTTTTAAATTGGCCCCTTGAATAATAGCTCTCTAACTTAGTCTGTAATTGATTCTCTGTTTGAATTAAGATGGTTTAAGCTTGAAGCAGTTTGCCAACTAAGACTGACCTATGGTTATGATTTTTACGTCAGTGTGAGAAATACAAAATTCAAGAAATTTTTTAGGGGAGAGAGAATCTTCTATTATAGAAAGGTTTCTCAGTCTATTCTCTTTTGACACTTTGGGCTAGATAATTCTTTGTTGTAAAGGCTGCCTTTTGCAAAGAAAAATGTTAGCAACATTCCCAGCCTCTACCCACTAGATGCTAGTAACACCAATAGATGCCAGTAGCTATGACAACTAGAATTTCTCCAAACATTGGTAAATGTCCTCTGGATTAGGACCAGGGGTTGCCTCAATTTGAGTAGTGCCTCCATTATAGATTATATTTTTAAAACTGTATACTATATTTTTGCTTTTCTTTTTTTTTTGAAAGGTTTTTCACTATACGGCGCGTGTGCTCGCCAGACAGACAGAGAGAGACAGAGAAACAGAAAGCGAGAAATCACCCCCCAGTGGGGATGGCCACGCCGCAATCCCTTCTCCTCCATTCTCCTCTTGGGATCTTGGGCACGCATGCACACGTGCCCAGCGTGGGTTTTAAGCCAAGGGGTCCGGGACGCGAACTACGGTCGACTACGTGGGAGTCCAGCGACATAGCCATTACGCTAACTGTTGGTTCCCACTATATTTTGCTTTTCAAATAAAATAATCAAGTAGATTTGTGATCTAAAGTACTTTATTTGAATTAAATAGCCACAAAAATAACTCCTGATCGATTCACTTTCTACATTTACCTACGATGTGCTTGAGTAGCCCAGGTAAGCAGAAATGCAGTGAATTTAGTGGTTAGCTATAGGGAAAAAAATTAAAAAATGATCACCTTGGGACTCCACTGTCTTGCCACCACTTCCAGGTATTCAGAGTCTCCCACTTCTAGCTCCCTTCTCCGCCATCATTCTCAGCATCTGCCTAGTGGGCAATGGCAGCCAGTGAGAATGATGAGGTCAGAGATTATCTTGGGAACTCCACTGTCTCCCCACTGTTTCCAGGAGACCACTTTAGACCTCTAGCTGCTTTTTGCCCACTCAGGAATACTTTCAACCTCATAGTTTTCTGAAGCAAGCTTTGCACATGAAGCAACCCCTCCGTTCTTACTCAGCTGAAACCCTACAGCTCAGCAGCAGGTGCACCTGTTTTGGGGAAACTGGGAGGCCACTGGAATATCCAGTTCTAGTGACAATAGTGCAGAAGTTAGGAAGAAATCTGTAATCCATCCAATGACCAGAAACCAGTGCAGTGAACAAGAAATATGAGAAACAAAGAAAATATCTCTCCCACAAGGAAAAAGAACAATTCATCATCATCCACAGACAGTACAATGGGACTCATGGAAATGTCAGACAAACAATTCTGAATATTCACAGTGACAGAACTAAATGAGATGCAAGAGAAAAGAGATGACAAATTCCAGGAGATGAAGAAGTGCTTCTATGATCTGAAAGAAGAATTAGACTCCATAAAAAAATAATCAAATGGAACTATTAGAGATAAAGTCTATAATATAGGAAATCAGAACCTCCCTTAAAAGTATTAAGAGTAGATTAGATCATGCAGAAGACTGAATCTCGGATGTAGAAGACAAAACCTCTGACCTAGAAAAAATTACCAAAAAGACTGAAAAGTACAACAACAACAACAAAACTATACGAGAGATACTAGATACCATTAAATTCCCAAACATCCAAATAACTGGTATCCCAGAAGGTGAAGAAACTAATAAGGGCATTGATAATCTATTCCACAAAATCTTGGAAGAAAACTTTCCAAGTCTAGAGAAGCACTTAAACAGAACAAAGAAATACAAAGAACCCCAAATAGAATCAACCCAAGAAGTTCCTCTCCACAGCACATCATAACCAGACTGGCCAAAACCACAGATAAAGACAAGATATTAAAATTGGCAAGAGAGAAACATCAAGTTACTTAGGAAGGTTATCCCATCAGGCTTACATCAAACCTCTCACTGGAAACAATGTAAGCCAGGAAAGAATGGAAAGATATTTTCGAAGTTTTAAGAGAAAAACAATTTCAACCAAGATTACTACTATACCTAGCAAGATTATCCTTCAAATGGGAACAAAAGATAAAAACATTCTCAGACAAATAAAACCTGAAAGAATTTACCAACACCAGACCAGCTATTCAAGAAATTCAAAAGGAGTGCTATACCAGAAAAACTAAAAAGAAACAGATAGAATTAAGAGAACAAAAACAACCAAGAAAATGGTCAACTTAATGATAGGGACAAGTCCAGAATTATCAATAATAACTTTGAATGTTAATGTTAATATCTCCAATCAAGAGACTCAGAATGGATAAAAAAATAAAAATCAGTAACCATCTGTTTCCTACAAGAAATGCACCTCATGGACCTCATGGGTAAAGATACACATAAACTAAAAGTGAAGGGCTGGACAAAAGTATTTCATGCAATAGAAACCAAAAGAGGGCTGGAGTCATGATACTGATTTCAGACAAAATAGACATTAACACAAAAACTTTAAGAAGAGACAAAGAAGGCTATTATATAGTAGTAAAAGGCTAATTCATCAAGAAAACAAAACACTTATAAATATCTATGCATCCTACTCAGGATCACCCGAATACATGAAATAAAGAAAGTTAGATATAAAAGGGGAGACAGACTGCAATACATTAATTGCTGGGGATCTAAACACTCTACTATCTCTTTTGGACAGATCATCTAGACAAAAAATAAGCAAAGAGAGACAAGATCTAAACAATGCCATAAGTCACATGACCTTGACTGACATATATAGAATCTTCCACCCCAAACCACAGAATCTACATTTTTCTCAGCCCCCACATGAGACCTTTTCAAAGATTGACCAAATGATAGGGCACAAAACAAGCCCTTACAAAATCAAAGGCATAGAAACTATATCCAGCAATTTCTCCAACCATGATGGAATTAAACTTGATATTAATTTCAGAAAAAAATATGAAAATATACAATCATATGGAAGTTAACCTACTTCTGAATGACTTCACAACTACAGAAGAAATTAAGACTGAAGTTAAAAGATTCATGGGGACCAATGATAATGAGTACATAAGTTTCCATAATCTATGGGACACGGCAAAAGCAGTTATAAGAGGGGAGTTCATAGCAATTATGTGCTTAAGGAAAAGATGAAAAAATTGCAAATTGACAACCTAACATCATACCTTGGAGAATTGGAAAAGCAACAACAAAAAATCACAAAAATGCCACTAGAAAAGGAATAATAAATACTCAAACAGAAATAAATGAAATAGAAAATAAACAATACATAAATGAAAACAAAAGCTGGTTCTTTGAAAAGGTATACAAAATTAACACGCCATTAGCTAGCCTAATTAAGAAAAAGAGAAAAAGGAACCAGATAAATCAAATTTGCAATAAAACAGGAAATATTACAACAGACATCACAGAAATACAAAACATCATTAGAGGATACTATGGATGACTATATGCAAACAAACAAAATCTGGATGAGATGGACAAATTCTTGGATGCATAAAATCTACCAAAATTGAATCAGGAGGACAGACAAACCTGAATAGACCCATAACAAGAAACGAGATTGAATATTAATAAATAACCTCCCAACAAAGCAATTCCCTGGTCCTGATGGCTTCACTTCTAAATTCTACAATACTTTAAAAGAAGAGTTAACCCCTATTCTACTCAAGTTATTTTTAAAGATCCAAAAGGAAGGAACCCTTTCTAATTCATTTTGGAAGCCTCTATCACTCTCATCCCCAAAACAGACAAGGACATGATAAGGAAGGAAAAGTACAGGCCAAGATCTTTGATAAATATAGATGCAAAAATTATCAACAAGATACCAGCAAATCATATCTAACAACATATTAAAAAAGATTATACATCATAAACAGGTAGGCTTTATTTTAGGGATGCAAATGTGGTTCAACATATGCAAAACTGTAAACATAATACACCATATTAATATAAAAAAAGAAAAAAATATCATAGCAATCAATACAGTGTTTGATAATATACAACATCCCTTCATAATTAAGACTTTCATCAAAATTGACATAGAAGGGTCATTTCTCAACACAATAAAAACTATGACTAACTCATAGCTAATATCATATTGAATGGGGAAACACTGAAAGCTTTTCCACTAAAAAGTGGTACAAGACAAAGCTGCCCACATTCTCTAATCCTTTTCAATACATGCTGAAAGTCCAAGCCAATGCAATCAGAAAAGATAATAAAATAAAAGGCATTCAAACAGAGAAAGAAGTGGTGAAATTATCTCTATTTGCAGATGACAGAATTTTAGGTTTGTAAACCTGGGATGGATTATCTAGGTACCCACATACTACATTGTATATCAAAATAAACCCAAGTGACAAAGACTGGGAAATTAACTCCTAAGTGAGCAGTTTGGGGACCAATAATTACCTCTGAATTTCCTCAAAGAATTCACTTGACTGAGTACCTACTTGGAGACCACATTATGGCTCCGTTTGTATCATAAAAATGTGCAGGTTACTACATATTCTGTCCAAGAACAGAATTAAATACCATGTAGTTTCTACTTCCTAAACCGTTTTTCATCGTTCTTTTTTGTTACTCCCATGTAAATTATGGTGGTATTTATGGTACTTGTGTGAGTGTGTGTATGTGTTTGTGTGTATGTGAGTATGAGTGCTGTTACTATTTGTATAGGTATGGAGAACAGTCATGTTAGTGGGGAAAAACTGATTTATGGAGATTTGTAGATCGAATCTAAGTAATATTGAATAAACCCTGTATTTGCATATGATATAATTCAGTTTTTAAATTTGTTTTAATAACTTAAACCCAACAAAATAATAAATACTGTGATAATAATAGCAATAATAATTATTACAATTTCATATCAATTGTTATTGTCAATATAATAACAAATTACTTAAAAGTTATTTAGTAATTTTAAAGCATAAATTTTAGTAACATCTCACACACCTTAAATGCGCTGAGTTATGTTTACTAAACACCTCAGTAAACTGCTGCTGAAGCCATAGGATACTTATTATGGTTTATTGCACTGGAAACACGATAGGGATATGTTTATAAATGCTGATGAGAAGTATAAACATACTAATAAGAAAATGACTAAATGACAAAAATTTAAAACATTTTCTAAAATGTTTTGAAATTTTTTTTAACTAAAAATAAGGGACTGAGTAATAACAAATGTAGAAACAAAAATTACTTTATAATACATTTGGAAAATAATATTGCTGACTTTGTTCATGCACCATCATTCAGGTAGTGACTAGAAAGCAGCACCTTATGGCTATGCTTTCTAAATATTTAAAAGACTTAAAGGGAAAGCATTTTAGATAAAGAACAATTTGGTATAAACATGAAAGACTGCAAAGCAAAAACCAAGACAACAGATAATAGTAGAGTGGGGAAAAAAGGGAAAAAAAAAAATCTTCCAGAAGACCAGATTGCTTCCACTTAGAGAATTAAAATTGAATGTAGGTAGAATAATTGATTAGCAGATTATAGAAAATGATGAAACAACAGAACCTAGCATATAGCATTTTGTTTCCTGTAGTTTTTTAAAGCCTAGGTTCTCCAACTAGAGCTATATGTTAATATCATAATGAGTGGTAGGGAGGGTATAGGGATTTTTTAAAAAACAAGGGACCAGGAACCAGCAGTTAGCGTAATGGCTATGTTGCTGGACTCCCACGTAGTCGACCGTGGTTTGTGTCCCGGACCCGGTGGCTTAAAACTCACGCCGGGCGTGTGTGCGTGCGTGCCCAAGATCCCGAGAGGAGAATGGAGGAGAAGGGATTGCGGCGTGACCATCCCCTCTGGGGAGTGATTTCTCACTTTCTGTCTCTATGTCTCTGTCTGTCTGAGAGCGCACGCACCCTATAATGAAAACCTCTAAAAAATAAAATAAAAAAATCTAGGGACCCAGTGGGGATAGCTCATGCTGGTAGGTATTGCTACTTGGCAGGCCACAACTGCATGGGAGGCCCAAGATCAATGGGCTCAGGTTCATTAGCCCTGAGGTGCTCCAAAAGCTGGGCACAGTGGCACATACCTGTAGTACTAGCCACTTAGGAGACTGAGGCAGAAGGATCACAAATTCACTGCTAATACAGTGGCATAGCTAGGCCCTGTCTGAAAGAACTGGTTATTGTGGTACATGCTCATAGCCCCTATCTAAAAAAAGAAAAAGACAAAGAAGGATTTTATGATGAATGGAGGGAACTATCTATTGTTTCATTGTCTTAGAAATCTCATCATTATATTTCTTGCTCAAAATTAGAAATTCATATACTATCTAGAAAAATAAAGCCGTAGTATAATATTATTGTAGACTATCAAGATCTGTGAAGAACCTTTCATTTTACTTTACTTATCAACTTACAAGTTATTTTGCCATAGTCTCTTGATTACTAGAAAACATAAGACTTGTGGATCAGAGACAAAAAAAGTTTACTACTACAGCATTAGTAGTAACCAGAGTACCAATATTTTCTTGCAGCTAATTTCCAAGTCCCAATTCCTACAAGCAAACAAGAGACACAGATTATGTCTACATACACAGTGTGTTTACATCACAACTGAGGAATCTCAAGCTAAGGAGAACCCAATCTATAATGAACTTCCATCAAATCTGTAAAAACATGCTCTTGAGGGACAAAACATTATGGACAGTACATAAGTATGCCCCTTTCTCATTCTATCTTCTAAGATTATTCACTCTACAAATATCCTTGAAAATGTAGTCCAAAAAGAAACTGTCAGTGCTTCTGTTGCAAAATATGCAGTAATGTGAGATCTTCAGAGAATTAGCTCTCAACACCAACATTTCACTATTTTCTATCACTGTTATAAACATTTTATTTCCATTAGCTGATTTTACCCTCAGAAAAACTCTGTGAGGTGGAAATTCTCATCACCTCATTTTTGTGAGAAGGAAAATGAGGCACAAAGAGAGTAAGTAATTCTCAACTGGTATGCGGCAGTCAGACTCCAAAAACACCCTTAATTCCTGTGTGATCTTGCAATAGCAATGTTTTTGAAAGAAGCTTTGGGTAAATTATTCTCAGATATTTATTTGCACAACAGTATCAGAAAATTACACATACATACATTACAGGAGAATCCTTTCTTCCACATTTTTGGTAACAGGTGTGAGTGTGTTCAACAAGAAAACACCAACAGGGATAGCCATGTACCCAGTGGTTAAGGTCTGTGTATAGGGGTTTATGGAGCCAGCTCCACGTGACTGACCATGGTTTGAATCCCAGGCCAGGTGGGTTGAAAAACATCCATGCCAGGTGCATATGTATGTGAGAGCCCAAAATCCTGATAGGAGTGAAAAAATAGAGGGAAAAGGATTGTGCAATGATCATGCCCACCTAGGAGTTTCTCTCTCTCTCTCTCTTTGGTGAATGCATGTACCCTATTGCAATTAAAAGATAAAAACCAATGGATATCATATAAATTAGGGCCTTACTTAATAACAATGGTCACTTGCAAAATGCAAGATTAAAAGTAATAAGAAAATAATGAGAATTTGGATAGAAATATGTGAAAAAGAGGCATGTCAATGGAAAATGTAGAACTAGGAAGAACAAAGGAAACTAGAGGAGACCTACCAAGTTCTCACTGTTTACCAGTTCACACTAAGGAAATAATAGGAGTTACCAATAGACAGTGAAGTATATCAGTGTATTCATTGTGTTTCTTGACTACTTTTGTGTTTAAATGTTTAATCAATTGCAGCTCATTTTTATAGAAGTATTTCAATATTCCCAACCAGTTCCTTTTGTTATATTTTAATAATAAAAATTCATTTAGCCTGGGGCCAACAGATGATGTACTGGTTTATGTCGCTGGACTCCCACATGGCCAACTGTGGTTTGATTCCTGGACCCAGTGGCTTTAATATCATATCGGCCAGCCATGTATGAATGTGTGGCTAAGATCCCAGGCGGAGAATGGAGAAGGGATTATGGTGTGGCCATTTTTCCTGGGGGTATAGCGTGGGTGTGTGGGTGTGTGGGTGTGGGGAATGAAATGAAAAAAATTTCATTTAGTCACTAATGATGCTATCTGGTGTTTTAGGTGCTGGGAAGTACAGTAGTGAGTAAGATAAGTAGTTGCCATTATTAAGCTTGAACTTTAGTGGGAAAGAAAGACAATAAACAGATAACTAGATAAGGAATATATGAGGGATTTCAAGTTTCATGGAAAAATAGAATTAAAGTACAAATTTATTTTGATACAAAAAATTTGAAATCCATACTTAGATTTTTCATAGTATGGATTCCCATGAACTTTTTGGAACTCTAGCATATATTCATATAATTAAAACCATGAAGAAAAGTAGCAGAGTATTGGAAAAGATACTAAGTAATAGGGTGTTTACAACACTCTATTAAAACACCCTGTTTTAAACAGGGTATCCATGAAAAGCACCTACGAGAAAATGCTTATTGGAAACAGTTTGAATAAAGTCTTTCTAAAGCACCTAACTCATGAATTAGTTCAAGTACTGGAAGGGAGAAATACCCATATGAGATGAACCACATATCCATTTCTATAAAATAGTGCTTTTATGGATCATCTCTTCAGAAATAATGCCAAGAATAAAAATAAAAATCAGTATGAAAATTAATGATAAAGGTAGTGTATTGTGGTTTTAAATAGAAATAATTATACTTTTTTTCCCCAAGTGCATTTGTTTTACAGTTTCTGTTTTTGCTTGCCTACCTGTTTTGTTCCAAGCCACAGATCTCTTATACATCTTCTAATTAGCCATGTCATTAAGCCCTTCCTCTTGTTATGGTCAGAAATGAATAGTTCCTTATCTGAAATGAAGTTGGTGGGCTCTGGGCAGTACTACTTCCTAACTGCCATATAATCTTCAGAAAACGTCTTAGCTTTTAACAAAGGGCACAGAATACTGAAAATGGTGCCCAGACATATTTCCCTTGTTATGCATATAACCCAGAAAGCTTATGGAAGAAAACTTAAATACACTTGCAGTTTGGTTCTCAAAACAGGCAAGATGACAAAGACATCAGGTGATTATTAAACAAAATACTGTGAGGCCAGCAGATGGTATAGTGGTTATGTGGCTGAATTCCCACATGGCCGACCATATTTCAAATCCCAGACCTGCTGGCTTGAAACTCATGCTGGGTGCATGTGCTTGTGTGCCCAGGATCCTATGAGGAGAATGGAGGTGAGGGGACTGATACATGGCCATCCCCCTCAGGAAGGTGTTTTCTCACTTTCCCTCTCAATGTCTCTGTCTCTCTCTTTAGCAAATACACATGCCCTACGGGGGAAAAAAAACATTAAAAAAATACTGAAAACATTGTGGTGATTATGAAAGATTGGGCTTTACTTAATTATCCCTTGGACTCATCCTACAACAGGTATACCTCAGAGATATTGTGGGTAAGGTTCCAGACTTGTCCCGGCCTGCGGGAACGTATGGGGCAGGGAAACTCGAGCAAGGGGACGGAGGTCTGGAACCGGCGCAGCGTCTCAGCACAGGAGCGAAAGAAGTATCACAGCTCACACAGTGTCACAGCTCTTGATGGTATGAAGGTTTCGCTCATTTATTGAGGGCTAGAGCACTTTCTTATATACACAAGGCAGAGGGAGGTAGGTGGGGTTTACAGCGGACCTAATTGAGGACCTGTCTGTTTTGTCTGAACCAGGAGGTCTGCGTTCCCGGTGTCTGTGTCAAGGTCGCACCGGCCATTTTAAGCAGTGAAGGTCATGGCAGCCATTTTTATGTGGGCCGCTCCCCACACAGACTAACTCAGTTAAGGGCAAATCACACAAACTTTTTTCCTTGTACATATAAAAGTTATATTTACATTATACTGTAGTCTACTGAGTGTTTAATAGTATTATGTATCAAACAGTAATATAACATTAATTAATAAGTACTATATTATCAAAAAATGCTAATGAGTATCTGAGCCTTTAGGAAATCATAATCATTTTTCTGGTGGAGGTTGTGTCCTTGATGTTGATGTTTGCTGATTTACCAGGGTGATAATTGCTGAAGGTGGAGTGGTTGTGAGCAATTTCTTAAAAAAAAAACAAAAAACAACAAAGTTTGCCACATCGATTAATTCTTCCCTTTGCATAAAATTTGTCTGTAACATGCAAAACTATTTTATATTAGTTTCCCAGAGTTGAGCTTTCAAAATTGGAGTCAGTCGGGAACCAGCAGTTAGCGTAATGGCTATGTCGCTGGGCTCCCACATAGTCGACCGCGGTTCGTGTCCCGGACCCGGTGGCTGAAAACTCACGCCGGGCGCGTGTGCGTGCGTGCCCAAGATCCTGAGAGGAGAATGGAGGAGAAGGGATTGCGGCGTGACCATCCCCCCTGGGGGGTGATTTCTCGCTTTCTGTCTCTATGTCTCTCTCTGTCTGTCTGGCGAGCGCACGCGCCCTACAGTGAAAATCTCTCAAAAAAAAAAAAAATGGAGTCAGTCCTCTCAAACCCTACCTTTGATTTATTAACTTAGTTTTCATAATATTGTAAATTCTTTGTTGTTATTTTGACAATGTCCATAGCATCTTCATCAGGAGTAAATTCCATCTCAAGAAACCATATTCTTTGTTTTATAAGTAACTGTTCCTCTGCTAAAATTTTAGCATGAAATTGTGGAAATTCAATCATGTCTTTAATCTTCATTTCTAATTCTAATTTTCTTGCTATTTCTAGCACTTATGCAGTTACTTTTTCAACTGAAGTCTTGAACCATGAAGTATGAACCTCGGTCAGACATGGGGATTGAAATAAATTGTTTCCAAACTTCTGTTAATATGGTAGTTTTACCTCTTCCCATGAAATACAAATGTTCTTAGTGGCATCTAGAATGGTGAGTTCGTTTGAGAAGCTTTTCAACCTAATTTGCTCAGATTCTTCAGACGAATCATTATTAATGGCAACTATAGCCTTATGAAATGTATTTCTTAAATAATCAGAGTTTAAAGTCAAAACGATCTCTTATCAATGGCCTATAGAATGGATGTTGTATTAGCAGGGATGAAAATTACATCAATCTCCTTGTACATCTTTATCAGAACTCTTGAGTGACCAGACCAGAGCTATTCACGAGTAGTAATATTTTGAAAGAAACTTTTTTTTTCTAAGAAGTAAGTCTTAAAGAGTAGTAATATTTTATTAATGAGTAGTAATATTTTGAAAGAAATCCTTTTTTTCTGAGAAGAAAGTTTTAACAGGCTTAAATAACTCAGCGAATCATACTGTATAAAAGAAGTGCTATCATCTAAGCTTGTTCCATTTCTAGAGCACAGGCAGAGTAGATATGGCATTATTCTTAAGGTCTTTAGGATTTCTGAGTGGTAAATGCTTTTTAGCTTCAATTTAAAGTTACCAGCTGCATTTGTCCTGCTTTGGTTTGAGTGGGTCCTTCCAGAATTCATGTTTTGAGATTTAATGAGCTGTTGTAATGGGATTAAGAGGACAGGAAATTAATCTGACTGTGTAGGGCCTTTGGTGAGAGGTTAGGATTAGGGTGGGATCCTTGATTATATTTATGAATTTACAGGGTGACACAGAGATATGGACCCAGATATGCATACTTCTGCTTTGCCTTGCCATGTGATGCCCTGTGTTGCTATGAAGCTACAGAGAAGACCCTACTCAGATAAAGCCTTAAGATAAATAAACATCTATTCCTTAAAAATTACTCATATTCACATATTACTGTTATTAACAATACACAGACTAGAATAGGCTTCTAACAAAAGAGCTAACTTGTCAGTTGAAGCTTTGAAGACAGGCATAGGCTTCTCTCTAGCTATGAGTACTAGATGGAATCTTTTTCCAATAGAAGGCTATTTCATCTACATTGAAAATCTGTTTAGTGTAAACAACTTAATCAATTATCTCAACCAGATCTTCTGGACAATTTATTGCAGCATATGTACCAAGCTCTTGCTGCCTTATCTTATATTGATACTTTTATGGAGAAAGCATCTTTTCTTAATTCTCATAAATTCCAGACTCTCCTAGTTACGGATTTTTCTTCTGTAGCTCTCTCGCCTCTTTCTTTCTTCATAGAAATAAAGAGAGTTAGGGCCTTGTTCTGTATCAGGCTATATTTTAAAAGAATGTCATGGATGGTTTGGTCTTTCTAGACTACTAAATATTCTTTCTATTGATGACAAGGCTGCTTTGCTTTCTTGTCATTTGTGTGTTCACCAGAGTACCACTTTTAATTTCATTCTAGAACTTTTCCTTTCCATTCACAACTTGACTAACTGTCACAAAAGGATTAGCTTTTGACCTGTTTTAGGTTTCAATAGGCCTTCTTCACTAAGGTTAACCATTTCTAGCATGTTCTTTACTGTGAGAGACATGCAACCCTTTCTTTTACTTGATTGCTTAGATGCTATCATGAGGTAGTTAACTGGTATAATTTCAAAATTGTGGCATTTCTGGAAACAAGGAGGTTCAAGGAGAGGAAGAAGGAGGAGAAATGCCCATTGGTGGAGCACTCAGAATAACTATAACATATACTGATTAAGTTTTCTGTCTTACATTTGTGTGGTTTATGGCACCCCAAAATAATTACAATAGTAATATCAATAGTAACATCAAAAATCGCTAATCACAAATCATGATGACAGACAGAATAAGAAAGGAAACTTCAAAATACTGCAAAAATTACCAAAATGTGGCACGGACACTCCCAGTGCTGTTGGAAAAAAGGTGTGAATAGACTTGCTACATGCAAGATTGCCACAAACCTTCAATGTGTAAAAAACACAGTATCTGCAAAGCACAATAAAGTGAAGCTCAGTGAAAGGACAAGTAGAGAAGTGACATGATTTAAGTTTTAAATAATGCTGGTCTTTCCCTTTTTTTTTTCTAACATGACTGTAGTTTTGTTTATTGACTGTCTAATTTGTCTCTAGGGCAGGGACTTCTTTCTGTTTCTTATTGCATTTCCAGCATCTAGCAACACCTGGCAAAAGCATATATTTAATAACTATTTACTGAATAAATTACCTAATGGTGAAAATTTTCAATATTCAAGAGTTGAGTTCATTTTAAACAATTTCCTAATTTATTCTTTCACTTATTTGATGGTTGTACAAAAATAAGAACTGGAAATTTATAACAGGTAATGATAACCCACTTATAAATATTTTATCTGAGAAAATAGGCTGAAATTACTATTAAGAAAAAAAAGTTAGGCCAGCACCATTGTGCAGTGGTTAAGTGCTGTGTTTTGGGAGCCAAATCACACATTGTTGATCACAGTTCAAGTCATGGCACTGGTAGCTTAAAAATCATGCCAGGTTCATGTGCATGTTTGCCTAAAATCCTTAAGGGAAGGACAAATTAAAGAAAAAGGTTTACAGTGTGATCATTCCCCATCGTGTGTGTGCAGGGGTGCTCTTTCTCAGTCTTAGTGTCTATGTCTTACACTTTTGTGAATGGACACACCATCCTGCAATTAAAAATGAGAGAAAGTAAGAAAGAAAAAAAAGAAATAAGGGAGTAACATAAAACAGGATAATAATAGCTTGACCACAGAGACTTTCTGATATTTTTTCTTTATTCATGATAAAACATATGTGCATGCATGACAGAAAGAGAAAGAGAAGTGCCCCACACTGGGTCTGGTCACATAGCAAACTCGGTCCTCCAGTCTTTTACTTACGAGGTCTTGGGCACTCACACCCATTCCTGGTGTGTTTGAGGGTGACGGGGCTGGGGATTACATCTGTAGTCACTATGTGGTACTTTGCTTCTCTTGAGCAGCATATTACCACCACATCACAGAGCTATCCCAGAAAGGATTTTTAAGCAAAATCAAATTGTAATGACTGCTGGTACAATTTTGAAACTGGAAAAATATGTCACAAAATGTCATTGTGAAATAATAGCTGAGAATAAAAGGAAAGAAGAGTACATTTTTTTTTCTTCCAAATACTGGTTTTCAGAATCACCTGCTTTTCTTTTATGTATTACTCTCCTGAGTTCCTGTCAAATCCTGAAAAGTCAGGGCATCATTATGTTAATGGGCTAGATATCAAGGCAGTTGGTTATAATGATAACTTTGGAGCCCAAATTGGTTTGAATCCTGTCTCTAACACTATCTGACTGGTGACCTTGGACAATAAACTTCCTCAACTCTCAAAGTCTTTGAATTCGTATTATTAAAATAAGGGTTGTAATAGTTAACTCAGGAGTATTGCTGTGAATATTAATTGTTATAAATCATATAATGCTTATCTGATTAGTACGAAGTTAGTGATCAATAATTGGCATTAATTATTGCTATAGGGAATGTTCTAGACACGTACATAATGAAAATTGATTCTAGAATGAATAAAATGGCTCTTCATCATTGGTGTTAATAGCACTAAGAGACCTCTGGAGCCTATGGGAAGATCAGATTAGGGAATATTAACATGTGGGAACCTCTGTCGCTGCTACCCAGCCTTATTAACTTGATTGTGTATTAGCACGAAATCTTGAGTTAAACCTGAGTGTTATCAAATGTGGGTGCAAGAAAAAGTAATTAACATACCAGGTAATTCTAAGTATATATCAGTTAATTTTTTTCTTTATTCACTCAAAATACATAAGAAGTGCTATCTTATTTATTTTTTATACTGACCCATTTGCTTTGTTTTTGAAGAAACAAAATGTAACTCTGAATGATAAAAGGACTTGCCCATGATCATGCATGTAGTTAATGAAGGATTTAGGATTTGAAGCGAGAAGTCTAATACCTAGTTTTAAAGTACATACTCTTTCACTTTGACATGTTGACTTCTGTGCTTTAGATTCACTATATTTTGTTCTAATTCTGAAACACCTGTCTCAGGCATGATAAATCAAATGGAATTTATTGTCTGGTACCAGAAAATGGCAAACTACATATGGTGAAATGCAGGGGTGATCCAATATCCCAAAGCATTTGTTTTTTACCCCACTACTTTTTAAAAAATGTCTTATATTGAGAGTGCTTATTTTCATAGTAAAGTCTTACCTTATTTCTTTTATAGGAAAAAGATTTATTGTACTCTGTGAGGCTAAAGAGGCTATTTTCTAGGCTGGGAGTAATGGGCTTCTAGTGGCTAAGAGTAATGTAATACCCCAAAGCCAGGTAAATATCCTTGCAGTGTTTTAAAAGTGGCTTATGGACTAAAAACAATGAGCTATCACACCTACCCATTTAAAACAGTGCATATTTTATGACCCCTTGTGCATAATTGTAATAATCTAATGCAGTTTAAATATATGATGACTTTGTTGATTATATATTAGGATATCTCACAGAACTCAAGCATAGAAATTAAGCCAGGCCTCAACCAGAGACTCTCAATTAGAATATGAAAAGTGGTC
The DNA here is from genome assembly GCF_000334495.1 of Tupaia belangeri chinensis. Classification (NCBI taxonomy): domain Eukaryota; kingdom Metazoa; phylum Chordata; class Mammalia; order Scandentia; family Tupaiidae; genus Tupaia; species Tupaia belangeri. The sequence goes on along the minus strand of NW_006159481.1, from coordinate 2,434,356 downwards.
AGGAATCTACTCTTTTATCTCAGCTTTTTAAAATAATTAATCAATTACTTTTATTAGAGGTGGCAGGTGGAGGAGATGAGGGAGGACATCCCTTAACAAGGTCTCACACTGTGATTCTCCTACAGGCCTTTAGCCAGCCAGGACTATAGGTGAGCCTATGGCATACCCTGAATGTTCAGGTAGACCCATTGAACCTGCAGCTTTTAGCATCATACACCAGTGCTCCTACTGCCTCACCACTGCAGCTTGGCCTGTCTCTGCTTTTGATATTGATTTTGTGAAAATATTTTGTTTCTCCATTCAACAAGTGAAATATGGCTGCATAAAAGTGTGTAAATATGTCACATATTGCATAAAATGAAATAGCCCTTTAACCACTCAATGCTTCTTAATATGAATTCCAAATTACTAGGAAAGGGAATCCAAGTACTATGACTTGAGGTAAAAAAACCTCAGTCATAATGTAAGTAGCTATAACTATGGGTATAGTTGAACTATGGTATGTATGAACATAGCATGTGGGGCTTACTCTAGTGGGTAGAGGCATGTTGTCATGGAAGGGAAGAAGATTTATTGTACTTAGAGAGGCATTAAAAGTTGTCTTTTTGTTATGCACCTATGAAATATCTTTTTTTTCCTTCTTTTTTTTTTTAGAGGTTTTAGTTATGGGCACATGTGCTTGCCTGAAAGACAGAGACAGACAGAGAGACAGAAAGTGAGAAATCACCCCCCCACAGGGGTGATGGCCACACCAAAATCCCTTCTCCTCCATTCTCCTCTCAGGATCTTGGGCATGCATGCACACGCACCCGGCTTGAGGTTAAGCCACCAGGTCCAGGACTCAAACTGCAGTCAACTACAAGTCCAGTGACATAGCCATTACGCCAAATGCTGGTCCCTGCCTATGAATATCTTACATATAACTTCAGATGACTCACATGAACTGCTAATATACTTAGATTAAAATTTTATTTAACCTATTCTATATGAAAAGTGTTTTCCATATAAAGCACTGTGTATAGAGAGCCAGATTCCACATAGATGACTTTGGTTCAAATTTTGGCCCTAGCATTTTGAAAAACATGCTGGGAATGTGTGAGTGCATGCATAAAACCCCGACAACATGCAGAACTAGAAGAAAGGGATGAAGATGTGGCCACACCTCACTGAGGGAGAGAGATGATTTCTCTTTCTTTCTGTCTCTCTGTATCTCTCTTTCTCTCTGGTGAGTGGCACAAACCCTGTAGCAATAAGTAAAAACCTGTTTTAGATTAAAAAAAAAAATGCCCTGGCTCTGCCCTATTTTTTTCAGTGCTTCCGTGTATGTGCAAAAACACATATAGATGTGCACATGCTACTGATGAGGAAATAATTTTACCTTATTTACAAAAGTGGAATTTGTTGCTTTAAACAGCAGCTGGATCATTTTCTGTACATTCACATGGAGTCCATTTACTGAAGGAAAGAGAATTTGGGCTGAACAAGAGTGGGAGAGGCAAAGAGTATGTACAGAAGGATATATTGTGTGTAATCACTTGAGCTTTCCTGTCAGATGGGGCTCAGTAAACGATAGTGCTTTAATAATATTTGCACCCTGTGCAGTTCCTTGCTGGTTCCATCCTGCGTTTTCCTTTGCTGTGGTCAGCACATGTTTACTTTTGCAATGTGAAGTCAGAGGTGCCAGATGTTTTCAAAGGGAGACTGTGGTGTAGGTGCCCCTCTATTAAGAACCAAGCTGTGACATTTATACATCTTATATATGCTTGCTGACAGGCATTTATGATAATGACTTACAAGATTTGCTGACCCTGGTTTGACTCAATCTGTTGATTTCAGATTCATGCATTCCCATTAGAGTATGTGTATATGGATATAAATATTATTCTTAGAAAATAATTTTTCAAAATTTCTAACAAGTGCCTGATGTTTTACACATCAGTAAGCTTTTGTTGTACTCTGCACTGATTCTTTGCACCTTAAATATAAATACTAAGTTAAGAAAAAGTAAATTTGTTTCATTTGAAAGCTATGTCATGATTTTTGAAAGTATGTTTGCTATTACAAAAAGATTAACTTTATGGGGGTGAGTGCTGTTAGTTTATCCAAGCAACTAGTTTTGCTTATCCATGGTTTTCTTTTAATAAATGTATAGGAGTGTGTACACCCACATTTATATATGTCTTCTATATGAATGTATATGTAAAATTAAATGGCTTTGGTATACAAACATTATATTATTTTAGTGCCAAGGAATTATATATATGTATGTATATGTATTTAATAAAGATTTGCAATAGGGATATATAATTTATAGTGGTAGAGATTTAGAGCAATATAATTGTTAATGATTAAAATTTATTTCAAAGCTTGTGGGATGTATTAACATAATTCATAGAAGGGAAATTTACAACTTTAAATATTTATATTTAAAAGTTAGGAGGCTTAGAAAAAATTACATATAAAAAAGGTTAAAAGTTAAGAGTAATCATATGAGTCAAAATCCATTAACTAGGAAAATAAAAATAGAAAAGAGAGAGTGTTACTGAAAAGAAGTTCTTTTAAAATAATGAAACAGGCTGGACAGTTGTGCTGTAGTAAGACACAAAGCTCTGCAAGGCTGACTTGCATGAGAAGGTTCTAGGTTCATATCCAGAATATCTCCCTGACACACCATATACATAGGTGACCTGATCCAAGGCTAGCTGACGCTGGAGTTAGATCAGTTCTTCAACATCCTGTTGGGAGTACTCCCTCTCTCTGCAGATAAAAAAGAAAAAAAGAAAAAAGACTAATGAAACAGGCATCTATTGAAACATTTATCAATAAAATAAATAGAACAATAAATATTAGGAAGGGTAAGTGAGGAGGTTAAGACAAATAACAGTGGTTAAACAGAAAATAAATGGTTATTGCAAACTGAGACCAAACCTTTTGCTAAGAATAGATATTTAAAAATCTTTTTAAAATACAGACAAATACATAGATAAATATATACTTGTAAATCATTCTTATATCAGCTTACTTTCTCAATTTTCAGTTGCCTTTCTTGATCATTCTTACTAGTTCATTTCTTCTTATAAAAAGATTTCATAAGGACATTTCTTATTTGTAATACTTAATAAAATTATAATTTAGAAATAATGGATACATCATTCTTCTTTAGATGTATGCAACTTGAAGGTAGGAAATGGGTCTTTCTGTCTTGTATCTCTTTTCTTTGAGAAATTGCATATTTCTATTTCTCTTGAATTTGGTGAAACTTCAGTCTAGGAAGTTTCTATGCCTTTTCTGTCATAGAAATAGTCTTGAGGACTACAAAATTGTTGTTTTCTTGAGCACAGTAAATGAATAGTCCATTGTGGGTACATGATCCAAGCTATGTCTAGTAATGTCATTTTGTTAAGTGACAGTTTAGACACTAAAAAATAGAACTTTTTTTAAAAAATGATTTTATATGATTGTAAAAGCTGTGTAAACCTAGAAATTTCAAATATGCCTTCTTTTGGACTGGAGGATCTTTCTGAGAAGATACTTAACACGAGGAGAACCACAGTGAGATACCAAGATAAAAATCTAAGATATTTGTTTGAATATTTCTTTAGCCAGTTTTACCCTTTTGACGTGAGTTAAGGAATCAATTAATTCTTTCTTTTTATCTTTTTCCTTCTTATTTATTTACTTATTTTGACATATAACTAGTCTACATTTTTATAGCATACAAAATGAACTTTCCAGGCATGAATATACTGCATATTAGTCCAGTCAAAGATTTTACCATACTTTTTTTTTTATCTTAAAATGAACTGAATTGAGCTTTTGTTCCTTGCAGCTAGGAATGCTAACTGATAAAACTGTTTAACCAGGTGTATCCTCCTGAGGTTGAATTTTGAAGAAGCCCCTTTATGTTCTCTCTCTAGTCTTTACCATCTGAATTTTTCTATAGTTATATAGAAATATAGCATTAATTTTTTTCTCCTTGATTTCTTTTTTGAAAACTGATGTAGGTCCTTTAAAAGAAAAGAGAATCACCACTTAGTGAAACAATCAAGAAGTATTCTGTGCAAACCATCGTATAATCATAACAACTATAAAAACACCCTTATTGACTGAGTGCATACAATGCACAGGGCATAATTTTAGACACTTTACACTCACCATTACTTTATTTAAGCATCATGATAAACTCTGTAAGATTTGTATTAATGGAATAGTTGCTGACATTTACTGCATATTAGTCCAGTCAAAGATTTTACCATACTTTTTTTTTTATCTTAAAATGAACTGAATTGAGCTTTTGTTCCTTGCAGCTAGGAATGCTAACTGATAAAACTGTTTAACCAGGTGTATCCTCCTGAGGTTGAATTTTGAAGAAGCCCCTTTATGTTCTCTCTCTAGTCTTTACCATCTGAATTTTTCTATAGTTATATAGAAATATAGCATTAATTTTTTTCTCCTTGATTTCTTTTTTGAAAACTGATGTAGGTCCTTTAAAAGAAAAGAGAATCACCACTTAGTGAAACAATCAAGAAGTATTCTGTGCAAACCATCGTATAATCATAACAACTATAAAAACACCCTTATTGACTGAGTGCATACAATGCACAGGGCATAATTTTAGACACTTTACACTCACCATTACTTTATTTAAGCATCATGATAAACTCTGTAAGATTTGTATTAATGGAATAGTTGCTGACATTTTACAAAATAAGATTTTGAAACTCACACAGATTAAATAATATTGGCAAGTTTGCTTGGCTAGTAACTCACCAAGTAAAGATCCAAACCTGGTCAATCTGATTCCAAAGGCAATGATATTCCCATTAGGTTTGGCCACTAATGAGATAGTCATAATAGGCTGGAAATGGTAGCATTTCATGAACAGCATTTAACACTCATGTATATTGAGAGTACAGTCCTTCACAGACAATGCTGTGAGATTTAACCAAGATGGAGAAAAGGGTAGTTTTCCCCTGCTGCTTATATTGAGTATTAAATAGAGACATGGCCATGAATATGTTGTAAAAGATTTCTCATTAAAATAATATTTGTCATATCTACATCTGCATAGCAATTTTAGGTGAATTACATACCATATGGGGACTAACCTCACAATGCAGAACAGGGTACTTTAATACTTGCTAAATAGAAATTTGCCTGTGCTAGGATTTTTCCAATAAATATTATCAAATACAACAAAACTACAGTATCTTCATTTTGTATTTGCATTATATTGAATATGATAAAAACAAGTATGAATAAAAGTAGGTATTTATATTCCAGCAGTGACTTCTCCAAAGAAGGCATATCAATCACATATAATTAAGTTGTCAGTTCCTAATTTAGAAAGAACTCTTCTACTCTAAACCAGTAAATGTAAATATCAAAATAAATAAAGTTTTGGGAAGCAAAACACAATGCAAATGCCCTTTATTTCTATTGTCACTATGAAATCAGGGTTACTGTTCCCTTCATATTTATTTTTCATGTATAACCAGTAGGTATTTTATTAACAAGAAGAGTCAACGTGTTTCACCCAAACCATTTTACACTGAATCTGTACTGGAATTGTGTACTTACCAGAAAAGGTTTATGGCTTATCTTTGGGTACAAGTGTAAAGTTGATCCTTGAAGGAAAATTTATAGTTAATCTTGGTATGTCCTTGAGCTGTCTTCTTGTACACAGGCATGAACTAAGCAAATGAAAGTCGCATGTACATGTATAAAATTTGGCATGGTGCTTGTTGGGCTACTCAGATTTATGGGTTCATTTTTTTTCTAGCCTAACCATATTTGGTTTAGAGGTCTGAGATAAAACATTTATTTAATTTAAGGTAGTAATTAGCACACACACCACAATAAATGTCACCCTACCAAAAACAACAGTAAGTACTTTTATTAAATATCTCCTAAGAAATACTTGACATAAATTTTTAGAATGCTGAAATGCTTTTTTTATTCTGAAAGATTTCTTTTTATTCATTTAGTTTTGGGAAGTATCTACTAGAGAACAAGGCAGGAAAGACAAATGTTCATTTTTCTATATGAAGGAAATAATGCAACATTGCCTAGAATGTATAACCTGTTGTCTAGGAAAAGACAAGAAGAGATATGCGGACATCACTGAAATATTCTAAAGATTTCTTTATAAAATATGTTATGTATCCATGCATACTTTAATAATGGCATGTAGATGAATGAATTTCTTTATTGCATTTTGCTTGTTGGAAAAATGAAAAAAATTCAAGGCAGATGAAAGGAAATTTATGGAAAGTCGAAGAGTGGCCACTCATTAAGAGAAAAATGGCTAAATCTTTTTTTTTAACTTTTATTTTTAATTGACATGTAACTACATATTTATGAAGAACAGTGTTATGTTTATGTTTCATTACATGTATACATTGTGTAATGATCAAGTCACAGTGATTAACACATTATCACTTCAAACATTTATCCTTTTTTGTAGTGAGAATATCCAACATTCTCTTTTATACCTATTTTTTTCTATATATGATACATTATTGCTAACTATAGTAAGACTCAGAATGATTTTTTTTTTTTTTTTGGAGAGATTTTTCACTGTAGGGCGCGTGCGCTCGCCAGACAGACAGAGAGAGACATAGAAACAGAAAGCGAGAAATCACCCCCCAGGGGGGATGGTCACGCCGCAATCCCTTCTCCTCCATTCTCCTCTCGGGATCTTGGGCACGCACGCACACGCGCCCGGCGTGAGTTTTAAGCCACCGGGTCCGGGACACGAACCGCGGTCGACTACGTGGGAGTCCAGCGACATAGCCATTACGCTAACTGCTGGTTCCCAGACTCAGAATGATTTTGAGGTAGAAGGAAAGGAATGAGTGAGGCACCTTGATGGCCTAGAGAGTATGTGGTAAAAGTCACATGTTTGGGATCTGGCTGGAAAGAAGCCTGTGCATAACCTTTCATTATTGAAGAGACTGAGGCTTATGCTTTAGTGCTGCACACAGTTTTCTTCAGTGTCAATAGCACTAAGAAGACATCATATCATTTGTGTCGTATATAAATAACTTAACACTGCAGGGAAGTAAAAGAGTGAAACCTATGAGTCTAGTACTTTCCAGTTTCACTTTGACCACCAAGGCAAACATTTCTCCCTTCTCCACAAGTTTTATTTCAATTGTCTGACCACAAATAGGATGGGTGGCATAAAAATTATGTATGATCTTTTGCCTTCAAAATATATAGTGTTGATTTTTAGAGGAGATAGTATCCCATAGTTACTGTATGACACTTTGTAAAACCATACTTTTATGATGAAAATGCATCTGGTAGGTATATAAAAATAATGATGGGAAGAATCTCTGTATGACATAAAGATGTGTCTTCATAAATCTATGGAAATTAAAAGTATATTTGAATAGTAATCAAGGAAATAATGTACTCTCAAATGAGCATAGGAATAGGATTTTGGGGGCCAGCAGATGGTGTACCAGTTACATTGCTGGACTTCCTCATTGTCAACCGTGGTTTAAGTCCTGGATCTGGTGGCTTGCCCAAGATCCCGGGAGGAGAATGGAGGAGAAGGGATTGGAGTGTAGCAAGTCCCACCTTGCCTGTGATTTCTCACTTTCCCTCTCACTTTCTGTGTCTCTGATTCTCTCTGGTGAACACATGCACCCTAAGGCAAAAACCTCTACCTCCCCCCCTAAAAAAGGTAATAAGTGTTTGTACTCATATTTCTAAATCTGGGTTTGATAAATCCTTTGAAAGAAGCTCTTTGAGCCTTCCAACTTTTATATTTATGCCATCATGGGTATAAATACTCATTTTTTAATATTTCACTCAGAAGTACTTGTCAAGCAACCATCTATATATAAGGAACATAAAAGACTAAAACAAAATTTAATCTCTGCTTTCAAAAAAATTTAGTAGGGCTGAAAAAGAAGTGAGAGTTGTACTTGGGTAATTATAGAATAAGGCATCAACCCTTAAGTGTCATAAGATGTGACAGTGTTACGAGTTTGATACTGCATTTCTTTATTAATTATTTATTTTAGATTTTTGCCACAGACATGTGCATTCAACAGAGAGAGAGAGGGCGAGAGAGAGAGCGCAAGTGAGAAATTACCCTTCTGGGGATACAGTCATGCCACAGTCCATTCTCCTCTTGGAATTTTTGGCACACAGCACATGAACACACATCCAGTGTGATTTTCAAGCTGCCAGGTCTAGAACTTAAACTGTAGCGGCAGCCATGTGGGAGTTCAGCACCTTAACCTCATGTTAACTACTGGGCTTGGTACTGTGTTTCTTAAAGAACAGTACGTCTTACAATTAAGGAGTCAGGGATATGTATTTTTATTAAAAACAAAAAGTTTTTAGTCCAGACAGCGTTACAACAATGGTATAGTACTCTGTGGTGCTGAATTCAAATGGGAATGTCCTGTGCTTGCAACTGAGGCTTCCTATACAGATGAGGCACACAAGTGCGCCTTTGGTTCAGGATGGCTGGGGGGAAATCTTAGCATGGGAACCCTGATGCAGTTGCTTGTTTCTGTGTCTCTTTTCCTCTGTTTCTCTCATTAAAGATATTAACAAATACACTTAATAATAATAATTTAAAAATCTCTTTTTTGTCTCCTGTCTGGATTTAAAAGCCACTCTTTCAAATTCTTAGCTGAACTTCCTTCTTCTTTTTTTTTTTTTCTTCATTGTGCAAATTAATTCTGTAAGTTCAAAAGTTTTGAGCTAGGCAATGTAAATAGATAAAGACACAGTATAAAATAATATGGAGTGGTGGCTCTGTGGCAAACTTGAGAAATCATTCAAATTAAAATCCAAATAGATTCCATTTAGGATTATAAGAGACATTCTTCTTTGAAACAAAACAAGTATGTTGAGTACATTTGGCCCATTGTTCATCACTTTGTGGCTTTATATTCTCTTTAGACATTTCATTCTCTCCCTAATGTTTTATTATTTTAATTTTTAAAATCTAAGATATCTAAGATATGGGTAATTAGTTAAAGCATAGTTGATAGTACCTACTATGTATTAGATTCTGTGAAAGACATCAAACATAAGAGAAGTCAAGAACTATATGATCCCTGAACTTAAAGAGTTCAAGATGAACAGTGATGGACAATAAATAGACAAATGAGGAAATAAATAAATGATTATAAATTGTGATATATGTTATGAAGGAAGTTAAGGTGATGGAATAATAGAATATAACAAAATAGCAGGACCAGCAGATGACACTTGGTCGACCGCAATTCGAGTCTCAGACCCGGTGGCTTAAGCTCGTGCTGGACACATGTGCTCACATGCCCAAAATCCCAAGAGGAGCCTGGAGGAGAACAGATTGCAGTGTGGCCATCCACCTCGGGGGGAGGGTGATTTCTCACTTTCTGTCTCTGTCTCCCTCTGTATCTCTGGCGAGTGCACGTGCCCTCTAGCAAAAATATCTCCAAAAAATAAAAAATAATATAACAAGGTAGCACCTTAATTAGGAAATGTGGTCAAGGAAAGCTCTTAGGTTGAGAAATAAAATATATGAAAAGTTGTCTTCCATATGACTGCTTAGGGGTTGAGGTGGAGACTAACATTCTATTAGAATCAAACACCTGAAAAATAGCCTGTGAGAAATGAAAGAACTTAGCTCATTTAAGAACTAAGTAGAAGACTATCTTTGGGCTATATTTTCAAGATGCAAGAGGAAGCCCTTGAATGTATAATTCCTACTACTAGATCTAAAGGAGCTTCTTCCTTGCCTACTAGTAATAACTTGGTTTTCTGATTATAGTATTATCATCATACGTTTAAAACGAAATGATAAAAATCCTTACTTGTTTACCTAGTAGATTTCACTTTACATCTCACTATCAGTATATGTTTGGCTGTTTGAGGTTATTTAAGGTCTTGTTTTGTAGTAGGCAATACTGTAAGACGATCTCTTGGGATTCCTAGACCCAGGTAGTTTTAGAATATTAATCAGATTTAATTAAATTCTCAATTCAGTAAAAATTTAAGATAGGGATATTAGTCTTGTCGATCTGACCTAGTCATTGCAACCCTAAAACCAGAGATTATTTATTTATTTCATGGTTGCTGAAGAGAAAAATCACATGTCAAAGCAAGAAGGGGATTCAGTGTGTCATTGATGACTTAAAGATAAAGGGGACCATATTCATTCCCACAAGAGAATGAATTCTGCTAACAAGAATTTACTGATCATGAGAATGCCCCCCCATACACCCTAAAGCCTCCTTTAACCAGAGAAGTAAGCCATTCTATGTCAGACATTTTACCCATAGAAATGTGCGCTAATAAATAGGTTGTGCTTTAAGCTGTTAAATTTTATGGGAATTTGCTATATAGCAATAAAAAAAACAGGGAGCATGGTCCCTTCCTTCTCCTCTTGCCCCACTTTGCTCTTTCTATACTCTTTCTCCACTGAGTGAATTGCTCCTGGTTCATCTATGTCCCAGGCTGGGCTATAGGAGCTAGGAGGGTCAAGAAGAAAGATGAGGTATATTTAAGTGACCTAAGTTCCAAGTCTCATGAAAAAAACCACTTCTGCCAAATGCTAGTGCTATGGCTTGAAAGATTAAATAATTGTCCTTCTAATTTCTCCAGAAGAGAAACAGGCATCATTTTCTGTGATTGTGAATACTGAGGACTCAAGAAGACAAGGCCAGCTTTTCATAAGAATGTTCTCACTATTCTAGATTCTAAATCCCCTACTGGAAATAAGAAGGTGAAGGCTTATTTTTCTTCTCAGAGGCAATTCCAGTCTCTTTGAGTATTTCTCTTGAGTCCCTCTCCATGTTCAATTCATTTCCTACTCTGTCTCATGAAAAGAGGAAAAGAAGAGGCAGGACTTGCTCTATATTCCTATGAATTCCCATGATGAACCTTTTTTGCACAAAATTCAAATTAGGTGATCAATCGGGATATTGGAAAAATTTGTTTGGGTATTTCTTGATATCATACAAAGCCATTTCTAGATGATCTCTCTAAGTTTTGATGCAATTTACCCCTTATTCTTAGATTTGGATATTCAACTATAAGTTAAGTGTAAATTTTTCATTTAAAATCCTGTTATCCTGTTATAAATTATTTTTACTGTGAGTATTACATGATATAAAGAACATTCTAACTACTTTTGGAGAATTCATTGCAGGAAAATGAAATTGGATTCTGTAACACAAGTTATGTGCCCTTGTGGACCTTCTAGGCCTTGCTATTTAATGGGTGATCCATGGAATAGCAGGATCTATAGCACCTGGAAGTCTATAAGAATGATAAATCTCCCTACTTCAGATCTACTAAAGCAGAATATACATTTTAACAAGACCTCTCAGGTAACATGCATGTTCATTCAAATTTGTGAAAGACTTGTCTAGCTGAGGTATGATGATTGCTTAGACTACAGTGATAGGTATGGAAATGGGGAGAATGGAACAGATAAAAAGTATATTTTTGAGATAGAAATAATAGAAGTTTCTGGTAACTTGATGTCAGGAATGAGGAAAAGGAAAAACAGAATGATGACTTAGGTTCCTAGCTTGAGTAACATGTTGGTATCTCATAAAGTTGGATGAGAAATATGCTTGATAAGGGGAAAAAGGCTCTTATTTGGCAACATCAGGTTAAAAACAGTCAAGAAAATATCTTAATAGCTAAACTCCAGACTAATGCCTACCTCCTACTGCTCTTACCCGTTTTGTCTTTGTACTCCGTCTAGCTCATTAATTGGAAAAGTATAATAACTCAAGTCAGAAACAATCCTGAGTAGCTTAATTCTATAGTTTAGATAGTTTTTAAAGAGAAATATTACAAGCTCACTTTTAAAAAAAAAAAAACTGCTTTGTTATATGTATATTTTCTTTGTTGTCAATTCCATTCTGATGGTCATATTTTAGTTAATGATAATTCTTTCCTCCATTCCTTCTACCTATATTGAAATAAAATTGCCCAAACAAGATATTAATCTTGTTTCAGATCCTCATTTTAAAGAGTATTAGAATTTTAAAAGGAAAGTAATCAAGTGATTATTCAGAAAAAAGAAAAACCATACAAATACAGAAAAAGTCACTTATTTGTCTAACATAATCCTTGCTTTATCTTGTACAGCTTTCAAAATCAATGACAACAGTACAAAATTGGTTCTATATTCAAATGGGTTAGTGGGTAATGTGTGAATACCCATTGGTGGATGTTGGGTAATCACCTCTAATTAGAATATATTAGACTGTACATCTTTTTAATTGCTATGTGTTTTCTGGCTTCCTGGTCAACAAAGAGACACTGATCTAACACCTAAAGAACATAATACATCACCATTGCCAGGGCAACGTCACCAGGAATAAATCCCAAGACAGGTCATCACAAAGACTTTGTGATTTCCATGGTGGTTAAAAGAAAATTAAAAAATTATTCTCTAAGGTGGGCCACAAGAAGGCTACAAAATGCTATTAAATACTCCTTTTGATGTGCACTATTTTATTAATAATACTGTGTACTTAATGAGTTTCTCTCTATGGGGGTTTCTTTCTTTCTTGTTTTGAGCTGCTTGAAAAATAACAAGGATAAGAAAATTGGCTCAAATAAAATGGCCATAGTAATTTTTTAAATTTAAAAATAAAATCTAGTAAAAAGGTTTTTACACTTAATTTTAAATATTTCAATACCTAACTTTTATAGCGTTATTATTCATATTTCAACTTAAAGATGAGAAAACAGGACCAATCCCATGGCCTTTAGTTAAGGGAGCAAGATCCCACATGACTGACCACATAGTTAGAATCCAGGCCTTGGTGGCTTGAAAAAATATGCCAAGTACATGTATATGCTTCTCCAAGATCCCAATAGGATGGAGAAATGGAGAAGAATTGCAGTGTGATACCCCCACCCTGCATTGAGGAGTACTTTCTCCCTTTCCATCACTCTATCTCTCTGTCTCTGACAAATGCACAGGCTCTCTGGCAAATTAAAAAAAAATAAAGATGAGAAAACAAAGATATAGAGAGGTTAAATGAGTTTCTCAAAGTCATTCAATGAGTAAGTAGCAGAGCTACAATTTAAACGTAGGCAGTTGCCTTCCTTAATTTCATGCTAAAAATATCTCAGTTGGATAATACACACACACACACACAAAAACTCTTTCTCTTTCTCTCTCTCTTGCTCTCTCTCTCGGTACACATACTAGCTATAAAATAATTTCACTAATGCCACAAATATTTGTTTGTTCTCTTTGAGAAATTTTTAGAGTGATTTGCATGTCACATTAAATTTTCACAATTACATGTCTTCATCAGTTTCTCCCCTTAGCAAGATAACATGTAAACACATATAGTTTACATAGTTTAAAATAATATAAATGAGCATCTTTGATCATGACTTAATGATTATCAATAATACTTATAGCCATTTCCTTGGCATTTTATCTCTTAATTATATGTAGTAATAACCTTTGCAAATATTTTTTGCTGAATGATTTCTACTGTGATCAATTTTTCTTTGTGCTTGCCAAATAGCCAAAGTCACTCACAATGAGAAGATTTGATAATCTTCAACTGAGTTTATCACATTTCTTTTTTTTTCTTTTTTTTTTTTGAGAGGTTTTTGCTATAGGGCGTGTGCGCTCACCAGACAGACAGAGAGAGACAGAGAGACAGAAAGCGAGAAATCACCCCCTGGAGGGATGGCCATGCCGCAATCCCCTCTCCTCCATTCTCCTCTCGGGATCTTGGGCATGCACGCACACGCGCCCGGCATGAGTTTTAAGCCACCGGATCCGGGACTCGAACCATGGTCGACTATGTGGGAGTCCAGCGACATAGCCATTACACTAACTGCTGGTCCTATCACATTTCTTTTTAAAATTAACATTATGTTTACTAGAACTCCCAAAGGCACATGGTAGAGGCCAGCTTATGAATATTAAGTAAATCTACTCCCTGAAGTATATAATAAACTTCTTTATGGGCTCTTTACCAGCACATTCACTGGGAAAATTATTTTTTTAATATTAATTTACTTGAACTTGTTATTATTATTTATTTTAAATGTTCTACAGGATATGTGTGTGTGTGTGTGTGTGTGTGTGTCTTTGTGTGTGTGTGTGTGTGTGTGAGAGAGAGAGAGAGAGAGAGTGAGAAAGCAAGTCTGGGAATTCATCCACTGTCAGCCATGTGGTAGTTCAGTGTCTTAACCATCCTGCCACCTGCTGGTCACATTGGGAGAATTCTTAAGTTTTCAAGGCTTTCTCCTGTGGGCCATTTAACATTTTCACCCTGGTCACTACAAGCCAGTAAAGATGCTCTTTAATTTCCAAATCACCCTGATTAAGAACAACAACAAAAATAATTGAGTAATCAATAAAACAATTCTGCAAGTTATTTATCCTCTTCTCCTTTTCCTAATACACATAAGATCACTTAATAGGCTTTTTAGAAACATAGAAAGAGACCAAGCTCTGGAGGTATACACTGCAAAATCCTTGTCTTTTGCAGGTTAATGTAGTATATGGAAGGTCCAAGTTTGATTTCTGGTGCAACCTAAAGGTTGGGCATAGTGGTGTGCACCTGTAGTCCCTAATACTTGGGAGGCTGAAGCTGGGGAATCATGATATTTTGAGACCCTTTCATTAAATCAGAGAATGAGAGAGAGAGAGAGGGAGAAACAACCAAACCTACTAGGTATAGTATAATGGGACTCAAACTGCAGTTGGCCATGTGGGAATCCAGCGATACAACCATCATACCATCTGCTGGTCCCTCCACTGACATTCTCACAAGTGAGTTTTATAGAAAAGATGTATTATATTACTTGGAGCATTATACAAATAAGTTGCACACAACTGTATTCCCACTTTTTGTCAAGTGTCAGTCTTATCACAGTTCTCTAAGCATGTCCCTTAGTATCACTTTGCTTTTGTCCATCACAGTTATGTCTAATGGTCACAGCTTACGCTTTGCCTGGATTGGGAAAAACTATTAACTAAGTTTCTTCACTATTTTTTAAGTAGAGTAGCACTTTCAAATATAAATATTTTCATTTGCATACTGAAAAATAAGAAATTATTTCCAACTTGATGTATATTTACAACCCAAACCTTAAAACATATGCTCTATCTCAACTCAATTTTACCTTGAAGTTTTTCGGTGTCGTTTCTCCATTTAACATTTCTTAACGTGAAAGTGTCATGTAGAGAGCACTTACCGCAATTGTCTACACAGTTTCTATTACTTATGCGACAATATGTTAAATTTTATTTTATTATCTTGAATTAAAATTGACTTAAATTTTTGTGGATTGTAAGTTTTTTTTTTTTTTTTGAGAGATTTATGCTATAGGGCCCGTGCGCTCGCCAGCCAGACAGAGAGAGACAGAGAGACAGAAAGCAGGAAATCACCTCCCAGGGGGGATGGCCACACCACAATCCCTTCTCCTCCATTCTCCTCTCAGAGTCTTGGGCACGCACGCACACGTGCCTGGCGTGAGTTTAAGCCACCGGGTCCGGGACTCGAACCGCGGTCGGCTACATGGGAGTCCAGCGACATAGCCATTACGCTAACTGCTGGTCCCTGGATTGTAAGTTCTTAGTAATCAGGATCTCAGCTTTATTCTTCCTTGTGTTATACACAGCCTTGGTGTAAGATCAAGAAAAGAGGGTGCTCAAAATATATTTTTCATGTGAACAATTTGTATCTCTGTTCAGCTTTCAGACATGATATGCAAGAACTATCTTCTGTAAAATCACTTCATTCTTTTGCCCTCTACTAAAGCCAATTATTAAGACTTGTATGCTTTATGTCAATAAGATGTACTGTGTTATGATTCAGCAACTGACTTCATTACTAGCTTTGGCATTGTCAGGTTTTTTTATTTTTATTTTTCCTACGAAACAGCTAAAGGATAAAGTAATAAGAGTGCTAGAAAATATATTGCCTGCAGGAGCTGTTGTTATTGAGGGCGAAAGGAAAGAGAGTTTATACATTTCCCAGAAATATTAATAATTAAAGATTCCCTTAAATTAGAGTCACCTTGCAGCTGAAGCTACATCTTAAAAAAAAAATCATGATGGCTTCTATTTCAAGTGTTATGATGCGACTTAATCACAGGTACTATGCCAATTCAACGTGCTTAAAATGTATTTATTGTGATGAGTTGAAACATGGTCATTTATCAATTACATAAATTCAACTAACTACTTAGAATGATAATGTCAACAAAACTTCTGTTGCTTTCTATGTATAAATCACAGTTAATCCTGTAACTACTTTAGAAAACACTTTTTTAAAAACCAGTATCATTAATTTGCATGAGGAGGTATTTTTTGGTAACATTGTTTCATTATTTTAATGTTAAAGAATCAAAGTCACATCTGGAAGATTGAATAAATAAAGGAGAATATGTATTACTGGCTGTTAGCAATTCCTGGTTAAGCAAAATTGTGAGAACATTAGGTCAGAAGGCTCTGACTACCATTATGAACACGTATTCTTTGGTTGTCAAGTATACTCAGTAGTGTTTTCCTTGTTTAGGCTTGTTTCCTTGTTTAGGCTTGTTTCTTTGGTTTATCTCATATATTTGACCATATCACTATCAAAGCTACCGTTTTTTGTTATAACTTCTCAGAGTCTTTCTCTATAAACTAATTAATACCAGTAATGTTATCATTAGCTAACATAAATCATTTCATACATAAATCCATTACCCCATTCAGGAACCATGTTTATTCTTGTAGAGAAGTTTTTGGGAATCTAACTATTTGCTCTCACTTTCCTAAGGACACTAAAGTAGATTTTAGATACCACCATCCACGTAGAATCTGCCCCCTAGCAAAGACAGACATCCTTAATCTGGCTTTGTTTCATTGCCCAATAGTGTTTTTTCAAACTGGGAAGGTGTTCACTGGTACAATTAAATCATAACTTTTAGGAATATTGAATATGAACCAGAGAGTGAAGGAGGGACTCACAGGAGACAGAATAATGGAATCAGTAGCCGTAGAGACTGAAAGATTGTAGAAAAGAAGAGTGACTTACTGTGCTGTGGAGTCCTGTAAGAATGCTGTAGTAATGATGCTCTCTGTTAAGAGCAAGACAAGCTAACTATATCACTAAGGCTATTATTGGGGCCCTAGAACTATTTATTTATTGTTGTATCATTGGCATCAAAATAGACCAATGAATTTTTTCTGCTGAAATACTTTGGTGGATTCCTTCTCCCCCGCCCTATGTATTATAACTTTATCATTAATCTTTATATGAGGTAACCTTTACATTATTTGTTCCATTATAATCTATAAAATGTAAACTAGGGAACCAGCACTTAGCGTAATGGCTATGTCGCTGGACTCCCACATAGCCGACCACGGTTCGACCCGGTGGCTTAAAACTTACGCCAGGCGCGTGTGCGAGCGTGCCCAAGATCCCAAGGAGAACGGAGGAGAAGGGATTGCAACGTGACCATCCCCCCTGGGGGGTGATTTCTCACTTTCTGTCTCTATGTCTGTCTCTATGTCTGTCTCTGTCTGTCTGGCGAGCGCACGTGCGCTATAGTGAAAACCTCTCAAAAAAAAAAGTAAACTAATAAGACTTTTCCTTGTGCTTCTTTCACCATTGTATAAGGTTTTATAGCATTATCCTTGAAAATATATGTAAGTTTATGCCAGAGTCCTGCTGGATAATGCTGGTTGCCAACGTTCACTTCAGTGATATCAGAAGTATCCATTTAGCATCAAGATCTTGGTGCTTTGGACTGATACTGGTGTATGTCTGTTTTAATGTGATATTATATATTATAATGCACAATAATAGAAACATTGTTTTTTATTAAAGAATTGTTT
The DNA here is from genome assembly GCF_000334495.1 of Tupaia belangeri chinensis. Classification (NCBI taxonomy): domain Eukaryota; kingdom Metazoa; phylum Chordata; class Mammalia; order Scandentia; family Tupaiidae; genus Tupaia; species Tupaia belangeri. Next base: position 2,416,517 of record NW_006159481.1, on the reverse strand, counting down.
TTGTTTAATCTTATTTATTCATTCATTTAAATTTGACCAGAGAGAGAGAAAGAGAGAAAGTGGGAAAGCAAGCCACCAGGTCTCAGACTTGAACCATGGTCAGCCATGTGGTAGTGTCCAGCGCCTTAATCATCACACCACCTGCTGGTCCTGAAACATTGTTTTTGGTAGATACTTTGATCTTTGTTCTTGTTTCCAAGTCCCATGTATTTAAATAACATTTAATAAATTCCTGAGGGATATAGATTGTGACTTAAGAAGCAGGCATGGTTAGTATGTCACCTCTAACCCCTTGGCACTTACCTTATGTTGGTATTGTTCTGTCTGAGAGTTTCTCTGACAGCAAGTTTGGGCTCAATTCCTTACATGGAGTTTAGGAAATACACTCTCAAGAATGCTCTTAACCAATAATGAAGGAGTGTTGCCAGCTAGATAGACTAATTTCCTCATTCCTCAGGTGGGATAATTGACACCTCAGGTGGAGAATTTAATATATGGTCTCCCAGATGTTTACAGTAGGACCAAATATTAGTTGCTGTAAATGATACCTTGCTAATACTTACCCTATATTAGTTTTCTTCTCTTTCCCCACTACTCTACTGGTATTTTCTGAGATTGCCTTAAATATTTATATTGATGTCTTTTCCAACCTGAGGTATTTTGCACCCATTTAATAAAATTTTATAGCAAAGCTCCCCTATGCAAAATTCATGCCATTTCCTTTTTTTTTTTTAAAAGTAATAGGTACATCTCTTTTAGATAGTCTAAAATGATGAGCTATAGTTAGCAAAGCATAGAATCTCCATTATAAAAAACAAGTACTTTTCATTGATAGTTTTCATCAAATAGATACACACATACATAGCTAACAGTTGGTTCTCTATTCATAAACTAAAAAGATGTAATTTCTAATTCAGGTTATGATCTAGAGAAGGGACATCCTAGAAGAACTGATTTTGCTATGCCTCCTATAACTATGTCTCAGCACCTTAAAACATAGTTCCAAAGTCCTAGAATATTTTATTGAGGAGGTATAAACTTTAAAATGAGAAAATTTCTTGGTGTTATATTAATACGTATACATAGAGAAACAAAATCACACAATAGTTTTGACAACTCATTTGTGTTTAGTCTGAATCTTTGTTAAACTTTTTTTTGTAGAAATAACACTATTTTGCTATATATGCATATTTATATATATTTATTATATGCAAAAGAATGCAACCAGTAAGGGCTTTCTTTTCAACTTCTTGTGCTAGAGGTAAAGTTTGAATACTTTATTATTTGTCAGCAGACTGGTTTGTAGACTTTCGCCTGTGTTTTCTGTTGAAAATAGTCTATCTCTGAGAAATGTACTTGGTAGCTAGTGGCAGTTTGACATGTGCATATCTTTTGCTGCCTGCAGTAATAAGCAACACCAAATGTAGACAGGTAAGATGTGACATCACAACAGAAGAATATGAGAATGAGCATTCTAAAGCAAATATCTCGTCTATATCACTCATTTCTACTAACAAATAATGTCAACAACAAGCTTTGTTATTTTGCTCAAATTGAAAAACACAAGTGAATAAATACTTTTAAAAATAGTCTCATTTGTGGAAACAATATTTCCTATAACTGAAAATCTTAAGTGTCAGATTTTGACAACATATTTTCTAATATACCTCTTCAAATGTGAAATCTAATCATGTTCACCCTTTCCCATGCCATTTAATCCCTCTCCTTGATACATTCTGCTTCCAAAAATGCTATAATGAAAACCAGAGTTCATGGCAAAAGTCTAAGCTCCCTTACCTCTCATTAGTTGAACCCAGCTTTGTCAAATTTTATTTCTTCAACTCTCTCCTGTGGCTCAAGTGAAATTCAGACATCTATTGATATAAAAAATGGAAAGGCAATAGCAGGGTAATTTCTTCCCAGAGGAAATATAGTACAGTTTAATAATATATTGGGGAGCATGTGGTCAGGTCAGCCTGTTATTTATCCTTTTGGCTATGTAATTTTATTTAGAGGTCAGCAGAAATAAAACAGCATTCTACATAGAATAATCACTTACCATTTACTAGTTTCATGTTAAAAATAAAACACTGAAGAAAATGGTATTACATTTTTTTCTGTTTGATTTCTATTTCCTTGGAATTCACCTTCACTGAGATTAGGAATATAATGTGAAATATTTTGAAAAGTGCCAAAATCAATTTTCATATACAATAATAAAATATAATTTTTAATCAGTAAACTTCTCCAAAACTAGAATGGAATGCCTTTTGAGTCAGTGACAAAACTGCCAAAAGAAATGTTTAAAGCACCTTTCACGTCTACTGTAGAAGGAAGGACTTCTGTCTTTGAAAATCTATGTCCACTTATTGAACTTTTTCTGGAATCTGTCATCACTTTCTTTGTTTATTATATGGCTGTATTCTTAATTTCCTCACCAAAATGTAAGTGAAAAGAGAGTGTCAATGTTTTATTCCTTATTTTTATTCATTATAGAACTTTCTGATACTAGATTCTTGATAAATATATTTAATTTAGTAATAGTAATATTAATGTTACTGTTTATCAGACATTGTGCCAGAAATTTAATCGATTATCTCATTGAATTTACAAACATTGTAAGTCAAGTACTATTTTTTCCTATTTTCATAAAATAAATTCATTAGGGATTTTAAGTAAATGCATGTATGAATGAGTATGTAAATGAATTAGTGAATAAATCTATGGATAAATGATGTATAGATGAAAGATTGAACTATATAATATAGAGATATTCTCTATGAATGTAAGAACTTTGTATTCTATAACTATAAATATAAGAGCTATATATTTAAGTTTAATGAAAACATTATACATATTGATATATTGATAATAAGATCATATATGTTATATCTATTAATGATGTATTGATGCATGTTTTATGATAACAAAAATAAAATTATTGACGTATTATATATTGTCTCTGAGTAGTAATGTAAAGATTGCCAAAAAATAACTTAAAGAGGTAGTACTGTGTGTGTGTGTGTGTATATATGTATATATATATATATATACATATAAAATCAGCATCACATGTATTTAATTATTATACTCATCTTTTTATTCGTTATTTGCAATTCTTTCATATACACTGGACTCAATAACAGATAAGTATATATATATATACATATATGTGTGTGTGTGTGTGTGTGTGTGTGTGTGTGTATGTATATTTAGACACATATCCATTATTAAAAGAAGTTAAAGGGTTGGTAATAGTTATATGTGTCTATATATATATACATATAAACACACATATATATACATGTATGTATACATGTATATGTATATATATACATACAAGTATTACCACCCCTTTAACTTCTTTTTCTGGCATCTTTTACTTCTCAGAGATGGCATACATCAATAATTTCATATTTGTTACTATAAAAACAAATGAGAGTAGGGAGTACAGAGGTCAATTATATAGAAATTCATACAATATTGGACCAGCACAGTTGGCATAATGGCTGTGTTGCTGGACTCCCATGTAGCCGACTGTGGTTCGAGTTCCCGACCTGGTGGCTTAAACTCATGCCGGGCATGTGTGCGTGCATGCCTAAGATCCCGAGAGGAGAATGGAGGAGAAGGGATTGTGGCATGGCCATACCCCCAGGGGGTATTTCTTGCTTTCTGTCTCTCTCTTTCTGGTGAGTGAATGCACACACCCTATGGCAAGAAACCTCTCAAAAAAAAAAAAAATTCATGCAATATCTACAAATTCACATTTATCAACAGACTTTTGGCTTTCCTCCCAATTAAATTCCTTTTTAGTAAACATTTAATGGGCCTCTGCAAGGTATTGAATAATACAAAGAAACATTCTTACTACTTAGAGATGTAGGTTGTAGACTCATTGAAATGGTCTCTCTTGGGGTTATATGTGACATCAAATAGTCCTGCTGATTTGTTTTGTTATGATTACTAGTTGCCTGGTATTATTAAGCAGTTAGAAAAGGCTTCTCTACTGGGGACCAGTGTGATACCCTTTGACATAATGGAAATAAATGCAGCCTTACAGGAATGTTGATCTACCCCTAAGGAGGCTTTAGATATTTATATTTCCCCTTATTATTAAGCTTGTGATGTTCTAAGTTTTATACTTAGATATGATTTTTATACTTACATATGATTTTTATACTTACATATAATTTTTGAAGTTTGTATTTTAGATTTTTATGTTTTTATTTCCTTTTCCTATCCCCGGAGGAGCCAGGAGATTGAAGGAAAAGAAAATATATGGAAGCATCAGTAATAATAATTCAATGGAGGCATGAGTAGGTAGGACATTGAAATTTTTCAGACAATGAACTTTTTATTAAGCAAATACCTTGATGTACTATCAACTAGATAAATAAGTGTTGGCTCTTATTATCTGTGTAAACTGTTACAGTCTAAAATAGAGCTACAAATTAATCCCTCCTCTAATCTTATAAAAATTGTTTGTTTTCATCCCCAGTGGTACAGTGGGAATATCATGGATGATTTATATACTGAATTCACAATTCTCTACTTTATTTATTCTGTGAACTTTGCATTATTTCTTACACTCTTCCAGTCTCAGTTTTTGTACTTCTAAATTGGAAAATATTTTTCAATGAATGGTGTTAGCATAAAAATCAGAGTTTTTACATTTACTTTTCTATCATCCCAAACTCCCCAACTTCCTAGTCCTTCTTCCTTATTTGATGTCACATATAACCGATGAATCTCTTTTTATCTTTAGACCAACCTACAATAGCGACACTGATCACTTTCATCATTTGAAATCAATGTCACATGTACTTTTTTTAATACTCAGTTTTCTTATGATTTATATACAACTCTTTTATGTACACTAGACCTAATCATGGTTAGTGCATAATTCTTAGGGCAAGAAAAATGTGGTCAGTATTTATAAAGCTTGGGATCTCTGACAAGGTATTTAAACTCAGTTTACCCATCGTTACAATGAGAGTTGTCATCCTGTTCCATAGGATTTGTGTGATGGTATTAAATGTGTAACACTAGTGAAATTCTAAAGCCAAGTACCTGATCTAGTGGAAAAACTCAGTATTTAATAGTTTTTTTTTTTTTTCCTCTCCCTTGCCCCATTTTTTCCTTGTTGAACCTGGCAATTTGCTCCTTAGAGAAATAACCAGTGAATATCATTGTAGTATTTAACAAACTAATTTTCTCTTTGAATAGTTCTCAAAGTTAACCTCCTTTATTTAAAGTAGTGTTTTCCAAACTCCATTGTGTAGGCAACACCTGAGAATCTTGATAAAATACAGAGCACCTTCAGAAAACCTGAAGAGGACCCCACAAATCTGTATTTCTAATAAGATCTCAAGTGTTATTAATGGTGCTGCACACATTATCAAGCATTAAATGATTATAAATTTAGTCAGAAATCTGTTGTAGCTATAAAAGCTACTCTAATGTTAGAATAAGAGCAAAGTTAAAGTACAAGAGTATGTTTTGCACATAGTTATTTTGATGTGATTCCAAATGTTTCAAAGATTTTATTGTTTTCTTTTTGTTGTTGTTTCAATAACTATAGTCTTTGTTTTTTTATTTTTTTCAATTCTGCCTGCATTTCTTGAGAGTTAGTTCTTTCCTTCTCTAACTTTGGTTTTAAGTACTTGTAGAATTCCTTTTAGCTTTCTGGATATCTCTTTTGGCTTCATTCATAAGATCTAGTAACAGGGACTTGTCTGGAGTCTCTAGACATTTCAGTTTTGTGTCAGCCTATCTGCAAACACCTTATTTGCAATCACACTTGCAGGAATGAAGAATAATGAAAAAGCACAATGAAATAGGAACATTTCATGCATAAAAAGGAATGAATTAAGAAAAGTGTGCTTGAGACCAGCAGGAGGCATGGTTGTTAAGGTGATGGATTTCCACATGGCCAACTGCAATTTGAGTCCCAGACCCAGTGGACTGAAAAATCACACTCAGTACTTGGCCTGTGCATGCATGCTCAAAATCCTGAGAAAAGAATGGAGAAGGGATTATGGCATGGCCATCCTCCATGAGGGGTGATTTCTCACTTTCCCTCTCTGACTCTCTCTCTCCAGTGAGCTCACATGCCCTATGGCAAAACCTTAAAAAAAAAAAAAAAAAAAAGTATGTGCTTTTCAGGTATCCACAAGTCTGTAACTAGTATAGCTGATCATTCAAAAAATTTTTTTGTGTGTGGGTGAGTAGTGTATAATCTTCAGAAAGGCCGTGTAAACTATTGTGTCTTTGAAGAAGTCTCCTTGAGAAAGCAAGGAATTGTTGCTGTGGCTTTACCAGCCAGATTCCAGGAGCAAGGTAAGTACAGGAACCTGAGGTGGCAGGAAGTGCCAGCCTGGTGAGACCATCCTGGTCTGGTCAGTGTGGTCTCTACCTTAGTTACAAATCTATTGCCTGATTTGATCTCATAATCATTCTTATCCCATTCCCCAAAAGTATGACATGTGACAACATACTTAATTTTATAATTGGATTTTTTTCTCAGAGAATATATAACAAATTGCTTACATGCATGAATTGTTACCTTCTGATAGCACAAATCATTACTCATGTTTTCTGAGGTGGCATGAAAGTGGCTTTCAACACAGAAAATATTACAAAAAATGAGAATATTTTATAATAACAATAAAATATATAAACTACACTTTATGATACATAGAACATCCATTTATCTTAGGGTTCTTGAAGAACTGTAGTCACAGACACAGTATTTTTTCTAGGAGATAATAGCTATATTCTCATGCTTTTGATTGCAGAGCTGAATTGACATGCAGAAATTTATTTAATTGGATAGTATGGCTTTAGTTATATTATTAGTTTTTGATAATGATAATTCTAATTTTTCTCATTAGTAATAACTATTGGTTATAATCAGGGCATGAAATGATTCTAAAGGACTTTATATAACCACTCAATTCTGTTCCTAAGTAGTGCTTGGCAAGGAGAACACAATAAAAATTATTAGAAAGCAGGAAGTTTTGCTTTATTCATTTTGCAAATGATGTAGGTTGTGATTATTCATTTATTTATTATCAATATATTTAGGAACAAATTTTTCTTTCCCATTAAATCAGTGACTATATCTGAATACCTTTCTAATTCTCAAATATAAAAATTGTAATCTTTCCTATCCAAAGTTTATATGAAATCAAGGAGATGAATCACTTCTCGAGTCCTTGTGTAATTATTTTGAAGAACAAAGTTTTGATGATAATAATTACAACATAAAATAAATACATGATAAAGGATGAAAAATTCGATGCACAAATGAACTGACAAAAATCATTCTCTAGTTCTATTTCTGATTATTCTAATTTATGAAATCAGTCACACATATAATTCATATGAAAACATTTGTAATACTCGTTTTATTTTACAATTTCTCCTGACATTATAAGAATGTGGAACAAAGGAGCCCAATCTTAAAATGTACATTGTAATAGAAAAAAATAGTAAAGTTCTTAAGCAGAAAAAAATTACAAAAGAACTGTTGGTTCATTGGGAAAGTCATGTAAGAAGTCCAAGTAACATAGATTGTCAAGTGCAAGCACTCTGTTTCATTGCCCTGGCTAAACAAGCCAATAGCCAGCATCAGCTTTTAACCTTGTGAGTGAACTGTCTTAAGTGTCCAGACTAACTGAGCCTTTAGAAAACTGGAGCTCTAACTAATATCTGGCTACAGCTATATGCAAGATTCTAAGGAAGCACTACATAGCTAAGATCAGTCGACCCATAGAACCATGAGGGATATGACCAAATTTTTTAACTTAAGCCACTAAGATTGGTGTGATCTCAACTTCCAGAACAGAGATCATCTTGCCTTAAAATACGTAATAAGTCATTTGTGTTATTTATTTATTTTTTGAGAGGTTTTTGCTATAGGACGCATGTGCTCACCAGAAAGACAAAGAGAGACAGAAAGCGAGAAATCACCCCCCAGAGGAGATGGCCATGCCGCAATCTCTTCTTCTCCATTTTCCTCTTGGTATGCTGGGCACGTGCACATGCGCACGCTGTGAGTTTTAAGCCACCAGGTCCAGGACTTGAATCATGGTTGACTACATGGGAGTCCAGTGACATAGCCATTACGCTAACTGCTGGTCTCAGTCATTTGTGTTTTAATGTGATCTGTTGTAAGAATGCCTCTCAGAATTGATCTACATTGCTTCTCTTTCAAAAACCACTAGTTCTGTTCAGACCCATATTGAGAATTGGTGCCTACAGGCCTGAAATACTCTCTTCTTGTCTCCCTCTACCCTTGCCCTCTCACAAGGTACCAGCAGAGACTATCAAATATTGAAATAGGGAGGACAGGCCTTTTGGACTCCTCTATAATTGTTCTGAATATCCTTTTGACCATTTGAGTTTCTTTTTGCCACATATTTAATAGTGTGGTATTCTGGTAGGCTGGTAGTGTGGTATTTCAACATCAGTTGGAGCTGCAGTTATCTAAAGGCTTAGTTAGGCTAGACAGTAAAGATGGTCCACTCACAATGAGACATTTTTCTCCCTTCTACTTAGACATCATCTCACCTAGTCTTACAAAGTTAAAAATTAAACCTTACAGTTACCCATTTAAAAAGAGAATCTTTGTCTTTAATGTTTACAAATTTTTTTTTATGTCAGTGTGACATAAAAATCATGGATGGGCTGAGAAAAAAAGAAAGTATACAGAAAATACTCACATTAATATTTTGAGATTTAATACTCTCACAGGGTAATCAAATTCATTTCCATTCTTATATACCTGACTACATCCACAGCTCTTTTTACTAAATGCTAGAGATGACCTTACAAAAATCAGATAACTTGGGGCCAGCTAGTGGCATTGTGGCTAAGACACTGGACTCCCACATGGCCAACTGTAGTTAGAGTCCTGCATCTGGTGGATTAAAAATCACACCAGGTGTGTGCATGTGTGTGTCCAAAATCCCAGGAGAAGAGATTGCAGCATGGCAATTCCTCATGGGGGAGGTGTTCTTCACTTATCCTCTCACTGTCTCTCTCTCTCTTGTGAGCACACATGTCCCATGGTTAGGGGATCAGATACCTTAATTATTCTGCTTAAAACCTTCAAAGCTTTCCCTTATTTAATTCATCCTAAAATTTTACCAGGGCTCTAAGGATCTGTTTAATTGAAATTGCCACAGCCTCCTTGACTCATCTCCCCTATGCCTCTTCCTCATCTATCCCAGCCTGGTCTACTAGCCTTTGTTGTTTCTTGACCTCATCTGGCAGGCTCCTACCTCAAGACCTTTGTGTTTGCATCCCCTCTGTCAGTAATTGTCTTATTAACGTCTGATGATGGTCTGGCTTCTTTCCCCATTTCTTCTCAGTGTCTTTCAAATTCCACTTTCGCAATGACATCTCCCTTTACCATACTAAATAGAAGTATTAATGAAACTGAGTATGAGGTAATGATGATGGTGACCATGATAGCATTGCTTTTTGAGTTAAAACAGTACTATATTTCAGGACTTTTTATATATACTTTTATGTTTTATGAGTTGTAAAGTTAAGTAACATTCCTTAGCTCACATCTTGTTATTCTTACTAGAGTCAGTACTCTTTAAAATTTTTTTAAATTTATTTTTATTCACCATTCTTATTATGATTTTTAATTTGACCAGAGAGAGATGGAGAGAACAAGAGAGGGAAAGTGAAAAAGCAAGCTGCCAGGTGCGAGACTCAAAATGCAGTTGGCTACATGGGAGTCCAGCACCTTATGGGGAGTCCAGCACCAGCATGCCACCTGTCAGCCCCTGGAATCCGTACTCTTATACACTTTGCTAGACCATTTCCAAATAAAATAGCAATCCTCCTCCTTTCTTTTTCTCCTTTCCTTGTGTACTTCACCTGATTTAAGTTTTCTCCAAAGCTATTACTATCTAACATGTTACTTGCTTAATTTTTTTTTGAGAGGTTTTTTCACTATAGGATGCGTGCGCTCGCCAGACAGACAGAGAGAGACATAGAGACAGAAAGCAAGAAATCACCTCCCCAGGGGGGATGGTCACGCCGCAATCCCTTCTCCTCCATTCTCCTCTCCATAAAAATCATGGATGGGCTGAGAAAAAAAGAAAGTATACAGAAAATACTCACATTAATATTTTGAGATTTAATACTCTCACAGGGTAATCAAATTCATTTCCATTCTTATATACCTGACTACATCCACAGCTCTTTTTACTAAATGCTAGAGATGACCTTACAAAAATCAGATAACTTGGGGCCAGCTAGTGGCATTGTGGCTAAGACACTGGACTCCCACATGGCCAACTGTAGTTAGAGTCCTGCATCTGGTGGATTAAAAATCACACCAGGTGTGTGCATGTGTGTGTCCAAAATCCCAGGAGAAGAGATTGCAGCATGGCAATTCCTCATGGGGGAGGTGTTCTTCACTTATCCTCTCACTGTCTCTCTCTCTCTTGTGAGCACACATGTCCCATGGTTAGGGGATCAGATACCTTAATTATTCTGCTTAAAACCTTCAAAGCTTTCCCTTATTTAATTCATCCTAAAATTTTACCAGGGCTCTAAGGATCTGTTTAATTGAAATTGCCACAGCCTCCTTGACTCATCTCCCCTATGCCTCTTCCTCATCTATCCCAGCCTGGTCTACTAGCCTTTGTTGTTTCTTGACCTCATCTGGCAGGCTCCTACCTCAAGACCTTTGTGTTTGCATCCCCTCTGTCAGTAATTGTCTTATTAACGTCTGATGATGGTCTGGCTTCTTTCCCCATTTCTTCTCAGTGTCTTTCAAATTCCACTTTCGCAATGACATCTCCCTTTACCATACTAAATAGAAGTATTAATGAAACTGAGTATGAGGTAATGATGATGGTGACCATGATAGCATTGCTTTTTGAGTTAAAACAGTACTATATTTCAGGACTTTTTATATATACTTTTATGTTTTATGAGTTGTAAAGTTAAGTAACATTCCTTAGCTCACATCTTGTTATTCTTACTAGAGTCAGTACTCTTTAAAATTTTTTTAAATTTATTTTTATTCACCATTCTTATTATGATTTTTAATTTGACCAGAGAGAGATGGAGAGAACAAGAGAGGGAAAGTGAAAAAGCAAGCTGCCAGGTGCGAGACTCAAAATGCAGTTGGCTACATGGGAGTCCAGCACCTTATGGGGAGTCCAGCACCAGCATGCCACCTGTCAGCCCCTGGAATCCGTACTCTTATACACTTTGCTAGACCATTTCCAAATAAAATAGCAATCCTCCTCCTTTCTTTTTCTCCTTTCCTTGTGTACTTCACCTGATTTAAGTTTTCTCCAAAGCTATTACTATCTAACATGTTACTTGCTTAATTTTTTTTTGAGAGGTTTTTTCACTATAGGATGCGTGCGCTCGCCAGACAGACAGAGAGAGACATAGAGACAGAAAGCAAGAAATCACCTCCCCAGGGGGGATGGTCACGCCGCAATCCCTTCTCCTCCATTCTCCTCTCGGGATCTTGGGCACACACACACACGCACCCGGCGTGAGTTTTAAGCCACCGGGTCCAGGACGCGAACTGCGGTCGACTACATGGGAGTCCAGCAACCTAGCCATTATGCTAACTGCTGGTTCCCTTACTTGCTTAATTTTTATTGCCTCTCGCTCTTTCATTCGAACAGTAGAAATGTCTGATGACCCATACCACCTAGGACAATGGAGTAGGCACTTGATAAATATTTATCTGATGTATTAACACATTTTCCCTAGTCTCTCAGTGTGCTAGTTCTATGTCAGAAACATTAATTACCCTTTTTAAAATTTTCTTGAACATGCCACTTGGATATTTCAAGACTGTTGAACAAGTACTTCTCCTTACCTGAAATACTCTCCTTTCAGTTCTGAGTATGCTAATTCTTACTCATACTTAGAACAAGTTTACTTTTGTGTACACTCTATACCTTGCCTTTCATAATATTTACCATACTTATAATTATTTGTTAGCTGTGCTCCTCAGTAGAAATGTAAGCTCCCTAGGTTGTTCTCCTCTGCATCCTGGCTTCAAGCAGAGTGTCTTCCCCAGAGGAGGCAATCTGTAGATTTTAATCAAATGGTTGAATGGCTCTGTCATGAGTGAAAGAAAACAGACCAAGTAATAGGAAAAGTAAGTTTACTAATCTGGATCATTAAAATGAATCAGCAATTTCTTAGAGGTTTTATAGAGAAGTTTTTAAAGCTTGCTTATTTCTTTCTTTTATGAGAGAGAAATACAAAGACACAGAAAAAGAGAGAAAGACAGAGATAGGTAGAGAGACAGGGAGACAGGCAGTCCCTATAGGATCTTTACACCATAGGCACTTGTACTTGTGCCCAGTGTTTATAGGGAGGACTTAGAACTTGAACCTAGGACCTTCCCAGGTGAGACCAGCTGTGTTACTGCTGCACCACTCTCTGACCACCAGAATATGTTTCTATCAATTATTAAATTCTTTTCAAAAATTCTAAGTAACCACAGTGCTATAATATAGTAAATATTTACTGAATGAATATTAAAAATTATATTAGAATTAAGAGATTTATTATTATAATTGTTACATATTTATTTTGTTTTATAAGAACGTCTGTTTAGGTAAATTCCAGACTTGGTTATTGATACATGTTTTTTAGATACATAGTCTACTAGATATTTTAGAAAAGAAATAGGATAAAAATGTATTTTTAAATGAGTATGATTTGGTATAAACTCTAATTCACTAAGTTGTATCAGAGTTATTTAATTGCTTCTATAATTAGTGTTCATTGCTAGAAAAAAGTATTTTTTCCTTAGAGAGATTTTTGCTATTTTTGCTAGAGATTTTTGCACTCACCAGAGAGACAGAGAAAAGAGACAGAAAATGAGAAATCATCCTGGGGGGATAGGTATGCCGCAGTCCTTTCTCCTCCATTCTCCTTTCGGGAATTTGGACACACATGCATACATGTCCAACGAGTTTCAAGCTGCTGGGTCCAGGACTCAACTGCAGTTGACTATGTGGGAGTCCAGCAATGTAACCGCTTTGCCATCTGCTGGTACCACTAGAAAATTATTGAAAACTTAATGGTTTAGGATATTTTTGAAATTGTTAATCCAATACATGTGACTGGTGTGAGTTTCAAGCTGGCAGGTCTGAGACTTGAACCTTAGTCAGCCTTGGGGGGGTTCAGTGACATAACCATTTTGCCATCTGCTGGTCCCCATTTGTTCCTGTTTCATTGTACTTTCTCATGAAGCCAATTTATAAGTAAACATACAAGTCTCTGTTTCAACCTGCTTTTTAAAATAAGTAAGCTATATTTAATGCAAGAAGGGATAATCAAATACTTGAAGTAACAGACTCAAAGCTAAAGAAAAATTCTCCACCAAATTTCCCACACTTATAACCTATGTAAAAAGAACTCGATGTTACCTTTTTCTTTAAAAAAATTTTATTTTTCCATATTCATGATTGAAGCATATGCATGTATGTGTGTGTGTTTGTGCATGAGAGAGAGAGAGAAAGGGAGAAGGTCAGTGGTCCTCCGTATCTTTTCATCCTGGGATCCCCTCTTCTGGTCTTCCTAGCCCAACTGATCTTGAGCACTCACATACATACCTGGAATGTTTTGGCTTGACTGGGTCACTGATTCAAACAGAGGTAGTTAAGTGGGATCTAGCTTCTTTTGAATAGCACATTACCACTGAGTCATGGATCAGGCTCTATGTTGTTTTCTAATAATCATATTCTGCTATAGTAAGTGGCTTATATGGGTGAGACCACTGTTCCTGGTCAGCAGGTCTAGAATACTCAGATATGACACATTTTAGATGATCCCATGAGGCTATCACAACCATGACAAAACCTGGTTTTGACCCGCCAGAGAAATCCCACACTGCCCTTCTTTTCTTTTGCTTTATTTTGCCTTTGATAAAACCCATACTGTTATGCTCTTTTTTCCCCCTCATTTCTCTTTTAACTCTATGCCAAAAAAATCTTTTAGTGTGCTTATGAACTATGTTAATGTTCCAGACAGTGGGAAAACAATATGTTCTTGCTTTGTTTTTCTTTCTCAATTCTCCATTGTCACTAGTTTGTCTCTGGATTGTCTCTGTCTCATCTGCAGTAAGTTGTGAAATTGGGGCATAGATTGCTTATTTTGGTTCCATGGCATATACAGAGTCCAAGCCTAGTCTACATTTGGCTAAAAAAAATCTAGAGAAAGATAAATTTGTCTTGAGAAATCAAATATTATTCAGAAAATGATAATTGGTGGCAAGATTTAGGTATATTTTATCCCTTTTCTAAATAATAGATCAAGTGTTTATTTACCTATAAAGATACTGAATGTATATAATGACAGAGTCATCAGTAGATATTCTGAAAAATGTATCTATAAAGTGTTTACCTACTGGTAGAGATAGACGTATTGTGAAAAGAGGAATGCTGTGAAACATCCATTTAATTGGAATAGCAATGCACTGCCTATTTAGAGAGTTTCGTTTATATAGAAAGAGATTTAATGTAAGAACAGTCATGGGATGAAAAATTAATTATCAAGTCTTGAAGAGGACTCAATTTAAAATATATTAAGCCTGAACTGATATCGAATATAAGGAACTGACTTTAATTCTTGGAGTTGATGAAAATGTAGAAAAGAGTATCCAAAACTGCACTTTAATATTTGATTCATCAACCACTTTAGCTAATGTTTGTTCATCAGCTACTTCGTGTTCAGTGAACAGCTGTACAGAACTTATTAAAATTCAGCATCCAAGACTACTCCCACTATGCATGATATCATGGATGGAAACAATATGTGATCATCCAAATGAGCCAGTTAATGTGAAGCAGCAAAAACCCACTTAGAAGAAGTGTTTTAATTAAATGCCTCTTAATTATTATAATCAAATTCTAAAGAATCTCATAGAATAAATCACTGTGAATTCAGCTATTTTTGGTCAATACATGCCGCAAATAAAGGTATAGTAAAAGTTATATAAAGATTTGCTTAAAAATATCCATATGATCATGAGAAAATTGTCACGATCTAGTGTTTTATATTTCATTTTTAAATTTAAAATTATTTATGTTCACATATAAGCATGACATCTAGTAAAATGTTTCACTATATAAAATATTGTTTTGTATTTTTTTGAGAGATTTTTGCTGTAGAGTGCTTTTGCTCACCTGAGAGAAAGAGAGACAGAGAGACAGAAAGCGAGAAATCACCCCCCAGGGTAGATGGCCACATCACAATCCCTTCTCCTCCATTCTTCTCTTGGGATTTTGGGCATGCAGGCACATGCACTGCATGAGTTTTAAGCCACTGGGTCCAGGACTTGATCCACGGTCAACTACAAGGGAGTCTAGTAATGCAACCATTATGCCATTTGCTGGTCCCTGTATTTGTTATTTAATGTGATAGTGATAGTTTTATTCTGCAAAGCTTTCCTTCCTCATAAAACTTCATTTTTTTATGTAAGTCCAAAAAGTGTTTTTATGATTGAAATAGTTTTTAAATGCTTAAAATGATCTTAAAAGTGCTTTTCAAATAAATTTAAAAAACTATAGAGAATATGTTAGACATATCTTAATATCAATAGGCTTAGAGTTCACAAAGCTTTGCTCTCTGGGAACATTCAAATTTTATAAAATGTACGCCAACAAATTCAACAGCCTGATTTCCTTCACCCAATATCCATGTTTCTGATATTCATGAGATGGATTGTTAACTGCTGCAAATATAAATCCCAAAGCATATACTGTAAATGGTATAAAGTCAGAGCAAGAGTTAGGACATGGATCCAAATGGGACTAAGAAAAAGAAGAAAAGAATGAAATTGTAAGGAAGAATATAATCTGAATTTGAGCAAATTATTTGGAATAGAAGCAATCTCATATAAATACTTTTTCTTAAAGCTTAGAATATATTGCTGTAACACTGTGACAAAAATCTGATTAAGAATAAATTTCAAAATCCTACGTATTGGCCTAATTCAAGTTTAAAAGGGAAACTCCTATTGTGTATTATGACTTTAAAATTTATGTTTTCTTGGCACCAACAGATGGTATAACGATTATGTTAATGGACTCCCATGTAGTTGACCTAGGTTCAAGTCCCAGACCTGGAGTCTTAAAACTCACCCCAGGTGAGTGTGTGTGTGTGCCCAAAATCCAGAAAGGAGAATGGAGGAGAAGGGCTTGTTGTGTGGCCATCCCTCCTAGGGGGTGATTTCTCGTTTTCTGCCTCTCTGTCTCTCCAGAGAGTACAAGCACCCTATAGAAAAAAAAAAAAAATCTCTCTCTAAAAAAAAGTTATGTTTTCTTTCCATTTCCTTCTACACTTAAGATCTCTTTCTATAGGGTTTGCAGAGTGGCCATCCCCACTGGGGGTTGATGTCTTGCTTTCTGTTTCTCTGTCTCTTTGGCAAGCACATACCCTATAGCAAAAGTCACTCAAAAAAATATATATTTCTACATACTTCTATATACCTTCCCCTGTTGTTCTGGACGTTATTCATTCATATGAATCTGTGGAGAGAACAGCTTCCCCAATATATAATTACACTGGCTGTGCCTCAGTTGCTGTGCTTGAACTAAAAATGAATTTCTAAACAATCAGTGGTAAAAGATAGGGGAATTCTAAAGTGAAAATTGTTATAATCCATGGTAAACTCTCCCCTCTCCATTCCTCCCTCCAGTTTTCCTTTTCATCCTCCTTTTTATTTTTCCTTTCAGTTTTCACATTTCTTCCTCCTATACCTTTGCCACCTTCTTTTTCCACGTTTCAGCACACCTGGCCCACTTGAATAAATAATAGTAAGTTTTTGCATTTTAAAGTCAGCTTAATTCCCCGTTACCATCTACTACAATGTTTTCATAGGTTCCTATCTTCTTGGGGAAAGAGCATTATGCTTTCCATAATGAACACTACATTATACTTATTTTCCACATACTTCCACCAATCTTTATATGAAATAGAGTTGAAAGAAGATATTTTAAAACCTAACAGATGAAATTTTTTATTTTTTTAAATTATGAATTATTTAATATATATTAAGGACAGATATTTTATTGATTTATGAAATAATATAAATTATTTCTGAGACATAACAACTGATGCAGCTCATGACTACAAGTAAACTGTTATTAAAAATAATGGTATACCAAGTCTGATAAAAGCCAACTAATTAATTTGTGGTTACACTCTTCAGAGTTAACTGGTTTTCTTTTGATACAAAATGCATTATAAAGTTTGCTTGGTAGTTCTTAAGTCACAGTAGGTCCTTAAATATGTTTATTTTATTAATAACATCTCTTTATTGAAGTTTTGTATTAGAAATATACATTTTTAAAGAATTATTTATTTAATTTTATTTGCTGTTATCGTTTTATTTTTAAAAATTTGACCAGAGAGAGAGAGAGAGAATGGGAAAGTGAGACAGCAAACCACCAGGTCCAGAACCTGAACCATGGTCAGCCCTATGGGAGTCCAGCACCTTAAATACCACACTATCTGCCAGTCCCAGAAATATATTTCTGCAAAAATTACTATAATAATAATGGATACCACATCATTGTTCTCTGGTTTACATTAGGATGTTTGAGAGGTGCATTATTTTATTCTCTTTTGTATTTTCTTTTTTTTTTTTAGATAGAGAGATTTTTCCTATAGTATTTGTTCACTCGGCAGAGAGATAAAGAGACAGAAAGTGAGAAGTCTTCCCTCAGGGCGGATACCCATGCCACAATCCATTCTCCATTCTCTTGAGATCTTGGGCATGCCCATACACATGCCTGGTGCGAGTTTTAAGCCACTAGATCCAGAACTTGAACCATGGTTGAATACATAGGAGTCCAGCAACATAACTTTTAAGCTCTCTGCTTGTCCCCCCTTTGTATTATTATTATTATTATTTTTGAGAGAGATTTTTGCTATAGTGTGTGTGTGCTTGCTGGAGAAACAAAGAGAGAGACAGAGAAACAGGAAGCAAGAAATCATCCTCCCTGGGGGGGAGGGGTCTGACCACACTATAATACCTTCTCCTCCATTTTATTCTCGGGATTTCGGTCATGCACACGTACCTGGTGTGAGTTTTAAGCTGCCAGGTCCAGGACTTGAACTCCTGTTGACTATGTGGGATTCCAGTGGCTTAAGCACTATGCCATTTGCTGGTCCTGACTTAAGCACTATGCCATTTGCTGGTCCCACTCTCCTTTGTATTCTTAACATTCAATAATGATAGGTATTTTGTAGGTCCTCAGTACATTTAGATTAGATAGATTAGCATCCAAATCATAGATTTTACCTCATGGTTCTTACTGTAGTCTCCTAAAGAGATATCTTTCATGTCGTTATTACTAAAAATAGTTCAAAATATTTTAAATTCAAGAGAGAGAGAGATGAAATGTTTCAAAAATACTATTTTCAAATAATAGAGGCCATTTTGAATTTGAATAAAGAATACAATATCTATGTTTTATTGTGAGTATTGCTCTAAATCTCATAGATTTGTTTGAAACTACCTTTTCTTTTTACTTTTTAATTAATATATTTATATTCTTATTTTCCAAATTTTCACAAGTATTTTGTAGGATAATATTTTCTAGAATTTGAGCTTTTCAGATTACATTTTAATAGTTCATTTAATTTTATATATTATCATCGGAGAATATAGCCTATTAATTCTCTATTTATAAAACATCATTGGGACCAGCAGTTAGTATAATGGCTATGTTGCTGGACTCCCACGTAGTTGACCGTGGTTCGCGTCCCGGACCTGGTGGCTTGAAACACACAGGGCGTGTGTGCATGCGTGCCCAAGATCCCGAGAGGAAAATGGAGGAGAAGGAATTGCGACATGGCCATCCCCCCCTGGGGGGTGATTTCTGGCTTTCTGTCTCTCTGTCTGTCTGGCGAGCACAAGCGCCTATAGCGAAAACCTCTCAAAAAAAAAAAAAAAAATCACTGACCTAGTGCAGTGATGTAGTAGTGACAAAATTCTCTTTGATGTTATTATTTCACTGTTTCTTTAAAGCCACAGGGAAGATCAGTACTCATTTCCCAGGTTGACTTATACATGCTGAGCATGCATGTGTACTCAAAATCTTGGCTGACTGGGAAAGCTGGGAGTAGGGGAGACTGTGATTATGGCATGAGATCATGTTGAGGGTGCTTATCTTCTCTCTCTCGTGAAAGAAAAAAAATAAAAAGACTTAATTAAAAAAATGTAAAAGTATTGAGCCAACTATCTCTGTCTGTCTGGCGAGCACAAGCGCCCATACCAAAACCTCCTAAAAAAAAAAAAAAAAATCACTGACCTAGTGCAGTGATGTAGTAGTGACAAAATTCTCTTTGATGTTATTATTTCACTGTTTCTTTAAAGCCACAGGGAAGATCAGTACTCATTTCCCAGGTTGACTTATACATGCTGAGCATGCATGTGTACTCAAAATCTTGGCTGACTGGGAAAGCTGGGAGTAGGGGAGACTGTGATTATGGCATGAGATCATGTTGAGGGTGCTTATCTTCTCTCTCTCTCTCGTGAAAGAAAAAAAATAAAAAGACTTAAAAAAATGTAAAAGTATTGAGCCAACTAGGTGATGTGTGGTTAAGGTGGCTGGAATCTCACATGGCTGACTGCGTGGTTTGAGTCCCAATCTGGAGTATTTGAAGAACATACCAGGCATGTCTGTGTGTATGGACCTGTGTGTACACATTCCCAAAATCCTGAGAAGAAAATGGAGGAGAAAAAACTGTGGCATGGATAACCCCCAGAGAGTGAGTGCTTTCTCATTTTCTTTCTCTTTTTCTTTTTTTGGAGAGACAGAGAGACAGAAAGCGAGAAATCACCCCCCAGGGGGGATGGCCACACCGCAACCCCTTCTCCTCCATTCTCCTCTCGCGATCTTGGGCATGCATACACACGTGCCTGGCGTGAGTTTAAGCCACTGGGTCCGGGACACGAACCTCAGACGACTACGTGGGAGTCCAGCGACATAGCCATTACGCTATCTACTGGTCCCTTCTTTCTCTTTCTCTCTCCTTCTATCTCTCTCCCCCTCTCCCTTATGTCTCTATCAGTTGTGCAAATGCACCCTATAGCAAACTACAAAAGAAAAATAATAAGTATCAAGTTTATTTGTGGTCAAGTAGATGATTGATTGATGGATTGATTTTAGTTTTTGTTATATGACTCATGTGCTTGCCAGAGACAGTGAGAGACAAAGAGAGGAAAAGTGAGAAATCACCACACAGGGGAGAATGGTCACACAGCAATCCCTTTCCTCCCAGTCTTTTTGCAGGATTTTGGGCATGCATGTAAACATGCCTGGAGTGATTTTCAAGTCACTAGGTCTGAAGATTGAACCATGCTGCTGGCCCCTGGGATCCAGCAGCTCATACTCCATGCTTTCTACTGACTCTGATGATTTATTTTTTATTTTTATAATTTTCATGGATTGGAATAATGTCACAGATGTAAGGAATTATTCCATCTGAGTAAATGTTTAAATTTATATTAGTTATTGGGACTTCAAATCCACTCTAGCTGTTCTATTTTGAAAAACAAAATTTGTCACAATTGAAAGGAGACTGAATGTTGTATTTTCCCAATTATATTTCAGAAATAAATTAATTTTTGAATATTTGCTTTATATAGTTATTTATTATCTTATTCAACACATGAATGTTTAGGAGTATTACATTTTCTTTAAAATTTAGACTTTTTGAACTATCATTTTTTTTTCTCATTGCATGCTCTTTTCATAGATTCTATCGCTGTACTATAAGTATTCCCAGGACTGTTTTCAGTTACTTATAGTCGTCTAGGAATCTTTTGCTTATCTTTTATTTCCAACTTGTCCTTATCACTTTATTGTATCTTATTTTTATTTTAGTTTTTGTAAACAACATATGTGTGGATTTTGTTTTTACCCATTCTAACAATTATCTGTCTTTAATAGGAAATTCAGCCTGTTCACATTTTGTGTAATAAATGATATAATTGTTTTTATGCCTTGCATTTTATTTTATGTTGGATATTTATTTTACTTTGCTATTGTTTCTCTTTTTCTTTTTATTATTTTGCTGACTTTAATATATTTATATTACTTCATTTTTGCCTTGCTAATTATGTTCTACTTGCTTTTCAATATGGTAGTACTTATCTTTCCATTCTATGTAATCATAATTTAATACAACATTTTTCTTTATTATATCAATAAAAACAAATGGAATACCTCTGACCACAATCTAAGATGAAAGCTTTAGAAATTATTAACTTCAGCAAATCTCCTATCTTATGTCTCTTGTGTTATTCAGGGCATCATAAGCTATTCTATGAGAGGAAAAATGTTCAAATCTCAGTTGTTTACCATGCTAAAGTTTTATTTTTCAGCTATGCAAAGTCTGTAGGAGTTTCAG
Source organism: Tupaia belangeri chinensis (assembly GCF_000334495.1). NCBI lineage: Eukaryota > Metazoa > Chordata > Mammalia > Scandentia > Tupaiidae > Tupaia > Tupaia belangeri. Next base: position 2,395,082 of record NW_006159481.1, on the reverse strand, counting down.
CAGCTGTGAAGGAAGTTCCTTCAGAGTTGGAGTGATCTAAGGTATTGCTATAGCAAAGGAAGAGAGCTGAAGCATCAAGAATGTGTGTATATGCCTCAGTTCCACACACATTCTGTTGTCCTGAAAAATCACATGGCTTGACCTATCATAAGGAAGTCTGGAAAATATTGTGTTCCCAAAAAGGAAATTATATAAATACACAGAATTGTATTGCTTACCTTCTGCCCTTCTGACATCTGTATTTTTTGAAGTAACTAAAAACTTTCAGTTTCAGGCTAGTATAGTTGTCCCTCAGTATCTGTGAGGGTATATGTGAATGCTGGGTCCCTTAAGTCAGCCCTCTGTATCTGTGTTTTGGAAATTTGCAGTGGGTTAAGTCTGTGGATATACAACCAGAGAATATATGGTGGGGACAGTATTGCTCTCCATATATCTCTAGTTTCTAAGTAGTTGCATAGGAGTTTTAGAAGGAAATAGGAATGAGAGGGTTAATATATTTTTTAAAGTGAAAAACGGAATTAGGAATTAGGAAATCAATAGGTATCGGGGAGGATACCACAGTTGATTTACAGTATTTGCCTATAAAAGTGATGGGTCAGGAACATAGAGTTCAACCAAATGGAACAGGAAGATCACCTGCTGGCCGCATTCTCAGTGGCCTTCATTGCTGGTTCCTCTTCATGACAGTGATGGACTGGTAAGAAAAGTTGCATACAAAAACCCAGAATAGATTGTACATGTCATAAGTTGGTGGTTTAATTAGCCCTGCTTTAAGATAATTATGACAAGAAATAGGGGAAAGCATCAGGCAAAGGGTGAAGTTTCAGTAAGTGCTTTAACATAAGAGGAACTTCAAGCCTGGGAGCTTGAGAACTTCTTGGTTGTTGCTCATTTATGGCACCTCACATAACATGGTTCAGGTCAGTGTAAATGAACAACTGCTAGTGGGCTTAACTATATAGAAGGAAACTCTTTGACTTGGAGAAGATTTTGTAATTTGACTTTATCAGCATGGGGCTACTTGTGGCCTTGAAATCTTTCCTGTCCTGTGTACTGCTACCAAGGTGATTAAGTTTATCACAAGACAATAGGGTAGTTAGAATCAGAATTCAAAAGTTGTTTTAAAATATTTTTCCTATTCATTTACACACACATACACACACACTTTTTGGTACATATGCACACAGGTAGAAATGTTTGGGCTATCATTTTCTTTCCCATTTTTTAGATCAATGTCTTTATTCAGTTCTTACCTAGTTAAAAGAATGTACCAAATATACTCTTGAAGTCTGAAATTTGCATAATGTTATCTTTATTTTTGATATATATATGCTATTTTGGTCCAATGATTCTTGAGAGTCAAATTCTTCTCTCTGAGTCAACTGTAATCTTCTAGTGGATCAACTACTGTGATCCACTTGTAGGTGCTGTTTGATTGTCTTGTGTGTGTAACAGATAGAAAAAAATCTGATCATTATTCTCTAATCAGAATTGTTCTTTCTACTGGGACATTTTGAAGAAACCCTGGTTATAGTGATGATTCAGAAAATTCATAAAATTCCTAAATGATGTGTCTAAGGACTATTATAATTAATCTTGCTTAAATCTCAATGAGTCTTTACAAGCTGAAGAACTCATTTTTTTCCTTATTATAAAGATAAATAATTTTTTATTGTTTGCTTACTCATCATTATTTTTCTATTGCTTTTGCTAATTCTGGAATTTTCATACTTGAATGTGACATTTTCTGAAGCTAGTCTCCAAGTTTCTTGTCTTTTGCTTTATTGGTTCCATTTTTTCCAAGTTTCTTGTCTTTTGCTTTATTGGTTCCATTTTTCTTTATCTTGCCATGTTTTGGAATTGCACTTGACATTCTAATCCACTCATTTACAGTATTGATCATCATCTTTTTTTTAGTTTGTTGATTGATTTTAAATTATAAAATTATTTGAATGTAATGTTATAGGCCCAGCCTCTATGGCTGCCCCTCAAGATGACTGGAGGTATTATATTGTCTCCTGAGCTCTCTCAGTGAATATGTGATCAAGAATATCATCTATAGGTTCAGC
>NW_006159481.1:2367333-2392982 GCF_000334495.1 Tupaia belangeri chinensis | reverse complement strand
GGCTATGTCGCTGGACTCCCATGTAGTCGACAGCGGTTCGAGTCCCAGACCCGGTGGCTTAAACTCACTCTGGTGCATGTACCCAAGATCCTGAGAGGAGAATGGAGTAGAAGGCATTGTGGTGTGGCCATCCCCCCTGGGGGGTGATTTTTCGCTTTCTGTCTCTCTGTCTCTCTCTGTTTTTCTGGCATGCGCACACGCCCTATAACAAAAACCTCTCTAAAAAAAAAAAAGAATATCCTCTATGGTTGTGCAGTTGTCACACTGTACAAGAATTAGCACTAAGGAAGCGATTATGGGCAGAAAATAGTTCACCAGATAAGTCCCTTGTCTGCTTCCAGACCCTCAGAATCAACCAGGATTAAAGGAGAACAGCATGTCTGTCATCTCAGTTTCGGGAAATGCTATCGTAAACCTATTTAGTTGCTCTTTCAGGTTGCTGCTAGTGTGCCTATTTAAATGATGGTTTATTATATAAGGAAGAATAAAAGAAAGGTATGAGTAGAAAATATGTTCTATGTTGACATCTTGCTAAAATCTACACATTTTACTGTTATTAAAGAACACTTTGTTAGATATAGAAATGCTTTATCATATATTCTGTAAATATATTTATCATAATTATTTACATATTATTCCTGCATGTTTGTTTATATTTTGGGAGAAAGTTTGATATGTGTAAAAGGGGGGTTGTGTTTATTGCCATATATCATTTTAAAATTTCAAACAGTAAACTGTACCAAAATCTCCTTTATGATTTCTGGATTTGACAAAAAGTTAGATTATACTATACTAACTATTCAATAGTTCTTAACAAATGTTCATGGAGACATAAAGACTTTTTCTGTTTCATTCTATTAATTGCATAATATTTCAGTATGTTATAAATACTTAAACTGACTTTGTATTAGTCTATGCTTTTGGTATTTTCACATTTTTTTGAACAATGTAATACTGAGCATTTTGTAAATACATCTTTTAACAGAGATAACACCTGTTTCTTGAATATCTACAAGGAGTTGTACTGTGTTTAAGTATCCAGGGATCAGAGAGAAAATTATATATTTATTCAATTTCCTAAAAATTATATTTCTGGGTTGAATTGCATGTTACTTGAAAAATTTTAAAACATTGCCAAAACTCTTTACAAATATCTACTTATGTAATTGTCAACAGTATGAAATATTACCTGTTTCTTCACACTTGTGTTTATAGTAGATAGTGATAGTTTTTAATACTGTCAATTTTGAAAATGAAAAATGATAATGCCTTGATGCTTTAATTTGAAATTTCATTTGAATGTGATTGAGCATCTTCCCATATGCTAAATTATTATAAGTTCTTAAGTAAATTGCTTCTTTTTAACCAGGGCATTTGTCTTTTGCTTATTACTTTATAAAAGTTCTTCATACGTTAAAACATAGTAACTTTTTGTCATGTGCATTAAACATTATTTTTTCCAGTATATTAATCTAAACTCAGTGACAGGAGAATCCACATTAGATAAAGGAGAAAAGGATAGCATGTACAGTTTTAATGGCTTACGGACCCTTTACCTGAGCTGAGGAACATAGTGCAACCTGAGCTGTGTGAATTACTCCATGAAACCTACCAGAAGGCTCTTGCTCCTTCCTAACCTGAAAGCTACTTGCTGGATTGGAAAGCAGCCATTCTATAGCTTCGCCTAGAACCATGCAGTCTCTACTATCACTGTACATTTAACTGGGAGCTGAATTGAGTTCTTCCCTAAGTACAATTGCATAATGAAACTAAATAACACCCAGAGGGCTAGTTGCAGTAGACAACTAGGTAAATACACAGATTCTGTGTAGAGAAAAGACACTTGAGAAGCAGGTTGTAATAAATTATGTGATAGTCATCCATTTGATTTTGTTGTCTTCATAGCCACATAGACATTTTATCATCTAAACCAACATGTTCCTACTAGAAAACTTTTATTGTGCTATTTTCATAAAGTCAACACTTTTTCTAAGACTATAGAAATGTTTTTTATCAACGTTATTTAAAATATATTTTGAAATATTTGAAATATATTTTGAAATTTTTGAGGTTTACAAAAACATACAGACTATGAGAAACTCCTATGTATTATCTGGATGATTCATCAATTAACTAATCTTTCTTATGTACTTGGTATAAAATACATTAATCTGTTTTATTGAAGTATAATTCACAAAATATAAGATCCACTTGTTTTTAGTAGATAATGTACTATTTTTGATAAATATATAGAGTTGTGCAACAATTGCTACAATCTTGTTCTAGAATTTTTTTATTACCTGTTTGCAGGTATTTCCTGTGAGCTATGTTAAAGCATTTTGGATCTCTAGAACTATAAGATAATAAATTTGTACGAGGATCAGCAGATGGCATAAAGGTTACATTGATGGACTCCCACGTAGTTGGCCATGGTTCATGTCCCATATCTGGTGGCTTAAAACTCACCCTGGGTCATGACTTCATGTATGCCCAAAATCCCAAGAGGAGAATGGAGGAGAAAGGACTGTGGTGTGGCCCACCCCCCCTGGGGGGGTAATTTCTTGCTTTCTCCCTCTCTGTTTCTCTCTGTCACTTTGGCGAGTGCATGTGCCCTATAGCAAAAATCTCTCTCAAAAATAAATAAATATATTTGTGCAATTTTAAGCTATTAAATTTGTGGTGTATTGTTACAGCAGTAATAGGAGACAAATACACTGAATTATGCAATACATTTATGTTAGTTTTGTAAGAAATTGCCAGTCTGTTACCAAGTGCACACCACCAATTATAAAGGCTCTAGCTTCTTCACTTTTTTAAAACACGTTTTATTGCCTATCTTTTTCCATTATAGCCCGTCTGCTGGATGTAAAATGATATCTTAGTTTTGTTTTTACATTCATATCCAAAATGGCAAATAACATTAATCATATTTTTATGTTCTGATTAGACCTGATCATAATGTACTTCTTGGTTGAAATGTTTATTGAGTCTTTTGCCTGATTTAAAATTAGATATTTGTTTGGGACCAGTAGTTAGCGTAATGGCTATGTCGCTGGACTCCCACGTAGTCGACCGCGGTTCGCATCCTGGACCCGGTGGTTTAGAACTCACGGCGGGCGCGTGTGTGTGCATGCCCAAGATCCTGAGAGGAGAATGGAGGAGAAGGGATTGCGGTGTGACCATCTCCCCTGGGGGGTGATTTCTCGCTTTCTGTCTATCTCTCTCTGTCTGTCTGGTGAGCACACGTGCCCTATCGCAAAAACCTCTCCAAAAAAAAAAAAAAAAAAAGATATTTGTTTTACTGAGTTGTAAGAAACGCTAGGCCTGGAAATGTGATTTACAAATGTTTTATCCCTGACTAGGATTTCTCCTTTCACTTTTTTAGTAATCTTTTTTGAAGCATAAGCATTTTTAATTTTAAGGCCCAGTTTATTGAATTTTCTTTTATCTCTTTTACTTTTAAAGTCATATCTAAGAAACTATTGTCCAAAGCAATGTTGGAAATATTCACTTCTATATTGTCTTCTAATAGTTTTAAAATTTTGCTTCTATATTTAAGTATGTGATACATTTCGAGTTAATTTTTTTGTATGGTATCAGGTCAAAGTTTAAACTCATCCTTTGGCATATGAATTTTCAGTTTCTCAGTTCTGTTCTATTGACCTCCACGATTACTCTCAGTACTTCTCTTTCTTCATTGTTATAATTTTGTAGTAAATTTTGAAACTGGAAAGTGTATATAGTCCAACATTATTCTTCTAGTTAAGTGTTTTGGTCCTGGCATAGTGACACAGCTGTAGTGCAGCCCTGCATTGCCAGAAGCGGTAGAGAATGTCAAGGTTCAGCTCTTAGGACTGCTTGTACACAATGGGCATGCACACACATGTCCATAATCCTGGCTGGTTGAAAAGATGGACGGGGAATGGTTTGCTGTGTTAGACCCTGTGGAGGATACTTATCTCTCTTCCTTAAGGAAAATAAATTTTATAAAAAGAGTGTTTTGATATTTTTATATTCTTTTCATTTTCATGTATATTTTAGAATCACCTTATCTTTTTTTACTCTATAAAAGTTCTTTATACAGTAACAAATAGTAACTCTCTCATGTCAGTTTCTTCAGAGAAGCTTCTCAAAGACGCATCTAGGATTTTGATAGAATTTGTGTTGAATTTATATATCAATTTGATAAGTACTACCATCTGAGTAATGATCGTCTTTATTGATGAACATGGAATATCACTACATTTATTTTTAATCATTTAAAATTTCTTTTAGTAGCATTTAGTGGTTTCAAAGTGTAAATTTGGACTTCTTTATTAATTTTACTTCTACATATTTTATTGGCAATATATAGAAATATGACTAATGTTGTGTGCTGAGCTTCTGATGTGGCCACACTTGCTTATTAGTTCTAATAGTTTCTTAGTGGATTTGATTTGTGTCATGTGTGAATAGGACAAGGCTACTTCCTTTCAGTTTAAATATTTTATTTCTACTTCATCCTCGATTGCACTACCTAGAACAGCTAATGCAGTGGTTAACAGAAATTTAGACATAATATACTATTCTTCCCAATTATAGAGCAAAATGTATAATATATATATATATATATAGAGAGAGAGAGAGAGAGAGAGAGAGAGAGATTTTTTGCTATAGGACTTGTGTGCTCGCCAGACAGCCAGAGAGAGACAGAGAGACAGGAAGCGAGAAATCACCCCCCAGGGGGATGGCCATGCCGCAATCCCTCTCCTCCATTCTCCTCTCAGAATCCTGGGCACACATGCACACGCACCTGGCATGAGTTTTAAGCCACCGGGTCCAAGACTTGAACTGCGGTAGACTACATGGGAGTCCAGCGACATAGCCTTTATGCTAACTGCTGGTCCTATGGTTGGTATTTTTTTGAGAGAAATTTTTGCTGTAAAGTGCATGTGCTTGCCTGAGAGACAGACATAGAGACAGAAAGCAAGAATCACTCTCCCAGGGGGTGAATGGCCACAATGAAATCCCTTCTCCTCCATTCTCCTTTCTGGTTTTCGGTCATGTGCACACATGTGTCCAGCATGTTTGAAGCAACAGGGTCTTGGGCTCAAGCTGTAGTCGACCATGTGGGAGTCCAGTGCCCCAACCACTATGCCATCTTTTGGTGCCAGAATGTAGTATAGTTTTTCAGTACTAAGTAGAATGATAACTTGTGAGTTTTCTATAGATACCCATTACCAGGTTGAGAAGTTCTATTTCTAATATTTTCAGGGTTTTTTTTCCCTTTTAATACTATGAAATGATTTTCTACATCTTTTGAAATGATTATATATGGTTGTTTCCCTTTAATCTGTTAATATAGTATTCGACATTAATTAATTTCCAGCTATTAGTTCTATGTGTGACTTTTCATGACAATTCTTACTCACTTTTTTATACTTTTTATGTTGTTGGGGTTTATATTTAGTTGAGAACTTTTGCATCAATATTCATGAAAATATTGTTTTATAGTTTATTTTTCTAGTGCTATCTTTGGTTTGTTTTACCAATTCTTTTGTTTAGTTTTGTATCAATTATTAAGATATATGTGCTAATATTTCTAGCAATGATTGGGAATTTATCTCTTTTTCCTTTACATCTATAAACTTACATACTACTCAACTATGACAACAGCTACATAATATTTAGATGTGTTACATTATCAGGTTGAATTGAACTTTCTTTCTGTATTAGAGACCTCAGTGTATTTATTTATTTATTTTACTTTTGCTATAGGGCACGTGCGCTCGCCAGACAGACAGAGAGAGACAGAGAGACAGAAAGTGAGAAATCACCCCCCAGGGGGGATGGTCACGCCGCAATCCCTTCTCCTCCATTCTCCTCTTGGGATCTTGGGCACGCACACACATGCGCCCGGCGTGAGTTTTAAGCCACCGGGTCCGGTACGCAAACCTCGGTCGACTATGTGGGAGTCCAGCGACATAGCCATTACGCTAACTGCTAGTCCCCCCAGTGTATTTTTAAAAACATTTGGTCTTATATTCTACTTTACCACACCAGTTATTTTGTATGTGTGATTTATGATATTTTTCTTTTACATTTACCCTTCTTTGTCTTTATATTTAAAGTGTGTTTCTTATAAATAGCATGCAGGTCTTGTTTTTGCTGCTATTATTCATTTTGACAATCTCAATATTTTTCCTAGAGTATGTAGGCTATTACTTTTTATGTAAGAACTGATAAAACTTTATTTCTCCTCTGTTTTGGATCAATTATGTATTTTGAATATTTAAATTTTTTCTTAGGATTTTCTTCCTTATTGATTTTTAGTTGTGTAGTGTGCTATCAGTATATTATCAGTTATCCTAACCTACAGAGTGTGATAATCATCATTGGTTTATTACAGTCTCACACGTTAGTACTCTTACTGCTTCATAAACTATGTAAGAGCCTTATATAGTTCAATTTCAGTAACCTCTCCTGTGTTTGTTATTTTTAGGATATATTTTACTTCTATATATATTTTAAAGCCCAGAAAAAACAGTTGTCATATTTACTTTAAGTGGTCAGGATTTCTATGTTTACCTTTGAATGTTCTTTTAGTCTTTTCTGCAGTTTCATACTTCCATCCTTGATTTGTTCCCCTCAGTCTGTTGGATTTTCTTTATAGTCTTGTAATGTAGTTCATCAGACAGAAATTCTCTTAGCTTTTTCTTCAGAAGTCTGAATTTGTTTATTTTATCTTTATTTAAAAGTATTTTTGCTGATTATGAAAATGAACTTGGAAGTCATTTTCCATTTCACACTTTAAAGATGTTGCTTTACTATTTTGGAGCTTTATAGTCTGTATTGAAAAGTTACCAGCAGGACCATAAGATGGCATGATGATTATATTGCTGGATTTCCACAGAATCAACAGCAAATCAAGTCCCAGACCCAGCGGTTTGAAACTCACATCAGGCGTGTGTGTCCATGCCCAAAATCCCAAGAGGACATTGGAGGAGAAAGGATTGCCATGTAGCCATCCTCCATCCTGGGAGGTCATTTCTCATTTTCTGTCTCTCTTGTCTCTTCAGCAAGTGCACGTTCCCTATAGCAAAAAACTCTAAAAAAACAAAGTTACCAGAAGTTTTACTGATTTTCACTTACATATTTTGTATTTTTTAATTTTTAAGAAATTATTGATGTAATAATTACACTTATGTATGAAGTATGGTATGATGGTTTGATACTTATAAACATTAAGTAATGATCAAATAGTGATAAGTAGCATATCCATAATCTCACTTATTATTTCTTTGCTATCAGAACATTAAAAGTCTTCTCATATAGCTATTCAAATAAACATTGCTATTATAATTAATCACTTTACTGTGCGTTAGAATATCATAATTTATTTCTTCTATCTACCTATAACATTGTATCCATTGACAAACCTCATTTTTATTGAAATTTGAAGGAACATTGTCATAGTTCTCTACCTGTTGTTTGGACCTTTTTTCATTTATTTTGATATTTTTGCATTTTGATTATAATGCACCTAGTGTTACTTTCCTGTTACAGAATTTATTGAGTTCTTCATTTTGTAGCCTGTTTTGAAATACCTCTAGAAAATTCTCAGTCTTTATTTATTCTGCTGTTGTTTTTCTGCAATCTCTTTTCTTTCTTCCTGCCATTTCCAATTGCTTCCATTTCACTACTTGATCATGATTCTTATACCTGTTATTTTCTTTTTTTTTAGAGAGAGAGAGAGAGAGAGAGATTTTTGCTGTAGGATACATGTGTTTGCCAGAGAAACAGTGAGAGACAGACAGAAAGTGAGAAATAACCACCCTGGTGGATGGCATGCTGCAATCCCTTCCCTTCCATTGTCCTCTCAAGATTTTGGGCATGCACACACACACACACACACGGTGTATTTCAAGCCGCCAGATCTGGTACTCGAATCGTAGTTGAGTATGTGGGAGTCCAGCGACATAACCATTACATCAACTGCTGGCCCCATATCTGTTATTTTCTTACCCCTTTCCCCAAAACGTTTTTCTCTTAGTCCTTCAGGTTGAGTGTTTTCCTTCACCCTGACTTTGGATTCACTAATCTACCAAGGAATTCTTAATTGCAGATATCATATTATTTTATACCAGAAATAAACATTTGATTCTTTGTAAGTTTAATTTTTAGTTAAAATTTCCCATCTCTCAGTCAACTGCAGTGTTGCAGTGGTAACACAATTCTCCATAAAGCTAAGGCCACATAGGAAGGTTGCGGGTTTTTGACCTGTTGTCTCTCTATAGATACCAGGTGTGCACAAGCCAGTGATCCAGGCTGTCTAAGGCTGGGGTTATATGGTGGCAGGAGGATCCTGCTGGGAAAGACCCTCTCCTTCTCTCTCTGTCTCTCTCTCTCTATCTCTCTCTCTTTCATGGAAAAAAATAATAAAACTTAAACAAATTTCCTATCTCTTCATATATTCTATCATTTATTAAGTTCTAAAATATAGTAATTATAGTTACTAATTTCATCTTCTCTTCAATAAGTAATTCTTTGTAATTTCTCCTTTTTTATTTTTATAAGGAGAGGGTTATTTAATAGATCTTGTATTTGGTATGTCTTTAAGTTTCATTTAGAAAGTCTTGCTGTAATATTCCTCCACATAGGGTAAACTTGTTTTTGAGCTAGTAGATGAAATAATGACATATAATCTCATTAAGACCTGGTTGTATAATTGTTAGAGCTGATCCTGAGATTTACTGTCTTAGTGGGCATACTTAATGCTCTTAGAGCATGGCCCTTATTTCTTGGATGTGTGTTCCTTTTTGTTTCTTGAAGGAAAATCTGGACTGTTTCCCTGTACCTGAGCATGACTTGAATTTAATCCCTTTTCCCCAGTTTTAAAAGGCTCTTCTTGGGGCTGGCAAGTGGCATGCTGGTTAAAGGCACTGGACACCCACATGGCTGACCATGGTTCAAGTCCCACACCTGGCAACTTTCTTTCTCACTCCCAGCCCCCCTTGCTCTGTCCCTCTTGGTTCAAATTAAAATAAATAAATAACTAAATAAAGTTAAATAAAATAATTCTTTTTTTTAAAGAAAGCTGTTCTCATCCCCAGTCTACTTGTTAACAATCCATTTGCAAAGAGTTAATGGATTTCTTAGTCTTCATTCATGTGAGCACCCAAGTTATTAGAGTTGGACAATGACATAATGGGAAGCTGTACCCAGATATCAAGTTCTTCTTTGTGTTTTTGTTTTCTTTACAAGACCTTCAGGACTCCCCCAGTTTAGTTACCCCAAACTCGATTTTTAGGTCTCCAGTTTTCTAAGTTTGCTTTCCTCTTCTTGGGCTTTAATCTTCTGTGCTGCAAGTTCAAATATGGCTTTGGGATAAAGCTGAGGTAACTGCAGAATTAATTCTGTAAACTTACTTTCTGTTAGATTCTAATCCAGCAAGTTTTTCTGTGCTGGATATTCTTAATTACCTTAAAGGTTTTGTTTTTAAATATGTATTTTACCCATTTTTTAATAGTTTTAAGTGGGAAGCATTGTTCTACATATTCTGTTATTGCTAGAACTTGAATTTCATTTTCAATAGTACTTTTATCTCTTTATTTCTTGTATATCTGTGGTCACATAATTTTTCCCATTACTATTGTGGATATTGTGATTATTGCATATTTTTTATATCTTCCAAGTAATTTTCATTGTCTACATTATGGTTTTTTATCAAATAATCTGTACTTTGTTCTATTTATCTATGAAATTGTAGTTTTATATTTTATTTTAGTAATGTATAGATTTATATTAATCGTGCCTTTATTCAATTTTATCCAGCCATGATTGCTGTTCTCTTTGTAAATTTTTTTCTAAATATTAATGTTTTTACTTTGAAAATAAAGTATTTGTAGATATAAATATAATGACTATGGGGCCAGCAGGTAGCATGGTGGTTATAGTGCTGGACTCCAAGCTGGTTGTCCATGCTTCGATATTGCAACTTGAAAATCATGTCACGCTTATGTATGTGCATGCCCAATTCCCAGGAGAATGCAAGAGAAAGGATTGTGTCATGGGCATTCCCCCAGGGGAGATTTCTCATATTCTCTCTCACAGTCTCTCTCTAGCGAGTGCAACATCTTTAAAGAAAAAAAGTAAAGTTTTATTTGGTTTTGATATATTTAATGTTGAACATGCTTATTGTTACACTTACAAACAATCCATTATTTCATATCCATATGTCTTGATTGAAAGATTAATTTAAAAATTATGATCAAGATTATCTTTTTTATTTGTTCTTATTTCTCAATATTGGCCATTATAATAAACAAGTAGGGCCTAAGCCATAAGTAATTCAAGTTTTCTACCACTCTACCAATCTTAGAAAAGGTTCAATGGATAATGAATTGTGGTTCAAATATTTTATAATATCACTTATTTTATTCTGCTTATTTATCCTGTTAAAATATTGTGGAGGCACATTAAATGGACTATAGTTTGTAAACATATTTCTAGTAATTTTTATAATCTATTTTAATCCAATAGTTTTATTCTATGAACTCATATATATATAGTGAATTTTAACTTTTTAGAAATGAGAACATTTGAACAGAGACTAATTTTTCATGAATTTTGTAGAGGAGGTCGCATTGACTGTTCTTCCTAGCTACCATATGAATTTCTCTTACACTACTTGGTCCAAATTTTATTACACTTAACAGATCTTATTTAGGCTATATGAAATTATTTTCTAATTACTAAGAAGATAAAATATAATTCATTTTGTTGTTTTGGCTTTTTCACTTGCATTTTTTGAAGACTTTCAGGGAGAATGGGAATAAACATTTCTGAAGTTTTGGTTGTGTTCTTTTTTTTTTTTTTTTTTTGGAAAGGTTTTTGCTGTAGGGTGCATGCACTCGCCTGAAAGACAGAGAGAGACAGAAAGTGAGAAATCACCCCCCTGGAGGGATGGCCACAGCGCAATCCCTTCTCCTCCATTCTCCTCTTGGGATCTTGGGCACACAGCACACACGCCTGACGTGAGTTTAAGCCACTGGATCCGAGACTCAAACCATGGTCGACTACATGGGAGTCCAGCGACATAGCCATTATGCCAACTGCTGGTCCCAGTTGTGTTCTTATTAACATCCTCAATTGTCCTTCCTACAAAGGGAGGAAGATAACATATACTTAGATGGAGTAATTTGACTAACTTTTTGTTATCTTGTGGAATTATTTTCTAAAATGTCTTCACATGTTTTAGAGGTAATGAGTTATTTTTCTGGAATAGTTTTAAAAATTTATTAAAATGACACAAGAAATCAAATGAAAACAACCTCTATCTTTATCATGTTTCTAATATGTGCTAGACACTATGATATATGTTTGTCATAATGATTCCATTTTTATTATTATAATAGCCTGTGAACTTGTTTTATTTTTGATTGCTTATTTATCTGTTTTTATTTTTTCCATTGAACACATGCACTCACCAAAGAAAGACAGAGAGAAGGAGAGTAAGAAATAACCCCAAAGAGGATGATCATACCACAGTCCCTTGTCCTCCATTCTCATCTTGGGAATTTGACCATGCATGTACAGGTAGCCCGCATGATTTTTTTTTTTAAAGAATTATTTATTTAATTTTATCTATTCATTCATTTATTTTAATTTGACCAGATAAACACACACACAGAGAGAGAAAGAGAGAGAGAGAGAGAGACAGAGAGAGAGAGGGAGGGAGAGAGAGAGAGAAAGTGAGAAAGCAAGTGACTTCTCTAAAGTGTCATATAGCCATACAAATAAATATAAACTTGGTAGTTTCTGGAAGAAAGGGGCACTATACCTAATACCTTTTCAATATGTATTGTTTAAATTTACTCAAATTTTGTTTGATAATGGCTTTCTGGATTGGCTGTTAAGCTCTGACTATCAAGAAGTTTTTCTTTATTATTTGTATTTTTGCCACATTTTGCTATATTTTTCTCATTTGTGTCTGCATTCTAACCACTTAATATTTTCCACTATCTCCTCATGTTTTTTACATACATGAGAATATTAAAATCTTGAAAATTTTAACTACCTTTTCAAAACATATTATTTATAATACATACTTTTGATCATTAGACTGTTTTATTAATGGGTTTCTGCTGGGTCTTATAATTTCTTATTTTCAAAGCAGAGAAATGTGTGTGTGTGTGTTTACTTTACAGTCCACTGGTCTTAAAATATTTGCAAAAGCTAAAGGATATACATTGCTAAGTATGTCATCTAGGCAAGAATAAATAGTCTTGTGGATAAATCCTAATAGCCATTACAGATGAATATTTTATTCTATTTTTTTCCAACTTTAAAGGATGCCATCTTTTTATATAGCACTGTATTCTTCTTTAAGTGCCAGTAATATCCATGCTGTCTTCACTTTCTTCAAGAAATTTCAGGAAGACTCTTGTACTAACTCTTGAGGTAAGAAAAAAATAAGCAATTACATCAAGCTACAAGAGATACATATTAAATACAAATATGCCTCCAAGTTTATCATTCCAAAAATATGAATATTGGATTCTAAGAATATTGTATTTTTCATTGCCAAATTCAGTGCTCAGGGAGAAAGGCACATGATAAAACAACATATGAGTAATGAATGCCAATTACCACTCAAAGGACCAAACACAAATTTTCAGAAAGAGTATAATATACAATCAGGAAACTAGGACAAAATTGTGTTTTCATTGTAGAGAAACAATTTAAATCTTGCTACATTTACACATGTTGATGGAAAAATATGTAGCTGAATGACTGTCAGTACAGATGGATTTGTCTATAAATGGATAAATTTTGGAAAGATTTTAATGATCCACACTACTTTGCTTTTAATGAGCTACATCAACGTGTTTACCTCAACAATGTAATGAATTCAGAAAATCTTGAACTTGAATCCTTATTTCGGTCTTTTATGCTTATGTATAAAATTACATCTTTTATATATCTACCAGAAAAGGATATATTTCTACCAAGCATATTGAAATAAATAAAAATGTAAATATTATGTAAATATATTACTAACTTTATATCAAATTTTATTGCTCATGACACTTTTGAATATTAAAATATTAAGACCACTGTTGTTTAATATCAAGTAGTTTCTTAATATATGTTAGGTATTTATACAACTTTGAAATTTAAAATCCACAATTGTATACAGAATTATAATAAAGATCAGATCAGATTGCCGATTAATGATATAAATTGTATAAAGATTTGGGCATATGAATCTAGTACGTACAGATCAACTCATACAAAAACTCCAGATGTTTTACATGCTAACGTTCCAGATTTCTGATCCAAAATGATGTTGCTTAATATATGTCTATGTTTATGAATTTCATACTTTCATCAAAGTATTTGGAACAATGCTAATAGGAAGTATAAATGCACTTTATTAGCAAAAACAGCAAAACTGGATGAAAAGGCTTAAGATTACAAACCTTCTGTGTCCGAGGTGCATTAGTTGGGTTCCCTTCTAATGTCTACCATGTTCTTACAGCTTTATATAGCATTTTATTTCTGTAGTAGTATGTAAATAGGTGAGGGTTTCAAAGATAAGATATTTACAATAGACTGTAACTACTGCTATAGATAATGGTTGAAAATTCAAACTGAAGCTGAGTAATGAGTTTGAAGGCATTTTCCATCATAGAATGAGATTAAAATTAAGCTTACTTCTAGAGCTTCTGGGCATGGAAGCATCCTTGTTTGACCAACATCTGTATCAAAGTTAGATGCTATCAAATAGGTCTTCGGAGAATGTAAAACAAATGAATTTTATTGTCATCCCAAGATAGAGGAAATAAGTCAATTCTTTTCAAACTCCTGGTAGCTTCTAGCACTTGTACAGTGGCCCAAAGACTGAAAATATATCTCAAATTACTGCTTTATCACAGAAAGTCATAGGATGAGTCAAAGCATTCTAAGTTCTTAGTTTAGATCTTTGGAAAGTGAGTGCTGGCAGTAGTAGAAACACATTCTCTATCACTCAGTGGTCACTGAAAATGGTAGAAAATGTGATAGGTATTAACTCAAAAGACTCTTAAATCTGGCCCCAAACCTTATTTTATAGCCAGCATCTTACCAGTCTTAAATATATAGCTGTGATTCTATGTTTTTCTCTTTTCCATACGCACAGTTGATTTTTCTCGTCTTCTCATTCTTTGCATGTGCCTTCATTGCCCATCATTTTTTTCAGAGATCTTTTATGGCTTAACTATCTGTAAATCAACAATCTGTGAACTAAGAAGGCCTATCAGTTAAGAAATTGCAATGACTCAAATTGATGATCCAGTTTAATTTGCCAAGCATCTTCACTGATTTCATCTATGAATCAATTTGCTGCCAAAAATGTATTTGTATATTTTATTTCCACTACAAGTTAAACATTGATTTTTCTCCCAAAGATATTTGGTTTTTAATAAACTATCCTAGGTGACATAAAGGAAATTTTTCTGAGCTATTGGTAAATAGTTTGATTTAGGAAATTTGTACAAGAATCTTATTTTAAATAAAGGCAAAGTTTTTAGTTATCATTTAGATTGATGTTTTGGGAAGTAGTATTGTAACCAAGAAGCTTTTCTTATATTGTTTAATTGATGTATGTGATAGAAATAACATGGGTAGGCAATGCTATGTCACTATTTTAAACACCAGTTAGCATAAAAGGCAAATGCTTAATTATTACAGCTTTTGTGTGTGAAAATATTAACATCATTATTATTAACTAATATTAAACTTCATAACTTTAGGCTTTTATTAAATTTTGGTGCTGAATTGATAATGATAACAAAAGGTCCTATAGAAATCTCTATTTCAGCATGAATTTTCATAATATATATTTATTTAGATTTTCTAACTGTATATATAGAATATTTATAGAATAGTTTATATATAGTTTATTTAAATATATATAATAGTTTATATATATAGTAGATGTAGATACAAAATTTTATATATAGTTTATATATATATAATAGTCTATGTATATATATATAGTAGATGTAGACACAAAATTTTATATATAGTTTATATATATATATATAATAGTTTATATAGATAGATAGATAGATAGTAGATATAGATATAAAATTTTATCTTCCTTCAAAGTTTCTCATTGACTTTATTCAGGATAATCTTCCTTTCTATTGACCACTATATGCACATATTGTTTGTACCCTGCAACTTGAAATTTTTCAAAAAGTAAACATTTAGTTTACCTCAATCCCACATGTGCGTATCTTATCCCTTCACATCATTTGGTTCCCAGTGAACATGAAACATCTGAAAAATATAGTGGTTTCTTCTCGATGCTTTAACAGTTGACCACAAACACGGTTGCCTTAAAAAACACACATTTATTCACTTACTTCAGACCTAAAATCAGGGTATCAGTTCAGCTGTGTTGCTTTTGGAGGTTCTAAAGGATAGTCCATTTCTTTTCCAACTTATAGTGGTTGCCTGCATTTTTTTCTTGTTCCTTTTCAGCCCTCACATAATTTTGACATTTGCTTTCATGGCATAGGCATATCTCCTGTCTTTTTCCTTCTCTCTTACATTGAGCCCACTCAGATTATCCAGGGTAAATGAAATATTCTTAAATTAATTACACCTGCAAATTCCCTGTTGCCATATTAATTGGATTATTCACAGATTTCAAAGGTTAGGAAGTGGACAACTTTTGGAAGGCATTTTTCTGCCCAACTAAAAGAGGCACATAGAAAGATTTCCAGAATTTTTAAAAGAATTGAATTAAAGGTATTCAATTTTATGCACATATTTATAGTCCCTATTTTACAGAGTAGATTTACAGTATATATTTTAAACGTTTGGTGTTTCTTGGCTCATTTTCTTGTTTCTTTATATTTTTATGCCCTGATTAGTTCATTTATTTTTGTTGATGTTTTCTAAAGCCTGACAATTGTTTGTTTGTTTGGAGGAAAAGGCAAAAAAATTAATTGAAAATATTTAATATTAGAAGAAGAATACATTATCCCCAAAGATTTAGGAGAGTAATGATATTTTATTTACTTCACTTGGACAAATAGTCTTTGAAGAACTTGAATGAAAAATGGAAAATAAATGTAATTTTTATGTATTTTGTTTTTAAGAAGTTACTTTGAGTATCAACATTTAAGATTATGATCTTTGGGTCAGCAGATGGTGTAGCAGTTACATCACTGGACTCCCACATGACCGACTATGGTTCGAGTCCTGGACCTGGTGGCTTGAAGCTCACACTGGGTGCATGTGCGTGTGTCCAAGATTCCAGAAGAATGGAGGAGAAGGGATTGCAGCATGGCCATCCCATCTGGGGAGTGATTTCCACTTTCCTTCTCACTGTCTCCTTCTCTCTCTTTGGCAAGTGCAACCACTGTAAGGCTAAACCTCTTAAAAAAAGAAAGAAAAAGATGATAAGCTTTCTCCAAAGGAAGCCACATTTTAGTTGGTATCATTTGATTTGTCGACAATCACTATATAGTGTACCGACTGAATTTATTAATAGTGTATTCAGCTCTCCTTTCCTCAGGCACAGTTCCAGTAGAAAATCCTGCTCTGAGGCAAAAGAGCTCAAAGAAATCTCTTCTAAACCTATGGGTCTCACCACAAATCAGATGTTGCTATTAGAATAACCTTTATGTCATCTCTAGTTAGGCAATGTAACATCTTTTTATTTATTTTTGGTACCTTTGTCCTTTTATTAATATACTTTGGGGCCTGCAAGTAGTGTGGTGGTTAACGCATTGGACTCCCACATGATAGACCTGGGTTTACATCCAGGCCCTTGAAAATTACACTAAGTGTGCATGAGACGTGTGTGCCCCAAATCCCAAGAGAATGGAGGGGAAGGGATTGTGGCATATCCATCTTCCATTGGGTGGCAGTGGTTTATTACTTTCCCTGTCTATCTCTGGTGAGTTCACTCGTGTTATAGAAAAAAACCTACTGTGTGTGTGTATACATGCATATACATATATTTGTCCTATCAATTCATGTAGAATAGGAGTCAGCTTACCCAGGAATAATGGTTCTGATATAGTGGTTCCGATATGTAGTTACATCCTGGTAATTGGGACCTGACTATTGGCTAACAGAGTTTGGCTGTTCTAACTTGCTTCTTCCTGTCCTTCCTTGTGAGTAGCATCTACTCTATTAATAACATCTTCTTGAGACCAGTGGATGGCATAATGGTTACAATGCTGGACTCTCACATAGATGACTGTGGTTTGAGTCCCAGATCCAGTGGCTTGAAATGAGCCAGGTGTGTGTGCATGTGTGCCCAAAATCCCAAGAGAGGAATGGAGAAGAAGGGATTGTGGCATGGCCATACCCCCTGGGTGGTGAATTCTCGCTTTCTATCTCTCTATATCTCTCTGTCTCTCTAGCAAGGGCACCCTATAGAAAAAAACTCTATAAAAATTAATAAATAAAGAATAACATCCTCTTACTAGTTGAGTTGAATTCAGTTCAACAAAAATTTACTTTTATTATTTATTTAGTTTTTTATTTATTTTTAAATTTTGCTATAAGGTGCATGTGCTTACCAGAAAGAGGCATAGAGAAAGAGTAAGGGAAAGTGAGAAAGCAGCCCTTAGGGGAAATGGCCATGCCTCAATCACTTTTTTTTCATTCTTCCAGAATTTAGCACATGTGTACACGTGTCCAGCATGTTTTTTAAGCCACTGGGTCCTGAGCTCAAACCATGCTGTAAGCTATGTTGGATCAGCTGCCTTAACCCACCACAACACTGGCTGGCCTGAACATTTTATTAAGAATAAAGTAACGACCCCTACCCCCACCCCAAAAGATGAAAATATAAATATTAGACTTTTCTGTGGGCCCGAAATTTAAGAAAATAATGAGAGAGGCAATACCTGAAATGACAAAATAAACAATTCAAAATTCATGGCATTTTATAGAAGAAAAAAGAGACAGGGATACAAATTCATGCATATTACCTTTCTATTCTCTGTCCAGATTTTTGTATTGGATGTGTTATGTCTGGTATGCCATGGAATCTGGTTAGATTTAAATTAGGAATGCAGAGACGAAGTGAGGGAATGCTAGAATCCAAGAGTTGTAGTTGTTGGGGGGGAAACCAGGGGAAAGTTTGGTTTGATCAAGGAACTTGTCAAAAAAGTAGCCAGAAGGAGAAGCCAAGCTGAATTACCTAGGAAATCAGCTGAAATGACTGGAAATTGCACCTGGGGAAGTAATCACTAGAGCCATTTATTTATGCAGGTTGATACCTCTTGCCTTAAGCCAGTTTTAATGGGCCTGGGTGTCTGTTGCTGACTGTTACCTTCAGCAGCATTGCTGGCCAGACCAGCACCTAACAGAAAGAGTAAGGTCTCTAAAATCCTGCATCCATTGTAGTGTCAGAGGCACAGTATCACAGAAAATTCTTTCATTTTCCTATTGTACCACAGCACCAACTTCAATACTGTTGGGGTACATTATACTCTAAGGGTTCCAAATATTTCAACGGTTCTTTTATGCAACATGGATAAAAGAGAAATACTTTCTATATACTGCTTCTTTGTTGAGATAAACGCTTTCACAAAATCCAGTTTAACACCCACGCTGATCATAAGAAAAGAAAAAGGTACACTTTTTTTCCTGGTAAATGAATTGCTAAAACATAAATCGAGGTCATGAATTTGCATCTATCTTGCAATGGCTTTGATTGCATTTTTTAGAAATAGAGTCAGAATCTTACTTAATCTAGACAAGATAAAAAATTCTATTGTCTCTAAGCAATAGAATCCTGTTTCTATAACAGGGTATCAGTTTGCAAGTGTGGGCACATGGCTGTATCTTGATTTTCTAGAATATAGGAAATGTGAGAGTAAAAGTGTGACTGCTTTCATGTGCCATGAGAGAGGTAGGGCAGTGGGAATATAAGTGAGAGGTTTCTAGATTCCTTCTCACGTGTAGTCAGGAGTAAACGCCAGTTGAGTCAGCTTTTATGTATAGCTCTTCCCTATTCCCAAAGGCTATTCTGGATTATTTAATTTTGGGAGCTTCCTTTAGGGCCATAGCTTCATCAAAAATCAAGGAAAATTTCACTTCAGTGGCTGGATTGCTGTACATATTAGAAGTGATTAGCTGCATTCATGAATCTATAATCACACCTGCAAATGAGGAAGGAATCTATAGAAATAGGAAGCATTTCCAAAGCTATGAATATGCATGCAGTATGTGTTGCCAGAAATATCATAATAAAAATAGTTTGTACATATCCAGGATCCAGCAGTACTGCTTTTATTTTCCAGATGTCAGAACTCAGCCATTTTAACTAAAACAAATAATAAACCTGAATTTCAACATTTAGAAGTCACTATTTTTAGTGTTTACTTTAGAAAAGTAATTTTTATGTGTATTGGAGAAATATAGCTAACTCTAAGAAATGATCTTTGGGGTACCAGCAAAGTTCAAGGCCCACTCATCCTGTGACTTTGTGTTAAAAAAAGTTTATATGTTTGCTGATGCCTGAACTTCTTTCATTAAAGCTTTATTTTTAGTTATTCAGAATTCGTTTGTAACTTTTAAATGTTAGAAAAAGGCATCCTTGCAGATTAAAAACAAATATGCCATCAATCTTTTAGACTTAAAAATGTATGAATTACAAATTCTCTCTTAAGGACATTGTAAAGAGAGTATCAGAGAAACCATGAGGTCTTTGAGGGGCTGGGAAATTGGATTATATACATGCTGCTAATTTTATGATTCAGTCTGGATGAATGTATTAAGGATACCTGAAAACAAATAGCAGTTTCTGGTTTTCTAACTCTCCATTCATAAGATTGCCCTCACATCTTCATTTCTTCCTGAATAAAGGGAACTGAGAATTATGGATGTGTAAAAATGAGTCTTATTCAGAAGCAAGCATGAACACATTTAAGATTATAGAGCCACTAGGAAGTTCATTTTCTTTCCTTCTAATCACATCAGGTTCTTCTTTCTAGATTTAGAGCTTAAATTACCAGCATCTTTGTGAATCACACATCGATGTCATCGATACTCATTAGTGTTACAAACCTCTGGGGGAAAAACAGTAGCATAGTCTCAGATACATGCAGTCCTGTGGAACACTGATTAACCCAATAAATATGTGCCAAAGGGGAGGATCCTTCACAAATGGCTGTTTCCTTAAAATCCATACTTTGTATTCTAATAGATCACTTTGCTGTCTGGAGGAGACATACTAATTAAAATAACAAGAACTATTTCTTTCCTTTAACAAGTTAGGTGTTTTTTTTTTTGAAAAATGAGTTTTCCAAGGGTAAACCTTTATTTTAATTTTACCTAATTTAATTAAGATATACATCAAATAATGAGACAATATGATCATAACAATAGGACTGATGAGACATTAGTTGAGTCTTAGAATCATGATATCAAAGACTATGAGGATGAGGAGCACCTTTAAGTGAATAAATATATATATATATATATAATATATGCATTTCCAAAGCTATGAATATGCATGCAGTATGTGTTGCCAGAAATATCATAATAAAAATAGTTTGTACATATCCAGGATCCAGCAGTACTGCTTTTATTTTCCAGATGTCAGAACTCAGCCATTTTAACTAAAACAAATAATAAACCTGAATTTCAACATTTAGAAGTCACTATTTTTAGTGTTTACTTTAGAAAAGTAATTTTTATGTGTATTGGAGAAATATAGCTAACTCTAAGAAATGATCTTTGGGGTACCAGCAAAGTTCAAGGCCCACTCATCCTGTGACTTTGTGTTAAAAAAAGTTTATATGTTTGCTGATGCCTGAACTTCTTTCATTAAAGCTTTATTTTTAGTTATTCAGAATTCGTTTGTAACTTTTAAATGTTAGAAAAAGGCATCCTTGCAGATTAAAAACAAATATGCCATCAATCTTTTAGACTTAAAAATGTATGAATTACAAATTCTCTCTTAAGGACATTGTAAAGAGAGTATCAGAGAAACCATGAGGTCTTTGAGGGGCTGGGAAATTGGATTATATACATGCTGCTAATTTTATGATTCAGTCTGGATGAATGTATTAAGGATACCTGAAAACAAATAGCAGTTTCTGGTTTTCTAACTCTCCATTCATAAGATTGCCCTCACATCTTCATTTCTTCCTGAATAAAGGGAACTGAGAATTATGGATGTGTAAAAATGAGTCTTATTCAGAAGCAAGCATGAACACATTTAAGATTATAGAGCCACTAGGAAGTTCATTTTCTTTCCTTCTAATCACATCAGGTTCTTCTTTCTAGATTTAGAGCTTAAATTACCAGCATCTTTGTGAATCACACATCGATGTCATCGATACTCATTAGTGTTACAAACCTCTGGGGGAAAAACAGTAGCATAGTCTCAGATACATGCAGTCCTGTGGAACACTGATTAACCCAATAAATATGTGCCAAAGGGGAGGATCCTTCACAAATGGCTGTTTCCTTAAAATCCATACTTTGTATTCTAATAGATCACTTTGCTGTCTGGAGGAGACATACTAATTAAAATAACAAGAACTATTTCTTTCCTTTAACAAGTTAGGTGTTTTTTTTTTTGAAAAATAAATTTTCCAAGGGTAAACCTTTATTTTAATTTTACCTAATTTAATTAAGATATACATCAAATAATGAGACAATATGATCATAACAATAGGACTGATGAGACATTAGTTGAGTCTTAGAATCATGATATCAAAGACTATGAGGATGAGGAGCACCTTTAAGTGAATAAATATATATATATATATATAATATATATTTATTAGGACCTATATATTTTTTATTTATATATATTTATATATATATATTAGGACCTATATTGGACCAGTTACTTTATTAGGGTCTAAGTATTCAACAATAAAGATGAAGAAAACTCTGCCCTTTAAGTTTTTACTATCTAGAAAAGAAAACCAAGAAATAACCAGGCAGTGTCCAATCTAATTTAGTGTGTAATAAAGAGAAATGTAAGGTATTATGATGGTATGTGTATATTCTGGAAGCAATAAAACTGGTCTTATAAGTAAAAAGTGGTAAGTGATGGTTTCCTAGAGGAAATTACTTAAGCTGAGAGAAGTTGGAAAAATAGGAAGCCCCAACAAAGAGGACATAGGGTAGCATGTTCTAAATAAAGAAATGTCGTGTGAACATGATATTTCATTAGAGTGATACAGATGTGGTCTCTAACAAAGAGGGCAGAATCATGGCACAGTCTGGAAGGAAAAATGATGGGTGATATAATGAAAATACATTTTGTTTGTTTGTTTGACTTTGGTTTTCGCCATAGAGCATGTGCAGTCACCAGAGAAAGACAGTGAGAGGGAAAGTGAGAAATCATCGCCACCCCTGTCCCCAGGAGGGTTAACTGTGCCACAGTCCCTTCTCCTTCATTCCCTGCTTCAGATTTCAGGCACACACGTACACATGCCTGGTATGATTTTTAAGTCCCTGGGTCCAGGACTGGAACTGCAGTTGACCATGTGGAAGTCCAATATCTTAACCACCACATCTCCTGCTCTCCCCATGAAGATACTTTTCAGGCATGTGAAAGGTTTGGATATCATCTTTAGACCAGCAAAGAGCATGTTTAATTTTTAACCCAAAGTTCCTTGTGTTTACTCAGATATTTGTGGCCGAAGGTATGACTCCTATCTAAAATTGAAAGCTTAGCAGTCAATACTCAGTACCTAATAGAATTTTTCTTTCTGTTCTTTTCCCTCTCTTCCTCTTCCTTTCTTCATTCCTAATTATGCTTTTATCTCTTTTGGACTTTGATTTCTCTTTGTCAGTCTGTCTCACAGACTTATTGAAAATTTCTTAATGAAAAGTTAAAGAATACATATGATCACTCATTGACTTAGATCAGGATACATATTTCTGAAATAAAGAATGCAAATCTCTCAATGGCTACGACTATACTAACCAAATATATTAATACACAAAAAAAGTGATTAAGGAATTAAATCTTCCTTAGAGAATTTAGACATACAAAATTTTGACTAGATAATAAATAATGAGCACAAAATAAAATTCACAGTGGCAGGAGCTATAAATAACTAATATTTTATTTTATTTTTATTTATTTATTTTTTATTATCATCATAATCTTGTTTATATTACATCGAATTGCATATAACTTTACAGCATATTACATTGCTTTTTCAAAAGGGAATGCCATGCATGTCAGTCAATACAGAGACATTAATCTCCCCACTTCATCATTCAATATCTTTTCATTGTTTTTCCCAATCATTATTATTATTATTCCAATTAGTTTTTTTAAACAGTCAATCACTATTTCTCATTTTGCTTGTAAGAAGACTTTACCCATCATGAAATACTTCTCAGACCAATCCAGTTGAGAATACTATACACGTCATCATCAACCAGTAATATCTGTTTCCCACTAACGTCCTGCCTCTCTATTTGTTCTCCTGCTATCTTTCTCTTTCCTCTTCTTTTCGCCCCGCCCCCAACACACACTGTCTTATTCTTGTTAAATACTTTCACTGTTTTTTTGTCCTCCAATATTTCACTCTCTACCATAGAGTGTGGATTGTCGGTTTATATTAAGTGGATACATACAATATCTTTCTTTCATAGCCTGACTTACTTTACTCAGCAATAGATCCTCCATATCTGACCACTTTCTATCAGATGCCAGGGTCTTGTTATTTTTTATGACTGAGTAGTATTACATAGAGTATATATACCACACTTTTCCAATCCATTCATCAGTTTGTGGACATTTAGGTTGGTTCTCTGTCTTGGCAATTGTGAATAATGCTGCAATAAACATTGATGTGTTCTCCTGTCCTCTGGGTAAATACCTAGATGTGGGATTGATGGATCAAATGGTAGTTCTATTTGTAGATCTTTGAGGAACCTCCATATTGTTCTCCACAGTGGTTAAACTAGTTTACATTCCCACCAACAGTGTAGGAGGGTTCCCTTTTCACCACATCCCCGCCAACACTTATCACTTTTTATATTCTTAATCTTTGCCATTCTGACAGGGGTTAGGTGGTATCTCATTGTGGTTTTTATCTGCATCTCCCTTATGATGAGGGATGTTGAGCATTTCCTCATATGCTTTTTGGCTGTTCATATGTCTTCCTTAGAGAGATTTTTGTTCAGCTCATTTTCCCATCCTTTAATTGGGTTAATCATTATTTTTCACATAAGGCATTTGAGTTCCTTGTGTATTCTGGTTATCAGTCTCTTGTCTGAAGCATATTTAACAAAAAATATTCTCCCATTCTGAGGGTTGTCGATTCACACTTGTTACTGTGTGCTTTGCTGTGCAGAAACTTCTTAGTCTGATATAGTCCCACTTGTCTACTTTAGGGATTATTGCCTGTGCTTTGGGAGTCTTATTTAAGAAGTCTTTGCCTGCTCCAATGTCTCCCA
Organism: Tupaia belangeri chinensis; assembly: GCF_000334495.1. Lineage (NCBI taxonomy): Eukaryota > Metazoa > Chordata > Mammalia > Scandentia > Tupaiidae > Tupaia > Tupaia belangeri. The sequence continues at coordinate 2,368,547 of NW_006159481.1, read as the reverse complement.
GAGTTTTCCTAGCATTTTCTACCAGTAGTTTTATTGTCTGAGGTCTTAGGTTCAGATCTTTGATCCATTTTGAGTTGATTTTTGTTAACGGTGAAAGATAGGGGTTCAGTTTCATCTTTCTGCAGGTGCATACCCAGTTTTTCCAGCACCACTTACTAAAGAGCTTTTCTTTTCCCCAATGGATTGACTGATATCCTTTGTCAAAGATCAGTTGACTGTAAGCATTGAGGGTTATTTCTGGGGTGTCTATTCTATTCCATTGGTCCACATGTCTGTTTTTGTGCCAATACCATGCTGTTTTGATGATCACAGCTTTATAGTATATCTTGGGATCAGGGAGTGAATAAATAGCTAATTTGAGATATGAATAAAATGGTTGATAAATCAGTCCTTAATTATGATTACAGAGGTAATGATGAATCTTGATGAAATTTATTTGATGAAATAAAAAGAAAAAAAAAGAAATTGTCTAATAGCATTTATTAGATAATTGGTAAAGGGAATAAATCAGTTTGATGAGTTCACCGCTAAAATATTCTTTATAAAATTTATCACTCTCTATAAAATTTCAATTAAAATATTTACATTTTCACTTTCAGACAAGTTGGGTCTGGATTTATCTTCCTGCCTTAAAAGAATAATAGGCAAGACATATGAAATAAAAGTTTTGAAAAACTGGATTATTAGGCAGATCACTAAGCTATAGAAAGCAAAGTAAGTGAACTTAGTGATAGTACCAGCTTACTTCTATGAAAGAGTATCCAGATAGGATACAGAATAGAAAAAAATGTAAGCAGAGAGTTCAGCAAAATCCTTGTGAGTTGAGGAGAGGAAGCTGATAGTCCAAAGAGATTAAGCTTCTAGAATCTGAACGTTATACACATAGACACACATACCAAAGGCTTGTTGGTTAAGGGAGCTAGATCATACATCACTGGCCACTTAGTTTGAGTTCTGAACCCAGCATCTTTTTTTTTTTTTTTTAGAGGTTTTTGTTATTGGGCACGTGCACTCACCAGACAGAGAGAGAGAGACATAGAGACAGAAAGCGAGAAATCACCCCCCAGGGGGGATGGCCACGCCACAGTCCCTTCTCCTCCATTCTCCTCTCGGGATCCTGGGCACACACGCACACGCGCCCGGCATGAGTCTTAAGCCACTGGGTCTGGGACGCGAACCGCGGTCGACTACGTGGGAGTCCAGCGACATAGCCA
>NW_006159481.1:2364706-2367302 GCF_000334495.1 Tupaia belangeri chinensis | reverse complement strand
TGAACCCAGCATCTTGAGAAACATGTCAGGCATGTGTGCATGAAGGAATCACAATGTGGCGATGTCCCATGGGAATACTTTCTCCCTCTGCCTCTTTTTGGCTCTCAACCTCTCTTTGGTGAATATACATGACCTCTGGCAAATAAAAACAAAATGTGTGGATTAAAAGACATTTCACATAGCCTTCTTACTACACTGAAAAACAATGAAGGTAGTAAACTTTTAGTTACACTGACCAGCAAAAATAAAAGGGAGAAGAAGCAAATTACCATTGTAAGAAATAAGAGAAGTGATACTGCTACAGATTATATACATATCATAATATTATGAACAAATTTATGCCTATGTATTTTTTCAATATAAGTAAAATTAATACATTGTATTTAATGAACAATCCATCATTAGTACTCAAGAAGAAATAGATAACCTGAATATCCCTATATGTATAAAGAGAATAAAACTATAATTTAAAACATTCATACAAATAACAAACACAAATGCAGTTTCAAAATACTTCTTTTGTGAATTTAGCACGAAATATTGGGTCTTCAGAAGTCATGACATATTTTTCTATGTTTTTCTGTGCAAAATGTGTCATGACTTTTTCGATGACCCAATAATACCAATTTAATAAAGCTTGCTGAAATTTTTAAAGGAAGGGATATCCTACTAAGTCAGAATTACCCAGATGAGTGACTTTACAAAGACAATTCAAGGGAAAATAAAAGCATAATTTAGAGTTAATTATCCCATACGACTATAGATAAAAAACTTCTAAAAATAAGTTTAGCAAACTAAATCCAAAATATGTAAAGAAGATAAGATAGCTCCCATGGGAGTTTATTTCTTTTTTTTTTTTTCTTTTTTTTTTTTGGAGCACTGTAGGGCATGTGCGCTCGCCAGACAGACAGAGAGAGACATAGAGACAGAAAGCGAGAAATCACCCCCCAGGGGGGATGGTCACGCTGCAATCCCTTCTCCTCCATTCTCCTCTTGGGATCTTGGGCACGCACGCACACGCGCCCGACGTGAGTTTTAAGCCACCGGGTCTGGGACACGAACCGCGGTCGACTACATGGGAGTCCAGCGACATAGCCATTACGCTAACTGCTGGTTCCCATGGGAGTTTATTTCTCACTTTCTCTCTCTCTCTCTTTCTCTCTCTCTCTCATAAGCACACATGACTTCTAGCAAGTTATAAAAGGCAAGATTAGTTACAGAGAAATACTTTCAAAGGCTCATGCACAAAGCTTCAGATGAGAAATGTTAGTAAATTAAACTAGTGGTATTTTTAGGGAGTTAGAGAGATTTGAGTAGTATACAGAAATATTTAGAAGTGAAAAATTGATACAACTTGGGAATTAGCATGTAGATGATGAATATGAAGGTATCAAAGGACTCCTAGAATTCTTATTTGGGAAATTGACCAGAGGGTGCCATGCATTGCTGAAGGTGTTACTTTTATTAAAAAACAATGACAACTATATAGATATAGATATATAGATATGAATATAGTTATATCAGTGAAAAATTTAGAGAACTAATGTAAAGTTGTATGAGATTATGACATGAAATCAGTACACAGACTGAAAGCGAACAGATAACCATAGATGCTCATAGTCTGGATTATGAACAAGATAACAGTGATATGAGGCATGTAGAATTTGTTCACTGCAAGATTTTTGCAGCAGTTCATTTCAGCAGTCTCCAGTGCTGCTGCAGTGAAGAGTCAGGAAGTTAGTTGCTGGTCTCTAGGTGCGTGTACATCATCTAATATACATCTTACCAAGCATAGGCATCTATTCTGTATTATCTCTAGTAAGTGATTATTATGCCTCTGCTTGAAAATATACCATGACAGGAACAATTCTCTGGAAAGAGCAGTTTGTCTCAAATAGCTATTAAAGTTATTGAAAGATTCCTTTTTATATTAAATTCCAAACCTACCCCCTCATTAATTCAATTAGCATATTTTTGAAGATCTATTATATTGAAGTACTACATGAAACACTATGATTAGACAGAAAAAGGAATAAGAAATTGTACCTGTCCTTACTGATTCAAAGTCTACTGTATTCCTTACTGATTATTCTTTGTTCATCAGAGCACAAAATATGAAGTATATTTATTCCACATATCAGCTCTTCAAGTATTTTAAAGTAATGCTCAAATCCATCCTAATTCTTAGGCTAAGTCTTTTCAGTTTTCCAACTTTCTTCAAACATCTTACCTTGAGTACAACTATTTGTTGTTTGGATAGACTTCAACTTATTAATAGCCTCCTAAATGTGTCACAGATGTCTGATTACCAATTAAAATCATATGTGGAAATATTAGATTATATTAATATTTGCAGTCCAACATAGTTTAGATGAGGTGGCAAACAAACTTACTGTTGTATCCCATGTAGCTCCTAAACAAATGAATATGGAGAGATGAGAAACAACTGATTTATTACTTACAATCAGCAACACTAACTTTAACTTAAGCTGAATGAACATTATTTAGAAAAAAATATGAAAAAATATTAATATGTATGGAATATATATTGTATAATAAATATAATATATGTATGTGTGTACACACATTTTATATA